>NC_061108.1:74662141-74722141 GCF_015104395.2 Macrobrachium nipponense
TTACATATCGATGATTTTCTATTTTAACCTCTGCCCAGTTTGCTACAGACCTCGACATTTTAGAAGTTTTATATTCTGTTAAGATAAAGCCTTCCTTGGCTAGAAATGTAGCTGTTACCTCACTTTTGTGTTTTTAGTCTGCATCCTGCTGGTTTGTATATCAACTTAGTATATTTACTGTTCTTATGTACCATCCATTTTTGTGACTTAAATTTGCATTCTGCTTTATTTGATTTTAACCCTCTTACGCCGACTGGACGTATTTTACGTCGACATTTTTTGTCTCCCGTGTGCCGACTGGACGTATTTTACGTCGACTTACAAAAGTTTTTTTTAAAATTCACGGAAAAATACTTATAGGCCTACCAGCCTAAAACTTTTGAATCACGCGCCTTGGGGGATGCTGGGAGTTCACGGATCAAGGTGTTGTTTTGTTTACAATCGTTACGCAGGCGCGCAAGCGCGAATTTCTTTCTTGCCGCACTAAAAAGTATCTGTGACACATCTCGGAAATTATTTTGTCACTTTGACATAATTTTTGTACCATTGTAAATTAGCCATTACATAAAGTATTATATATGAAAATGTGCGCATTTGTATGTAGAATACAACAATAAAATACTCATGATTGTAGCTTTTATCAGTTTTGAGATATTTTCATATAAAAAACGATAATTGCCAAACTTTCAACCTTTGGTCAACTTTGACTCTACCGAAATGGTCGAAAAACGCAATTGCAAGCTAAAACTCTTATATTTTAGTAATATTCAATCATTTACCTTAATTTTGCAACTAATTGAAAGTCTCTAGCACAATATTTCGATTTATGGTGAATTTATGAAAAAACTTTTTCCTTACGTCCGCGCGGTAACTCTTCCGAAAAAAATCATACATCAATTGTGGTAATGTTTGCACCATTTTAAAATTAGCCGTTATATAAAGTTTTATATATGGAAATGTGCGCAATTTCATGCACAATACAATTAAAAACAACCCATGGTTGTAGCTTTTATCAGTTTTGAGATATTTTCATATAAATAACGATAATTGCCGAAATTTCAACCTTCGGTCAACTTTGACTCTACCGAAATGGTCGAAAAACGCAATTGTAAGCTAAAACGCTTATATTCTAGTAATATTCAAGCACTTACCTTCATTTTGCAACAAATTAGAAGTCTCTAGCACAATATTTCGATTTATGGTGAATTTATGAAAAAAATAACATTTTCTATACGTCCGCGCGGTAACTCTCCCGAAAAAATCATACGTGCGATTGTGGTAATGTTTGCACCATTTTAAATTAGCCGTTACATAAAGTTTTATATATGAAAATGTGCACAATTTCATGTAGAATACAACAATAAATAATTGAAGGTTGTAGCTTTTCTCATTTTTTAAATATCTGCATATAAATCACGATAAATAGAAAAAAAAACACGTTCAGTCAACTTTGACTACCGAAATGGTCGAAAAACGTAATTGTAAGCTAAAACTCTTACAGTCTAGTAATATTCAGTCATTTATCTTTATCTTGAAACAAATTCGAAGTCTCTAGCAAAATATTTAGATTTATGGTGAATTTTAAAAAAAATCTTTCCTTCCCTCCGCGCGCGGATTCTCCGCCACAAATCTCCGAAATGCGTACGTCCCATTCTCGGAATATTTGCTCCGTTTCATATTAGGCATTTCATAGAGTTTTATATATGAAACTGTGCGCAATTTCATGTAGAATAAAACGAAAAATATTTGAAGGTTGTAGCTTTTCTTATTCCCGAAATAATTGCATATAAAAAAATATATATATATAAAAATTCGACATTCGGTCAACTTTAACTCGTCAGATATGGTCGAAAACTGCAATTGTAAGCTAATACTCTTACAGTATAGTAATATTAAATCATTTGTCTTCATTTTGAAAGAAATTGGAAGTCTCAAGGACAATATTTAGATTTATGGTGAATTTATGAAAAAAATATTTGTTTACGTCCGCGCGTTACGAATTCATGCATTATTTTGTGATAATATTTTCTCTGTGTTGCTTTTATCGTTTTACAATGTGTTATATATCAAAATGATCGCAATTTAGTGTACATTACAACGAAAAAAAAGTAACTTGTTACCTTTAATTGTTTTGCGCACAGCGCGATTTGAATACAATTATATATGAAATTCGTTTTTGCGCTATCATATATCGCATTATTTATATATGATAATGATAATTTTTTTCATTTCTGATGGTTGCATACTAAACTTCAGGCAATGACAAAAAAATAGCCAAAAATGAACTCTTAATCTTGAAAACTAACCGCGCTGTGATTTTTTGAAAAAAATATTTTTTCCGCTTCCGCGCTCACTCCGAAACCCCTCCGGCATACGGGAGACAATTTTTTATTTACCGCTCCGGCGTAAGAGGGTTAACTACTCAATTGTTTCACTTAGCCATTTTTTAATTTTATTTATTTATTCATTCATTTTTTAAGAATTAGCTATCTTTTAACATACTCTTATAATTTTTATATATGTCATTTTATTATTGTGAATTTGATTGCAAGAACTATAATGTCATTCATTTTAATTTTGTAGGTTGATAACAAGTGATAATACTACTCAAAACATGTCCCAATAAAGTTGGTGTTCCGGGTTTTGGCCTTGGTGTCCTTACTGATATGTAGATGGCGCTTCCCTGCTGGTGTTTCAATTGCTACATATATATATATATATATATATATATATATATATATATATATATATATATATATATATATATACAGTGGTACCTCGAGATACGAAATTTTAATCCGTTCCGAGGCGGCCTTTGTATAATGAGTTTTTTCGTATCTTGGAACACATTTTACATGTAAAATGGCTAATCCGTTCCAAGCCCTCCAAAAACACCCCAGTAAATTATATGTACATGGCGCTTCCCTGCTGGTGTTTCAATTGCTACTATATATATATATATATATATATATATATATATATATATATATATATATATATATATATATATATTATATCACACATATACATATACACATATACATATACACATATATACTATACATATATATATATATATATATATATATTATATAATATATATATATATATATATATATATATATATATATATATATATATATATATATATATATATATATATATAATACACACACATATACATATACACATATAGACATACATATATATATATCTATATATAATATATATATATATATATATATCTTATATATATATAAATATCCTTAGATATATAAATATATATATATTAAATATCTCCATATGATATATCTATATATATAAGATAGTAATAAATATATATATATATATATAAATATATAATATATATTATATATATATATATTAATATATATATACATATATATATATAGATATATTATATATATAATGTAATATATATATATATAATTAATATATAACCTCCACCTGGGGGAGCAAACATGTCCTTATGGGTGCCGGTCCCAAGCCTGGATAAATATAGGGAGGGTTGGTGTCAGGAAGGGCATCCGGCTGTAAAAATCTGTGCCAAAAAAAATGGAATGAGCCGAAATATGGAAAGAGGTAATGCTAGGGCGTACTCCGTAAACGACGCACAGAGACATCGCCCTAACTCTGTGGTAAGGCGAGGGCTACTGCATCAGGAGCGGGTGCAGCTAAAGAAGCGAGCTCACATTGTTTTTAGATTATGTCAGCTAAATGTTTGGTCCATGACTGGGAGAGGTAGAGAATTGGCTGACTTAATGAGAGAAAAGAAAGTAGATGTTATGTGTGTGCAAGAAACGCAGTGGAAAGGAAATAAAGCTAAAGAGTTGGGAGGATGGATATAAGCTATATTATAGTGGAGCAAATAAGCAAGGTAGAAATGGAGTTGGCATAGTACTGTCTAGTGAACTGAAGAACATGGTAATAGAAGTGCATAGAAAGAATGACCGTATCATCAGATTGAAGATATGTTATGGAGGAGAGATTCTGAATATTATAAGCGCATATGCACCACAAGTTGGTTGCACAGAAGAAGAGAAGGGAAATTTCTGGAGAGACATGGATGGAATAATGCAAGAACTGGAAGAGCATGAGATGGTGATAGTTGGGGCAGATTTGAATGTCCATGTCGGAAGTGAAAATGAGGCGATTGGGCGGGTGCATGGTGGGGCCATGGAAATTGGGAGGGGAGAGAAACCCAGGAGAGAGTGTAGTGGACTTTGCTGTGTCATTCGACATGGCAATAGTAAACACATTCTTTAAGAAGAAAAAGGAACACTTAATAACATATTGGAGTGGGGGAAGATTCTCCCAGATAGACTACTTGTATAAAAGGATAAATCTGTTGGAGGTCAAGAACTGCAAAGTTATTTCAGGCGACCATGTAGCCCCCCAACACAGACTGCTATGTATGGATTTAAAGTTGAAAAGGGAAAGAAAAACCAAAGCTAAAGGGATAAGGAAAATTAAATGGTACAAATTAGAGAAGGAAGGGGATAAGAAGAGAGAGTTTAAGAGGAGGGTTTTGGAGGATATTGATATAGAAATTGAAGATGTTCAAGAATGGTGGGCACAAAATGCAGCAGTAATAAGAAGGCATGGAAAGGAGCTGCTAGGAGAGACATCTGGTATCATATGGGAAGAAAAGGAGAGTTGGTGGTGGGATGAAGACATTGAGAAAGTAGTAAAAGATAAGAAGGAGGCAAAGAAAAGATGGGAAGAGTCACAGTCAGTGGAAGACAGAGATAGGTTCAGAGAGAAAAACAAGGTGGTGAAAAAGGCGGTAGCCCAAGCTAAAGCAAAGTCGTATGATGATGTGTATAATGAGCTGGGGACAAAGGAAGGATTAAAGAAGATAATCAAGCTACCAAAGGCTAGAAATAAGAGCACCAACGATATTACACATATCAAACAAATAAAGGATCAAGATGGTGTAGTACTTAGAAAGGATGAAGACATTGTGAAGAGATGGAAAGAATATTTCGGACAGTTGTTAAATGAAGAAAATAATAGACTAATAAGAGAGGATGGGCAAATGAACATTAGCACGGTAATGAGGTTTTCTAGGCAAGAGGTACTAAATGCACTGAAGATGAAGAAGAATGGGAAGGCAACCAGACCAGACATGATTCCGGTGGAGGCATGGAAAGCATTAGGAGATGAAGGAGTGGATATACTGTACGATCTTATGATAAAGATCCTTGAACAGGAAAAGATACCAAATGAGTGGCGTGGGAGTATATTGATCCCAATTTTTAAAGGGAAAGGCGACGTCCAAGAGTGTGGTAATTATAGGGGCATTAAATTGATGTCCCACACTTTGAAGATACTGGAAAGGATGATAGATGCTAGACTGAGAGAAGAAGTACAAATAGGTAAGGAGCAGATGGGATTTATGAAGGGAAGGGGAACAACAGATGGTATATTTTGTTTGAGGCAAATAATGGAGAAATTCGGGGAAAGACAAAGGGACCTACATATGGTATTCATTGACCTTGAAAAGGCTTATGACCGAGTCCCGAGACAAGAGGTATGGAGGAGTCTGAGGGAGAAGAGGGTGCTAGAGAAGTATGTGCGATTGATACAAGAGATGTACCGGAATGTATTTACCAGAGTGAGGAGCAGTGTTGGGGAGACAGAAGGTTTTGAGGTGAGAGTAGGATTACACCAGGGGTCGGCTCTGAGCCCATTTATCTTTAACATAGTGATGGCTATTATAATAGAGGAAGTAAGGGAGACATTACCATGGAACATATTGTATGAGGATGATATTGTTCTGTGTGCAGAGAGCAGGGAAGATCTGGAAGTGAAATTGGAAAGATGGAGACAAGTACTGGAGGACAGAGGAATGAGAATAAGTAGATCTAAGACAGAATATATGTGTACCACCACTGAGGGGGATGATAAGAGAAAGTATTCAGCTTGGTGGAGAGCAAATAAGGAGAGTTGATAAGTTTAAGTATTTGGGATCTTTTGTTAACGCTGGAAGAAGTATGGAAGAAGAAGTAAAACATCGGGTACAGGCAGGCTGGAACAACTGGAGAGCGGCCTCTGGAGTTCTTTGTGACAAAAGAGTGCTGCTTAGGTTAAAAGGAAAATTTCACAAGACGGTGGTAAGAACAGCAATGCTGTATGGTACGGAAACAGCAAGCATGAGTAAAACAGAGCAGAAGAAGATGGATGTGGTAGGAATGAGAATGCTTAGGTGGATGTCTGGGGTGACAAGAGAGGATAGGATCAGAAATGACTACATAAGGGGGTCAACTAAGGTGGTGGAAGTATCAAAGAAAGTGCAGGAGGGGAGGCGGAGATGGTATGGACACCTGTTGAGGAGAGATGAGGACCACGCTGGGAGACATACTATAGGGGTTGAGGTGCAAGGAAGAAGAAGAAGAGGGAGACCAAGAAAGAGATGGAAGGACTGTATGAGAGGAGACTTACATGAGAAGGGAATTGATGAGGCAGAAGCACAGGATAGAAATAGATGGAAACGGCTCATCCGAAATGGCGACCCCATAAAAAAATGGGCAACAAAAAAAGCTGGAAGAAGGGATAATGCTAAACTATATATATATATATATATATATATATATATATATATATATATATATTATATATATAGGGAATATCTATATATAATATATTATATATATAATATATATATAACTATATAAGAATATATATATATATATATAAATAGTATATATATATTATTATATATATAATATATATATATATATATATTATATATTATATATATATATAAAAATAAATATAGATATATATATAAATATACTATATATATATAAACATTATATAATCTATATATTAATTATTAATAATATATATACTATATATATACATAATTAAATATATATTAATATAATATAGATATATATATATATATTATATAATTATATAATTATATTTATAGATATAGTATATATATAAATATAAATATATCTTATAGATATATATATAATATATATATATATATATATAATAAATATTATATTATATTATAATATTATAAATAAATATAGATAATTAATCTCTATATACTATTATATCTAATCTATATATAAAACCTATATTCAAACATTATATATATAATATATATAATATAGGTATTTATATAATATAGATATATATATCTTTATATATATATATAGATATAATAATTATCTAATATCTCTTAATCTATATTATTATCTAGACTATATTGATCTATATAATAATATATCTTATATTATTCTGTATATTTTTCTTAAATTTTATAAAAATTTTATAATATAAAAAAAAAAATATATATAATATATATATTATATATTATTAAATTATATATAATATCTATATAATAATATATATATATATCTATAACATATGGTATCATAGGGGATATAATATCTAGATATTATTATATATATATATATATATATAGAATATATATATCATATACATATATATATTATAATATAATAATATATATATAATATATTACTATATATATATATAATCTATATTATATTATATATATATATATCTAATAATATATTATATACTATATATATCATTATATCTAATATATATAATATATATAGATATATATCATATATATGTATATATAATATCTATATTATATATATTATATATATATATATATTATATGAGATATATATATACATATATAATAAAATATAAGATATAATATATTATATATATATATATAATAGATAGATATTATATATAAACATATATATATATATATATATATATACTATATAGTATATATCTATATATATATATATATATATAGATATATAGATATATATATATATATATTATATACTATATATATATATAGAGTATATATATATATATATATATATATGATAAATATTTATCTAATAATCTATATAATATATATAATAATATATTATAATATTATATAATATATATATATATATATATATATATATATATACTAGATACATATATATGTATATTTATAAATAATATATAATAATAATATAGATATAATATATATATCATATATATATATATATATATATTATATATATATATATATATAGTATAATATAATAAATATATTAATATATTATATTAATATATATATATATATATATATAATATATTAATATATATATATATTATATAATAGATATATAATATTATATATATTAAATATATTATAAATTATATATATATATATATTAATAATATATTATTAAATATATATATATATATATATATATATATAAATATATATATATATAAATATATATATATATATATATATATATATATATATAGTATATATATATATATATATATATATATATATATATATAGTATATAAATATACATATATAGATAAGATAAATATATATATATATACCCTATATATATATATTATATATATATACACACACAGTAGTACCTCGAGATACGAAAGGCTCAACTTACGAAAAATCCAAGTTACGAAAGCCAATGCGAAAAATTTTACTGCTCTACATACGAAAAGTTTTCAAGATACGAAAGGTTTCTGAAAGTCCGATATTCGCCCGATAACAATTTTGAAACTCGCGCCACACGCCGCCATCTTTGTGCTAGTACACTCGCCACCATCCTCCTGCTCTCCCATTGGTTCCTGATGCTAGCCAAGCCATGAAATCCTTCTCTCTGATTGGACAGCATCCCTCCTATCATGCATCTTCTATACGTACGCGCTGGCGTCCCTTAGCTCGGCCACTCCGCACCCGAAACTTTACCGTACGCAAGTGGCATTCGTTCGCTCCAACGATTTCGTTTAGTAACGTAAATTCGTTAATGATTTCGTTGCAGTACATATTATCGTGTTGTGCGAAGACTGTATTATTACGTATTTGTGTAACTTTACGTAAATTAACGTAGTCATGGGTCCCAAGAAAGTTGAAATTCACGGAAAGAAGCGCATGCTGTCTCTGGAGACAAAGATGGAGATCATAAAGAAGTACGAAGCTGGTATGCGATTGAGTGTGATCGCAAAGGAATACGGCCGTAATCCGTCGACAATAGGCACCATCCTTAAACAGAAGGATGCCATCAAAGCAACTACACCATCGAAGGGCATCACTATTTTGTCCAGCAAGAGGAGCCATGTGCACGACGAGATGGAACGGCTGCTCCTCATCTGGATAAAAGACAAAGAAATCACTGGCGATACAGTAACGGAGACAGCAATCGCTCACAAGACCAGTGCTATTTTCGGCGATTTGATTGCGCAGGCGGAAGACGAGGGAGATGAAGGGACTTCAACGCCAACCCCAGAGTTCAAGACTTCGCATGGCTGGTTCGAGAAATTTCGTAAACGGACTGGCATCCATTCGGTGGTGCGTCATGGGGAGGCTGCCAGCTCGGACACGAAAGCGGCCGAAGCCTTTAAAAAGACGTTCGACGAGATGATGACCAAGGAAGGCTACAGTTCTCAGCAAGTCTTCAACTGTGATGAGACTGGCCTTTTTTGGAAAAAAATGCCTCGTCAGACATACATCACGGAGGAAGAGAAGAACCTACCCGGGCATAAGCCTATGAAAGACAGGCTTACGCTCACACTTTGTTCGAACGCCAGTGGGGATTGCAAGGTGAAGCCCCTACTGGTGTATCACTCTGAGACTCCTCGAGCCTTCAAAGCCCACAAAGTGTTGAAGGAGAAGTTTCCAGTGATGTGGTGGGCTAATGCAAAAGCCTGGGTAACAAGACTTTTGTTCGCGGAGTGGGTAAATCTGTGTTTCGGCCCAACTGTGAAGAGTTTTTTGGAAGAGAAGCGCCTCCCCCTGAAATGTCTGCTGGTGTTGGACAATGCCCCTCCCCACCCTCCTGGCCTCGAGGAAGATATCCTAGCGGAGTATTCCTTCGTTAAGATTCTTTTTCTTCCGCCCAACACCACCCATCTCCTCCAGCCCATGGACCAGCAAGTGATAGCGAACTTTAAGAAGCTGTACACGAAACATCTTTTCAAGAGATGTTTCGACATCACCGATAGCACAAACCTCACCTTGCATCAATTTTGGAAGGAGCATTTCGACATCGTCATTTGCATCCGACTCATTGACCTAGCTTGGCAGGAGGTTTCGAGGCGAACCTTGAATTCCTCGTGGAGGAAACTCTGGCCTGATGCTGTATCCGCCAGAGACTTCGAGGGATTCGACGTGGGCGAAGCTGGTACTGCAGAGTCAGAAACAGTTGATGATCCCGAAACTGTTTTGGAACCAGATCTTGATGAGATCGTTGCACTCAGCAAGTCCATGGGGCTGGTCGTTGACGAGGACGACATCAATGACCTTCTCGAGGGCTTACGACGGATGACCTGAAGGAGTTGGAGGCCATGCAACTTAACGTCGTTCAAGAGGAGTTCTCTAGCAGCAGCGAGGAAGAGGAGGAGGAGCCTATGACAACGGCAGAAATTAAGGATATTCTAGGCGCTTTTCATAAAGTGCAATTGTTTATCGAAAAAGACACCCCGAAAAGGCTCACACAGGTCGTATGCTTGCGCAGTTCGATGACGTTTGCTTGAGTCGTTTCAGGAACATTGTGAAAAGTAGGCAGAAACAATCTTCCTTGGATCGTTATTTTTTAAAGAGGCCTTCAGCATTAGCAGGAGTAAGCAAAAAGGAAGAACCAAGTGATAAAAAACAGAAAGTTGAAAGCAAAAAGGAAGAACCAAGTGATGAAAAACAGAACGTTTAAAGCGGTGATGAAGTTGAAATTCTGTAAAAAAAAAAAAAAAAAAAAAAAAAAAAAAAAAAAAAAAAAAAAAAAAAAAAAAAAAAAAAAAAAAAAAAAAAAAAAAAAAAAAAAAAAGCCTACGTAAAAGTAAAAAAAAAGTAAAAAATAAAAAAAAATAAAAATTTTTTTTACATAATTTCTAGATTTTTGTAAGTTAAGTGTTACAGTTTTGTTAAGGTGTTTCGTAAATTTTAGTTTTATGGTTTTCCTTAAATTTTGTGTGTGTTTTCGTAAAGTTAAGTGTACGTACGTACGTACGTTATCTGCCGTTTGTCCTCCTCCTCCTCTGCCGCCACTATCGGAGATAGCCTCACTCGAAAGGTAAGCTTCCACATTTTACGTTACAGTAATAATATTTCTTGTACACTAATATACACTTTATTTACAGGTTTTCGATTTTTATTCTTAATTTAGGTATTGAATGGTCCAAATTGTTGTAGTATTTCATTGTTTATAGTTCAATTTAGCTTTATTATGAAATTTAATGGGGCGTTTTTGGAGGGCTTGGAACGGATTAGCCATTTTACATGTAATATGTGTTCCAAGATACGAAAAACTCATTATACGAAGGCCGCCTCGGAACGGATTAATTTCGTATCTCGAGGTACCACTGTATATAAATATATATATATATATATATATATATATATATATATATATATATATATATATATATATACATATACATATATATATATATATATATATATATATATATATATATATATATATATATATATATATATATATATATATATATATATATATATATATATATATATATATATATATATATAATGAAAAGTGTTATCAAAATCTAATTATACAGAATGACAACAGAAACATACGTATGTTGTGATGAAACTGTATTTTTTTATTCTCTCTATAAAAATGTGTGAAAATTTGCATATTCTCTCTCTCAGAAAATATAAAACTTTTTAAATTCTCTCTCAATAATGGTATAAAAATTTTATTGTTCTCTCTAAATATATGTTTTTGTGTTAATTTTTTTAATAGATTTTGAAAGATAGGAATTGTTATTGTCATTTTTTTTTACTTAATACTCGGTTGGTGGTATATGATTTTTCAATATTATGTTTGTGTATAATTTTATTTGAATGATTTCTGGGATACTGATGTGCCCAATTTTATATATGATTTTTTATGCTGTTGTGTAATGATGAGTAGCATATGTGAATATATTTTTTTTTTTGCTGAAATGCAGAAAGCCTTTAACAAATTACTCGACACTCTCAGAGATAGCTCATACAATTTAAGACCAACACCAGACAGACGCAGCCAAATCCCAGTACTACAAATTTCACAAACATTAGTGACTCAGGGAAATACTAACCCTAATAACACAACTAACAATAACCATAACTGCTAATAATACTAATAATAATAATAATAGTAATAATACTAGTAGTACTAACACGTTTAGATATAGAAGAATGAATCAGGCAGTTGTAATAACAAACGTTTCTGCGGACAAGACGATACCAATCCTGGCAAAATTAGGCTAGAAGCCTATTCAGTGAATCATTGGTTGGCTGATACTGACAGCCGCATATCTTCAGGGGGAATAACTGGTGAAAGAGCTAAGATTAATGAAGCCTTGCTTCTCGTTAGTTCAGAACACGGTGATGCACATAAAGCTTTGAATTCTGTTAGTTTCAGCAAATTAACTAAATATGAATTCAAAACAATTTGTTTATCGCTCTGGGAATCTGTAAGTAAGTCTGACACATTACATAATATTACTAAATTCCTTAACCCACAATATGAAACCATAGCAAATCTTTACTCGTGTTGAAAATGCAATAGAAAATATAACAGAAGACTTACAGACAACAAACATCATCATAGGAGATAAGAAGTAGTTTGGTAATGATGAAAAGGACTTAGCTAGTCTAAGGTATGTCTTCAATTACTTGTCATTTGAAACAATATAGCATGCACTTGGAGAAGATGAAAAGAAGGCTTTCAGGAAAATTAAAATTGATCCAAAGAATAATAGCCTTCAAACATTGAAAACAATGAGGCAAGAAATCCAGAAGACAGAAATAAATCTTTCCAAGGAATTTGTAGGGGTAACAGAAAAACAAAGTGAAACGAAAGGCATAAATAACAATCCTTTATACAGTATGAATTGAGTAATAAGTACTATGATAATTCCAGACAAGTAGGGAATAGATCAACTTCCTTTCAAGGGAAATATGTCCAAAATACTAAAAGAAAATGGAATCCAAACCAGAAATGAAGACAGAATCATTCAAGGAATGGTCCACTCATAACATATAAGCCTCGTCAATCTTCAAACACAAATAACTCAAATCAAGTGAATTATTCAGCTCAAGGAGCAAGACCAAAGGCAGCATACAAAAACTGTGGGTATACAAATCATCCCATTAACGAATGCAGAAAACTTAGAATTTGTACAATGTTCAAGAAACTGTTGGTTTAATAATAAGGAACCCAACAAGGAAGTTGTAGAAATAAGTCGCCCTAATCCAAATGAGTCTTCAAGCCAGTGACAATTAAACCCTTCACAGAAGAAAGAAAATAAATCCCTTCAAGATGATGAAAGAGAAAAAGAAGAAATAGCTACAATGAGAAGTGAAGATTCATCCGCATTTTCCTATTTAAATAGCAAAGTAGTAGTATTCTCCATGAAAGAAGAAGAAATAAACAGAAAGGATCTGCCTATTGTAAAGATTCCAATAAATGGAAAGACATGTACTGTATTTCTGGGCTCCACCTGTGTCGGCCGGTGAAATGCTCATGCAGCATGCATTTCTAGGTATAAATATAGATGCTAAATATACCAGAGAAAAAAGCTAAATGGAATGCTGAAGTTACTACCTTCAGCTCGATCAACCATAGGGTGTCGGTATAAACACAGGGGCGAGCGGAAGCCACTACCACAGGTTTTCTGCCAATTAGAAGATTCCCCTCAAAACCCCTCTCTAGGTAGGTGCCGTTACAAGGACTACAATACATCTACCTTCCGCTCGCTACTACTGCAACTCCCGCCCGAAGGCTTCATTCCTGTATTAGCGCGCTACAGTGACCGCACGTTTTTCTCGCTGCCCTCTTCCTGTGTTTTTTCATGAAGCCATGTCTGTTCCAGAGCCCCAAGCTTCTTCATCTAAGTTGAGTATTCCATATTACGTTTTTGTATCTCATGAGGGCATGATGCATCCCTTTTTAGCCCTTATTTGACCCCTTAGTTCTCACGAACCGGGGTGACGCTCTTGTTACATCCGCCATCTTAGGTACATCATTCGCTGCGTGTGTTTTTTCCCATTGTTATTTTATGATGATATTTACCTCACTGTTTGCTTTTCACTGTTTATGCTACTTTTTTCGTATACCCAATCATTATTCTAGCTCCTGCCGTTTCTGGAGCTTTGTTTTACGAATTTTATCCTTACGTCGTAGGCCCTAACTCGCTCCTGACGTACTCTGAGGTCTCTTGTTATATGTTTATATTTCGTTATTCTAGCCTTTGGCTTTTGTCCTCAGTCCCTCAGGAGCGTGTTGGTTCCCCTTCGTACGTACTATTTATTTTCTATGTTATACGCGAGTAGTATATTTTGGCTTCTAAGATAGCCTATAGTACGCCAGTTTTGTGGAGAGGGAGATTCCTCTCTATCTCTCTTGCGATATTCATGCATGCATTCTTTTATTGTGTTTTTCAATGTTAGTCAGTAATGCACTCAATTATATGCACATTTACAATAAATATTCATATTCCTTGTGAGGTTGGAGGTTCTTGTGATACCTTCCCTGGCCTATCCGTACCGATCTCGGAGGGTTAGGCTGGGTCCTTGCTGGGTGCGTTCCTCCCCCCCTTGCTATTCCTCTTTCGCAATTCTTCGAGTAATTCCTCATCATTTATTTTATGTTTGTCTTGTTGTGTGTAGCCTGGGCCTTTGCCCCCTTCAGGGTGTCAGTTGGCCTACCGTCTTCTGCTCCCTTTAGTGGTAGGCTTGTTATAGCTCCCGAAAGGTGGTGGCTCACTGATCAGTTGCTGTGGCCAGGCGATCACGACTTGTCCACTCTCCTCCAGACACAACCTCCACCCTGCCCCAGGGCAGAGCATATAACTTTTCCAGGGGAATTAGTCGGAGGAGATTGGTTGTTAGTATTTTGTGTAATCTCTTTAATATGTCTCCGGGTCCGTAGGTCCTCTGGCCAGTTGGGGTCTACCATCACACCAGCCAGCAGGCTATACACCGGATTGTATGTAATACTGCTCCGCCACTCAGTTGTCTATTCTTCCTGTTGTCTCCGCCTCCCCACTCATGTGAGGGCAGAACTGGGCTTAGAGCTGCGTTTCAAGTTACCTTAGAATCGGTTTCCTTCCCCGGTGCGATCAGATTCAGGCCTAAGTTTTACCTTTTTCCCTGTTCTGCTCGTATCAGCCCGTATCCACCAGCATTTACTGTTATGATAACGGGATTATGGACTCCTGAGTAGGTGAAGCCTTTAAGAGATTATGCTAGAATATGTTTTATTAGCCTCTGTAGGTATGTCTCCGGATCTGTATTGATTCCGACTTAGTGTGGTCTACCATCACACACACCAGGAAATATATACCGCAGTTCATTGTACTGTTGTTTCCGTTGCTAACGCTGTTCCCCATTTCGGTGGGGACGGAACGGGGCTCAGATAATGCACCTACATTTGATTACGTTGCATTAATCTGCTGCGACGTGATCAGACTCAGGCTTAGGTCTTACCTTATTCCCCTGTTCTGCTCGTATTAGGCCCTCTCCACTGGTTATAGCTTTACCGATCCCGAGGATGGATTCTGGAGCAGGCGAAGACATCCAGAGCCCTTTTTTAATAACCAGTAAGTTGAAATTTATACCCGATATTGCCTATAACGGATTAAATATCTAGTTAAAGTGCACCTATCTGGCCGGAATTAACTCCGGCGCCTCTATTTAATGATACTCATTTGACTTTTCAACTTACAGATGGTCCGTTGCCAGGTGTCGGGATGTCCGGCCGTCCTGTATAGGCCGTAAGGGCATGAGGTCTGCCGATCTCATGCCAACTGCGCCATCCCGGTAGATGGGAATATGGTCTGGCACCCAGAGGCCTGCACAGTTTGTTATGGACTGGTGAGGATCGTGTCAGACGAGTTGGTAAGTAACATTCTCGCCTCGTTGTTTCTGCGAAATTTCTGCTAAACGTTGACTTTGGGAAATTTCTTTGACACGGGGGATCCTAATTTGGTTATTTTTACAGGTTAGTTTGTTGCTCAAGACCTCGTCCATGGCGTCCTTAAGTCCTGGGTGGAAGGATTCGGGAGAAGTGCTAAATCCGGCCAGCCCTATGTGCTATTGGAGGAGCTGTGTTCCCTCCTATACCCGGGCGCTCCGGTTTCGGCGGCTGTACCTGCGTCTGTGGCGACCCCCATTATTGAGGGCATCCGTCAGGAGACCCAACCCTTCCCGGAGGACCAAGAGGGCTTGTGTGACATCGTCACAGAAGAAGTCGCGGCCATCAGCCTCCACCGCGAACCGATGGCCACAGAGGATCAGGAGGTAGGTAGGGAGGTAAGTGGGGCAGGTAGTCTCCCTTTTAGTCCCACTCCTCCTTCTCTCCCTTCTTTCCAGGGCTTCCCTACGAAGTCCGCCCCCACTTGGGATAGATCGGCCTCGGTCATCCCCAAGGTCAAGGCCTGGAAGACGAGATCCCTGTCAAAGGTATCCAAACCATCCAAGCCTTCTCCGGCAGGCTCTGCAGGGTCGTCTTCGGCTCCCAAGCCGTCGACTTCCTCTTCCAAAGCTTCTCCCCCACCCAAGGGGTCAAGAACCAAGTCCTCCAACGCCAGGCCGGCGGAGTCTGGCTTCGACCAGGAGGCCTTTCCAAATCTTCTCATGATGAAGATGAGCGAGGTAGTGGACTCCAAACTTGAGTCGGT
The DNA here is from genome assembly GCF_015104395.2 of Macrobrachium nipponense. Lineage (NCBI taxonomy): Eukaryota > Metazoa > Arthropoda > Malacostraca > Decapoda > Palaemonidae > Macrobrachium > Macrobrachium nipponense. The sequence continues at coordinate 74,678,895 of NC_061108.1, forward strand.
GTCCAATCGACTCACCTCAGGCCTAGAGACCTTGTTTCAATCTATTTTGTCTCTGACCCAGAGGTTACAGGCCCAGGAGGAATTGGTGTCCGGATTCCTCCAGTCCGGAACCACACCACAGTCCGTGACAGTACCGGACACATCCAAGCTACCGCCATTTGAGAGCAACCCGTGGCGCTTACCTCTGCATGCCCCGTTCTCGGACAGCAAGCTGACGATCGAAGGTTGCGGAACCCGACCGGTAGAAGACTTTGAGTTCTTCCCAGTAGGCCTTCAATTTCCATTTCCAGGCTGCACTAGACTAGCTGAAGATGCACTAGTAAGGGTAGACAAAGTCCCGAAGGAGACAGTTACCTATCCTTGGGACCAGGCCCAGTCTGCATGGGTCCGCACCCTCACAGAATGGGAATGTGTCAACACAAAGTTGACACCCCATGAAGGATGCTTTACGATGTTTTACGTAGAAGGAGTTCCGACTCCTTCTACGTCGAAGGTGGCAGAATTGACTCTGTGGTAGAGGACAAACCTATGCCTCAGCTAAAAGAGACGGAGGCTACCTCCTTGCTCTTCCCTGGCGATATGGAGTTTTGGGCTGATCCTCCGGCAACGTTCACAGTGGGCAGACTCGATCCAGAGTGTGCCTCCGCCCAATTCAGTGAACGTTTGCCTAGAATTCCGGACCCCTTGGTCAAAGCAAAATTCGAGGCAAGATGCAGGCTGAGTAGGTTGATTAACTCAGTCACCACGGCGGAGTTGACTGCTATGACGTTTGCAGATGAGCCTCTATTTCGGATCCACACAAAGTCACTATTACAAGCCTTCCAATCAGACCTGTATGACTTTATAGTGGCTAGGCGAGCCTGCAGGAAGCATGTCTTCGCAAATGCTTCCATAAGACACGAACCAAACAGGCTCATAAAGGCTTCGCTCTGGGGTACTAACCTCTTCCCTGAGGACGTGGTTAACAACGTCCTCAGCGAGGCAGCTAGAGCTAATCAGAACCTCCGTGTCCAATGGGGACTTCCCTTCAAAAGTAAGTTTGAGGCCCCCGGACCAAAATCCAAAGCTAGGAAGAGGCCGAGGAAATACCAGCCTTTTCAGTCCTCTCATCCTCAGACAGTTGTTCAAGTGGTTCCTGTTTCCCAGATCGGCAAGCCTTCGACATCCAAGGCACAGCCAAAGCAACAGTTTGTCCAGGTGCAGAGTCCACCGACTCAGCAACCTTCGACTTCAACCGCCTCCTTTGAGTCACAAGGAGCATTTCGTGGCTACAACAAGCATGCAAGGAGTAGCAGAGCCAGAGGTGCCTTCCGACAGAGCTGGCTCTAGAGGCAGAGGCTTCAGAGGAGGCAGAGGAGGTAAGACCTCAACCAACCAGTGAGACTTCGCAGGTGGGAGGGAGACTGTATCTCTTTCGGGACCATTGGACCTTCAGTTCATGGGCCCACAGCATTGTATCAAAAGGTCTGGGGTGGAAATGGGAGAAAGGGCCTCCTCCACCAGTCAGTTTTCACCAGACTCCAACGACAGACCTACTAGACTATGCCAAAGATATCCTTCAAAAGAAGGCAATAAAGAAAGTCAATCACCTGAAGTTTCAAGGACGTCTGTTCAGTGTACCAAAGGACTCGGACAAACGAAGAGTGATTCTGGACCTGTCCCGTCTCAACTCATACATTCAATGCGACAAGTTCCGCATGCTGACCGTCTCGCAGGTGCGGCCGCACCTTACTTCCCTGTGGGGTCGTCACCACCTCTATAGATCTTACAGATGCTTACTATCATGTTCCGATAGCAAGAAACTTCTCTCCATACCTAGGCTTCAAACTAGGAAAACAAGCTTACTCATTCAGAGTCATGCCATTCGGGCTCAACATAGCGCCCAGAATATTCACCAAACTAGGAGAGACAGTAGTTCAAGAACTAAGATCTCAAGGGCTAATGTTAGTAGCTTACCTAGACGACTGGCTCATTTGGGCAACCAACGACATGTCCTTGGACATGAAGTCATTCCGTTGGATTTGCAATCAAATCCCGGGCCTTCACGTAGACCTGTTCGCCACGGAGTCCAATAACAAACTCCCGTGTTATGTGGCTCCTAATCTGGACCATCTAGCTCACGCCACAGGTGCGATGTCCATAGACTGGCCGAAGAGCAATTGGTTTCCTCTTTTACTAGAGTTGAATCTCTGTCCCAGACGGATTCCCAATCCAGAACTGACTCAAGTAGTACAAACTCGGACTGTGTCAGCTTCCTCAAGAATTCTAAATGCCCTAACTTTATGGACTTCATGAAGTTTGCGGCTCAGAAGGATGCTAGTGTCGATCCACTAAACATCCTGTTCGTAGAATCAGATAAAAGTCAACACTCAGACAGTATGATTCTGCAGTAAAGAAATTGGCCAGCTTTCTAAAAGATTCAGATGCCCAAAAGATGACTACGAATCTGGCAATTTTGTTCTTTAGAACCCTATTTGAAAAAGGTCTGGCTGCTAGTACCGTTACTACAACTAAATCTGCCTTAAGGAAGATTTTTCAGCTTGGCTTTAATATTGATTTGACAGACTTGTACTTCTCATCTATCCCTCGAGCATGTGCCCGTCTGAGACCAATGGACCACCCCCACACGGTCTCCTGGTTTTTAAATGATGTACTCAAGTTGGCTTCAGACACTGATAATGATTCATGCTCATATATAACCCTTCTCAGGAAAACATTATTCTTAATGAGTCTGGCTTCAGGCACCAGAATATCTGAACTGTCGGCTCTCTCTAGAGACCCAAATCACATTGATTTCCTCCCGTCGGGTGAAGTTCTACTATCTCCAGATCGGAAATTCTTAGCCAAGAATGAAGACCCACAAAACAGGTGGGCTCCATGGAAGATTATACCTCTCACACAGGACTCATCGTGTCCTATTGTCACACTAAAATCTTATCTGGCCAGAACTTCTGAAAAGTCTTCAGGTCCTCTTTTTATTAGAGAGAAAGGCAGAACCATTTCCTTTAAAGGAATCAGACAACAAAACCTTTATTTTATTAAACAAGCCAATCCGGATTCAGTTCCTCAAGTCTATGATATCCGGGCAGTGGCTACCTCAATTAATTATTTTCACAATATGAACTTCGAGGATCTTAAAAAAATATACGGGTTGGAAATCTCCGGCAGTATTTAGACGCCACTATCTAAAGAATTTAGAGGTCCTTAAATTTTCAGCAGTGGCTGCAGGGAGCATTGTCTTCCCTGATACGGCCTAGTCTTAGAACTCTATTTTCTATTCCTTTATTCTGCTATAAAATTTTTCCCTTGATACTCACTCTTTCCTACCTGCCTCGCTCGTAATCCCTACCTATCTCCCTTAGGTTCTGGGCTGGTTTGCTTATCAATCCATTGCTGGACATGTACATAGTTTATATTTGTCATTTTTTAATTCCTTACCTGTTGTTATCCCAGGATAGTATGGATCTGGTCATATTTGTTCCTCCTTTTTTACCATTGTATCTTGTTACTTTACATTGGTTATTAAAACTTAATTTTAAGAGAACATTTTATTTTTATCTTTCCTTGTATCTTGATTTTTGTAATTTCCAAGCTTGTATGGCCATTCTCTGATACTATTTCACCGGCCGACACAGGTCGAGCCCAGAAAAGGGATTTTGACAAAGGAAAAATCTATTTCTGGGGGAAGACCTGTGTCGCCCAGTGAACCCATCCCTCTCTTTTCCTGGTCCCCACCCTGTAGCCAGCCCAAGCTTGGGTGTGTAACCCAGGAATGAAGCCTTCGGGCGGGAGTTGTAGTAGTAGCGAGCGGAAGGTAGATGTATTGTAGTCTTCTAATTGGCAGAAAACCTGTGGTAGTGGCTTCCACTCGCCCCTGTTTATACCGACGCCCTATGGGTGGTCGAGCTGAAGGTAGTAACTTCAGCATTATATTTAGCTTTTTTCTCTGGTATATTTAGCATCTATTTATACCTACAAATGCGTGCTACTGGAGGATTTCACCGGGCGACACAGGTCTTCCACCAGAAATATTTTTCTCCTTTGTCAAAATCCCTTTTATAGATATAATAGAAAAACAACCTTTAACCAGATATTTAGGCATTGCAGAAACTCTTGATTCAGGGTCAAAATAGAATTATAAAAGGAACAGCAGGTAAACAAATTAGAAGTCTAGGAAATGTGAACTTAGAAATAGATATTTTGTCACAAAATTGATGAAAGTTTTCTACTTTTAGAAGCGATTTTTTCCCACACAAGTATTGTTCTCATTTAATTTAATGAGGAGGTGGAATAATACTGGATAGTCATGAAGGAAAGATTAGCCTGAAACAGGATAATCGGAAGAGCCTATGTTTTACGCTTGATGAAGAATAGTCTAACCCAAATCTAATCTATTTGTCTGAGACAGTCAACAACCAAGAGAGACATACGGGAAAACCAGATAAGTAACCAAAACAGGCAATATAAAATAGAAACAGATAAAAATGAGGAATTCCCACCATTACAGAATACAGAATCAATGAGATGTGCACATAAGGATAATATAATGTACTTAGATACAAGTAATTACTCAGATATAAATAATGGTGATCACTGAAACTCTGAATATAACAAAAATCAGAAGCCTATACAGATACCTATACAGATACATGTACTAATAAATGTAGCAATGTAGTAATGAGTTATAGCAATGAAGGGAAAACATTAAATGAAATACTGCTATTAGATAAAATAAATAAATAGAAGTAATAGAAAAAACCACTGAAAATGCAGAGCTCTGTTATTTTGCAGACCTAGAAGACGAAGAGATATATTGCATTAGCACAGCTGATGATAATAAAGTACAATTTATACTCAATAGAGCAGTAACTATACAACCAAAAGGCTTAACAAACATATATTTAAGAGCAAAAGAAAACGTAAGGGCTAAAGATGTTCTACTGTTGAACAACGAATTGCCAGATTTTGTCAGAATGGATAATTCACTAGTCCACATGAATGGTGATAATTATGAAGCTTATGTCTAAAACTATTCAGATAACAAACTAACACTATACGTAAGCATTGTCTTTTGCATAGGAATACCTGTTAAAAATCCTTTACTAACAGTAGAAGAAAAAGCATTTTTCTCTATAAATGGCCAAAATTCTCAAATAAATCAAGAAGTAAATAAAACAGATTTTCCACAAAATAGAAACAAGTTAATTCAGTATTACAGAAATACAGAAAAGTAATAGCTGTAGAAGAAAAATAGCTGTAGAAGGAAATCTAGGAAGAACAAATATTCTACAACATAAGATTTTGTTAGATGATGGAGCCAAGCAATTGTTTATTCCTAATCACTGATTACCAATAAGCCAGAGACCCATAGTTGATAATTTGATAGAGGAAATGATAAAAGATGGAGTAGTAATTCCTTCTAAATCTCAATATGATTCTCCATTGTTACTTGTTCCAAAGAACGATGGAGCTGGAGACTAGTAATAGACTATAGAAAGCTGAACTCCAACACAGTTCCAGATATAATGCCGATGCCAGTAATTCAAGATATGTTAGCTCAATTAGGAGGGACCAAAATATTTTCATCCTTAGATCTGCTTAGTGGATATTGGCAAGTATCTCTAGAAGAATCCAAACAATTCACAGCCTTCAGCACACTAAAGAACATTTACAGTTTGAAGTAGTGTGTACAGTGGTACCTCGACATATGAAATTAATCCGTTCCGAGGCGGCCTTTGTAACCTAAGCTTTTTGTATCTTGAACTACATTTTACATGTAAATTGCCAAATTCGTTCCAAGTCCTACAAAAACACCCCAGTAAATTTTATAATAAAGCTGAATTGACCCATAAACAATGAAATGCAACAATTAGGACCATTCAATACCTAACTTAATACGTACTACTAATATGTACCTGTAAATAAAGTGTATTAGTGTTAATGGTATACAAGAAATACTGTACGTACATACGTACGTATGTAGTAAAATGTGGAACCTTAACTTTCGAGTGAGGCTATCTCCGAAAGTGGCGACAGAGGAGGAGGAGAAACGGCAGAAAATTCGTTACGTAGTACATACACTTAACGATACACATTAAAAATGTCAGGAAATATAAACTAAACTTTATGAAACATTAACAAAACCGTAACACTTAACTTTACAAAAAACTTAAAATTTAATTTTTTTTTCTGGGCTCAGCTCGTGTCGGCCTATGAAAGGATCCTTAATATCATTCTTTCTAGGCAAAATTAATCTAAAATTACCAGAGAAAAACAAAATTAAGAAAATGTCAGTAAAACTGACCCGCTCACTGTATAAAAGAAGTGTCGGTATGAGAATAGGGGCGAGTGGGATCACTACCACGAGACATTCACCATTTAGACCTTCCAATCAAAATCCCCACTAGAGAGAGCTGATACTAACGGGTGATGCGGCCGCTACTACTACTACTAGGGACGCCACGGACAGCAGCACCCCTAGCGGTCATCCTTAATTATTAGCAGTACGCGTTGTACGCATTTTTTTCACTTGTGCTGTTTATCTTTGGATTTACCTCCTTATCTATCATGGAACGTGCTGCCATCGCATCGGCTAAGTTAAGTGCCTCATAAGTAGTATTTTACCGTATTTTAGTCTTCCAGGGACCAGTATTTTCCTTCTAATAGGTCATATACGGTTTCCCGGTCGACTCGTGGCGGCGCCATGCTGCCTCATGTTAAGAATTCCCGGTCTTCCATACTGGGACTTCTTGTACTTATGGGTTTACTATATCACGTTTCATGCGTTTTTTACATCGCCTTTTTAGCTAGGTTAGCCCATTTACCAATTCTCTTAGTTTGGTATTTAGGGCTATTCTGTGTTTCTGGCCCAGCATCCCGGCTCTTGCTCTTCATCGGCTTTCGCTGGCTCCGAGTAGTCTTCTGTTCCTCGGAACAGTTTGCCTCCTCCTGGGCTTCTTTTTTTCTTTTACTAAAAGTGTCTTTTCCAACCTTTTCACGATGTAATTTTAGTTCTATTTAGGGTGTTAGGCTAGCCTAGGTGCATGTCCCATGTATTGGTACAGCCTGGTTCACGTGGCCCTCCCACGGTTTGTGTTGCTATCGCGGCTTAGGCCACTTGCGGTCACGTGTTCCATCGCACCTTACCCTTCCCCTTCCCTCCCTACCAGGTATAGGGAGGGGTCTGGGGGACCCCTTGGTTGCCATGACAACCTCAGTAGCCTTCCTCCCTCCTTCTCTGAGGAGGCCAGGGGTTCTTCCCAGCTGGGGTATAGGGCGACCACTTGTTTCGGGTACCGGGTCACCGAGCGGGTAGTTGTTGGGACGGGGAGGAGTAGGCCACCCCCCCCCCTCTCTCTCCCGCCGCGTTACGCCGGGGACCCCCCCCCATTGCTCAGTCCCACCTTTCCCCTACTATAACGAACGGAGCCTTCCGCCGCAGCCGGGGCACCTTTGGTTATAGTTCGTCTGGCTCCGCCAGCGGGCGGGGTGGTCACTACTAGTGGTCTATTGCTTGCCTACTATATCCTTCCCTTTTTCCCGCTACCGGAGGAGAGCTTGCTTCTTACCCGGGCACTCTTCTAGTAGACGGGGGAAAAGTCTGATATTTATTTCGTTATATTTAAGGATATACCCTAATTTTACGATGAATTTTAGTATTATATAACTGTGTGTATACCATCCCCGTCGTTTTCTGTCGTGGATTCATCTCTCACCACCACACCTGGTTGGATTCTTTCTCCTGTCTCCGGCGTAGCCTTGGACAAACTCCAACCATCTTGTTACCACACGTATTATGGCGGGGCTCTGGTTTAATCTAACTTTCTCGCTCCGGCATGCAGCGGAGAAATTGTTAGGCTGTAAGTGTTCTCCTGATGCTTATGTATCTTTCCACTTACAGGCTACCAACTGTCAGGTCCTAGGGTGCAATGCGACTCTGTACGACCCCTGCGCCCACGATGAGTGCAGGTCTCACGCCGCGTGTGCCACGACTCACAACGCCATGATCGTCTGGCACCCGGAAGCCTGCGCCATCTGTTACGACCTTGTCAGTCAGCTGGTGGGGGGGGTAAGTCGATTTTAGACTTCTTTACCGTATTACTAACAACACTTAGTCATAAGCTTGTTAAACCCCGTCCCCGCCACTAGAAGCTTCATTTCACCTTCTCTTTCAGGCTGCCGGTGTGAGGGAAGTCGCCCTAGCAACCCTGAAGGCTTGGGTGGGCGGCTTCGGGAAGAACGCCGCCAAGGGCCAGCCATACATCTTGGATAAGAAGCTGGCCGTTCAGATCTTCCCCGGCGGCAAGTCAACAGGATACGTTGACCCTATCTCTGCAGCCCATCTCATCGCCTCCATCCAGCAAGAGGTGCAGCAGTCGTTCGGGGCCGTGGCCACGCAGGAGACGGTCCCAGACGTCGCAACCTTGGACCTAAATATTGAGCCTATGGCGGTAGGTGCGGAGGATTTGTTGGTTGAGGTAGGTGTGTCGGGCGCCCAAGGTCTTTCCTGGATCTCTCCTGTCCCTTCTTCTACTGCTTCTTTCCAAGGCTTTTCGGGATCTGAGATCCCTGCCCGCTCTCCCGCTCTCTCTGTACCCCCAAAGGTGAAGGGACAGAGAGAACAGAAGACCCTCCATAAGACAACTTCTAAAAAGTCGTCGTCGTCTTCTTCAGCTAAGAAGTCTTCGACTTCCTATGCTGACGCGGTGAAGGCTAAGCCGAGCTCTTCATACTCCAAGAGCTCTAGAAGCAAGGCTTCTAAGGAGAAGGCTCGCGCTCCTGCTGAGCCAATGCCTTCTCCGGCCTCCACCGCATCCACTCGGCAACGCCGGTTGGAGTAGCGGGACCGAGCAACCTTTGATCCCACTGCCTTCTCAGCAGTGGTGATGCAACAGGTAGGAGAGATGGTAGGCTCACAGGTCTCGCCCTCGGGAACAAGTTCGAACAGATGTTCGCACAGCTGTCGAGCACTCTGAGTCAGTCGGGCCAGTCCATCCAAGATCTCTCTAACAGAGTTAGAGAGAATGAGGACCGAGTAGCTGGGCTTGCTCAGGCTCCTCATCCAGTCTCCCCAGTAGCAGGTGCTGGTATTCTCCAGCTACCTCCTTATGAGTCGCTACCAGCCTTCTCCATGGATAACCCATGGAGAGTGGCCGCTTACGCTCCATTCAAGGACGGTATGACTCTGTCCCGGAGTGTGGAACTCGAAGGATTGAGGACTTCGAGTTTTATCCTCCGGGATTGACGCAGCCTTTCATTGGATATGCTAGGCTGACCGTGGCGGCCCTCACTAGGGAGGACAAGATCTCCAGAGAGAACGTGCTTTATAGTAGAGAGCACGCTCAGCGGGAATGGGTTCACTGCCTTGAGGACTGGGAGTGTACCAACACTAAGCCCCAGGCTTTCAAGAGTCCTTTTACTATTTTTGCGACGGAGGAGGAGGCTTCTCTTCCGTTCGCTACCAAAATAGTGGAAGCGACTCTTCAGGCAGTCCTCAAGGATGCCCATGCCACAGCTGAGGGAAGCGGATTCTACTTCTCCGCTCTTTCCAGCCTTCGGAGAATTGTGGGAGAACTTGCCTGCCACTTTCACGCTTGGTAAGCTCAAACCGGACTGTGCAATGGACCAGTTTGGCGAAAAGCTTCCAAGGCTGCCTGATACCTTGATCCAGGCAGAGTTCGACGCTCGAACTAGGTTTGGAAGATCCCTAAATTCTCTAATTATCACTGAGATGGCTGCTCTATCGTATGGCACAGAACCTCTATTTAAGATTCTGGCCAAGTCTCAGCTTCAAACGGTTCAGACGGATGCTTTCGACTTCTTCCAAGCTAGGAGGAACTGCCGAAAGCACGTTCTGCAGGAATGCACTATTAGGCACGAACCTAATAGACTCCTGGCTTCCAGCATGTGGGGGGCGGACCTCTTCCCAGAGTCCGCTGTGAATGAGGTGGCACCATGAGGCTGCTAGGCTCAACCAGAGCCTTAGAGCTAGGTGGGGTATCTCCTCTAAGAGGAAACAAGAATCCGCCCCCGCTGCTGGTAAGAAACTAAAGAAGTCTGGTAAAAGGTTCCAGCCTTACCAAAAACATCAGCAGCAACAGCAATTCGTTCAGGCCGTCCCAGTTACCCAACAGGGACAACCTTCAACCTCAAAACAGACCCAACCCATCCTCCTGTTGTCTCCTCAGTCGCAACCCTCGACCTCCTACGCACTCTCGCCGGCCTTCAACCCTATGTATGAAGGCCAGGCTTACCCTCCCTTTAATAGGCAGTCGAGAGGTAGCAGAGCGAGAGGCCACTTTCGCCAGCGTGGCACAGGAAGAGCGACAAGGGGTAGGCAGTTCAGAGGAGGGCGTGGAGGTCAACCCGCCCAACAACAGTGAGGCTCCCCAGGTAGGAGGGAGGCTGTTCCTCTTCCGTCACAGGTGGGGGTTCAGCAATTGGGCACAGAGCATAGTGTCCAAGGGATTGGGTTGGAGTTGGATCAAAGATCCCCCTCCAATCAAATCATTTTATCAGGAACCTTCAAAGGAATTGACAGATTATGCGAGCGAACTCCTTCAGAAAGGAGCTATTGCGAGAGGTCAAGCATCTAAAATTTCAAGGTCGCTTATTCAGCGTGCCAAAGCAAAGGCTCAACAAAAAGAAGGGTAATCTTAGACTTGTCAAGGCTAAACTCTTTCATTCGTTGCGACAAGTTCAAAATGCTTACCATCTCGCAGGTAAGGACCTTACTTCCTGTGGAGCCGTCACATGCTCCATCGATCTTACAGACGCATACTATCATATCCCTGATACCAGGCACTTCCGCCCATTCCTAGGATTCAGACTAGGAAATCAGACATTCTCATTCAAAGTGATGCCCTTCGGTCTGAATGTAGCCCCCCAGGGTATTCACGAAAATAGCAGAAGTGGTGGTGCAACAATTGAGAACTCAGGGGATAATGGTAGCAGCATACCTCGACGATTGGTTGATCTGGGCACCAACAGTCGAGGAATGTCTCAAAGCCACGAAAAAGGTAGTTCAATTTCTGGAACATCTGGGGTTCCAGATAAACAAAACGAAATCCAGACTTACTCCAGAGTCTTGGTTTTCAGTGGCTAGGAATCCAATGGGATTTGTCTTCCCACAATCTGTCAATTCCAGTGGTCAAACGGAAAGAAATAGCCAAGTCTGTGAAACAATTTCTCAAATGCAAACAAACATCAAGGAGAAGCCAGGAAAGAATCCTAGGTTCTCTTCAGTTTGCCTCAGTGACAGACGTCCTCCTGAAAGCAAGGCTGAAAGATATAAACCGAGTTTGGCGATCGAGAGCAAACGCCAAATCTCGAGACAAGTTGTCAGTAATTCCACAGATCCTTCGCAATCAACTCCGTCCATGGACAAAAGTGAAGAACCTGGCCAAACTACTAGTACCCATTCAAATTCCCCTTCCAGTGTTAACCATTCACACGGATGCCTCCCTGTCCGGGTGGGGGGGATATTCTCAATTCAAACAAGTTCAGGGGACTTGGTCAGTTCAGTTCCGCCAGCTCCACATAAAACGTTTTGGAAGCAATGGCAGTATTTCTTACCCTGAAGAGACTTCTTCCCCGAAAAAGTCTCATCTAAGACTGTGTTTTTTTGGACAGTGCAGTGCTAGTTCATTGCATCAACAGGGGAGGGTCCAAATCCAAACATGTGAACCATGTCATGATAGCCATCTTTGCACTAGCAGACAAACACAAATGGCATCTGTCCGCCACTCACCTGGCGGGGGTAAGAAATGTGATAGCAAGACGCTTTGTCCCGGTCGGTCCCTCTGGAATCAGAATGGTCCCTGGACGACAGGTCATTCCAGTGGATATGCCGGAGAGTCCCAGGTCTCCAAGTAGATCTCTTCGCTTCACAAGCAAACCACAAGCTCCCTTGCTATGTGGCCCCCAACCTGGACCCTCTGGCTTATGCCACGGACGCCCTGTCGTTAGATTGGAATCAGTGGAGAAAAATTTATGTCTTTCCTCCAGTGAATCTTCTCTTGAAAGTCTTGAGCAAGCTGAGGACTTTCAAGGGACTAGTAGCCCTGATTGCTCCAGACTGGCCCAAGAGCAACTGGTATCCTCTGCTTCTGGAATTGGGTCTCTGACCTCAACGGATTCCCAATCCCAAGCTGTCACAATCAGTACAAATGAGGACTGTGTTCGCTTCCTCAGGAATTCTTCAGACCCTAACTTTATGGACTTCATGAAGTTTGCGGCTAACAAAGATGCTAACATTGATCCACAAAACATCCTCTTCCTAGAATCAGATAAGAATGAATGAATAATTAATAATTATCTGGCGTCGTGACTACCAGGATCATTGATGCCGAATGAAGCCATTTGGACAACCAATTTGGGAAAAATCCACACACACATCATAAAAACTCTTAAAGTTCCGCATCAGTTATTGTACTATAGCTAGCGCAAAGATGCTACTTACGCATTAAACACCACCAAAGCTTAATTATTATTATTATTATAAAATAGTTTAACCAGGCCACGGAGCTGACCTTCAGCTCCCATGGGGCTGGCCCAAAGGATTAGATAAAATGCAAGGTCAAGGCCAAAAGCCACGAGCTTGGACCAAACAGGTCTTATAGGATAATAAATAATGAATTAAGATTAAATAAAAAATTGCACAGAGGCAAAGGCTTTCATACTAGAACACAAACAGGCAATAAATACATTTATTCACGTTTCCATACATTCATTCTAAAAACCCAAAGCTAAAAACTACACACATACATGAAAGCGAAATACCTAAATTTCGTTAAAAACCCCAACTTCTTTTAAAAATTCAACAACACACTCATAATCATGCTGCGCTTCTTCACCCAATATCTTTGTCAAACTGTAACTACCATCTCTATCTCTTTTTTGTCTTTTAAAGTGCTGCTCTCTCAGTTCCCCCCCCACCCGATGACTAGGACATTCAACTAGCAAATGCTTAATAGTCACCGGGACGAGACAGTCATCACAGTAAGGTTGGTATTCACCACTCATGAGATACCCATGTGTCAATCTTGTATGTCCTATACGGAGGCGGCATATCGTTACTTCCCATTTCCTAGGCATAGATTCATATTTCCAAGGGTGTGTACGTGTGGCAAACTCTTTCATTTTATTTGGTCCTGCTTCGTTCCATTGCTGTTCCCATAATCTTGCAATGAACTTTGATATACTAGGAAAAAAGTCTCTATATGGTACAGCAATTGGTCTTGGTATCCGACCTCAACGGATTCCCAATCCCAAGCTGTCACAATCAGTACAAATGAGGACTGTGTTCGCTTCCTCAGGAATTCTTCAGACCCTAACTTTATGGACTTCATGAAGTTTGCGGCTAACAAAGATGCTAACATTGATCCACAAAACATCCTCTTCCTAGAATCAGATAAGAGAGAGTCAACTATTAGACAATATGACTCAGCTGTTAAAAAATTAGCATCCTTCCTGAAAGAATCAAACACTACAACCATGACAGTTAACTTAGCTATATCCTTTTTCAGATCCTTGTTTGAAAAAGGTTTAGCAGCTAGCACTATTACTACTCATAAATCGGCTTTGAAGAAGATCTTCCAGTTGGGTTTCCAGATAGATCTGACTGAATCTTACTTTACGTCTATCCCTAAAGCCTGTGCTAGACTTAGAACCCTTCTCAAATGGGCCTACTGCAGTCTCCATGGTTCTTAAATTGATGTCCTCAAACTAGCATCAGATACTGACAACTCGTCTTGTACATTCATAATGCTTCTTAGAAAGACGTTATTCTTATTAAGCCTAGCTTCAGGAGCTAGAATTTCAGAACTGTCGGCTCTATCCAGAGATGCGGGTCATGTGGAATTCCTTCCCTCAGGAGAAGTTCTGCTTGCTCCGGATCGTAGTTTTTTGGCTAAAAATGAGGATCCTTTTGCAAGGTGGGCTCCTTGGAAAGTCATCCCACTTCCGCAAGATCCTTCTCTCTGCCCAGTATCAACTTTAAGAGCCTTTCTATCTCGCACATCCTCAAGATCCTCAGGTTCTCTCTTCATGAGAGAAAAAGGTGGTACTTTATCAGTAAAAGGAATTAGACAACAGATCCTTTACTTCATTAAACAAGCCAATCCTGATTCATTTCCAAAAGCACATGACATCAGGGGAGTAGCCACCTCAATTAACTACTTTCAACATATGAACTTCGAGGATCTTAAAAAGTATACTGGATGGAAATCTCCGACAGTCTTTAAACGTCACTATCTAAAGTCCTTGGAATCTTTAAAATTTTCTGCAGTAGCAGCGGGAAACATTGTTTCTCCTGATACTGTATAGTAGTCATAGTATAAATCCAGGTCTCCTTTCTACCTACCTCGTCCAACATGCCTCACCCTATCGCCATGCTACTCGGATACTCTAGCCTTAGCCGCTGAGATCATATTGGTGGATTGTCCCTTATTTTTTGCTAGGGACATCCACACTATGTACTTATAATGTACTTCAGTGTACCTACCCTTATTTTTATGCTAGGGTAGGACACAATGTGTTTGTTTATTATGTAAATACCTTATTTAAGTGAATCTATTTTGTTAAATTGCATTGCATTATTGTATATTACTATGTTTAATATAAGTTAATTTTAAGTACTTTATATTATTGGCTTTCTTTTTATGTCATTGTTTAGAATAAGTTAGCTTTAAGTACTTAGTTTATATTCTGTAATATACCTGATTCACTTGTTTTTTTTTATTATATTATATCCCTCTTTTTTACAACTGATTTTCATTTGTCCTTTTTCCCATCTTGTCTGTTTCTCTGGTACTCTTTCATAGGCCGACACGAGCTGAGCCCAGAAAAAGGATTTTGACGTAGGAAAAATCTATTTCTGGGTGAATTGGCTCGTGTCGCCCTTGAAAACCCACCCTGTATTTGTTTGCCCTCCTGCAGGACAAGATGTTCATAGATTAAGGATGACCGCTAGGGGCGCTGCTGTCCGTGGCGTCCCTAGTAGTAGTAGTAGCGGCCGCATCACCCGTTAGTATCAGCTATCTCTAGTGGGGATTTTGATTGGAAGGTCTAAATGGTGAATGTCTCGTGGTAGTGATCCCACTCGCCCCTATTCTCATACCGACACTTCTTTTATAGAGTGAGCGAGTCAGTTTTACTGACATTTTCTTAATTTTGTTTTTCTCTGGTAATTTTAGATTAATTTTGCCTAGAAAGAATGATATTAAGGATCCTTTCATAGGGCGACACGAGCCAATCACCCAGAAATAGATTTTTCCTACGTCAAAATCCTTTTTTTTCTTTTTTTGATTTCTAAATTTTTTTTACTTTTTTATACTTTACATTTTTTTTTTTTTTTTTTACAAAATTTCAATTTCTTCACCACTTTCAACTTTCTGTTTTTTTTGTAGTATTAATTGGATCTTCCTTTTTGCTTACTCCTACTAAAGGCCTCTTTAAAAAATAACTATCCAAGGAAGATTGCTTCTGCCTACTTTTCACAATGTTCCTGAAATGACTCAGGCAAACATCATCGAACTGCGCAGGCATATGACCTGTGTAAGCCTTTTCGGGGTGTGTCTTTTCTACAAATGATTGCACCTTATGAAAAGCAGCTAGAGCATCCTTAATTTCTGCCGTTGTCATAGGGTCCTCCTCCTCCTCTTCGCCGCTGCTAGAGAACTCTTCTTGAACGACGTTATGTTGCATGGCCTCCAACTTCTTCAGGTCATCCGTCGTAAGCTCCTCTTGGTGCTCCTCGAGAAGGTAATTGATGTTGTCCTCGTCGACAACCAGCCCTATGGACTTGCTGAGTGCAATGATCTCATCAAGATCTGGTTGCGAAACAGTTTCAGGATCGTCAACTGTTTCTGAATCTGCACCAGCTTCACCCACGTCGAATCCCTCGAAGTCTCGGGCGGATAGGGCATCAGGCCAGAGTTTCCTCCACGAAGAATTCAAGGTTTGCCTCGAAACCTCCTGCCAAGCTTGATCGATGAGTCGGATGCATATGACCACATCGAAATGCTCCTTCCAAAATTCACGCAAGGTGAGGTTTGTGGTATCGGTGATGTCGAAACATCTCTTGAAAAGATGTTTCATATACAGCTTCTTGAAGTTCGATATCGCTTGCTGGTCCATGGGCTGGAGGAGAGGGGTGGTGTTAGGCAGAAAATAAAGAACATTGATAAAAGAATACTCTTCTAGGATATCTTCCTCGAGGCCAGGAAGGTGAGCAGGGGCATTGTCCAACACCAGCAGACATTTCAGGGGGAGGCGCTTCTCTTCCAAGAATTTCTTCCCTGTCAGGCCGAAACACAGATTTACCCACTCGGTGAACAAAAGTCTCGTTACCCAGGCTTTTGCATTAGCCCTCCACATCACTGTAAGCTTCTCCTTTAGCACTTTGTGGGCCTTGAAGGCTCGAGGAGTCTCCAAATGATACACAAGTAGGGGCTTCACCTTGCAATCCCCACTGGCATTCGAACAAAGTGTGAGCGTAAGCCTGTCTTTCATAGGCTTATGCCCAGGTAGCTTCTTTTCCAGAGTGATGTATGTCCGACGAAGCATTTTTTTCCAAAAAAGGTCAGTCTCATCACAGGACTTGCTGAGAACTGTAGCCTTCCTTGATCGTCATCTCGTTGAACGTCTTAATAAAGGCTTCGGCCGCTTTCGTGTCCAAGCTGGATGTCTCACCATGCTGCACCACCGAATGGATGCCAGTCTGTTTACGGAATTTTTCGAACCACCCATGAGAAGCCTTGAAGTCTGGGGTTGGTGTCAATGTCCCTTCTCCTCCATCGTCTTTGGCCTGGGCAATCAAATCACCGAAAATAGTGCTGGCCTTCTGGCAGATTGCCGTCTAGGTTATTGTATTGCTAGCGATTTCTGTGTCTTTTATCCAGACAAGAAGCAGCCTTTGAATCTCGTCGTTCACGTGGCTCCTCTTGCTAGACAAAATAGTCACGCCCTTGGAAGGTGTAGCTGCTTTGATGGCTTCCTTCTGCTTAAGGATGGTGCCTATCGTCGACGGATTTCAGCCATATTCCTTAGCGATCACACTCAATAGCATACCAGCTTCATACTTCTTGATAATCTCCATCTTTGTCTCTAAAGAAAGCATCCTCTTCTTTCCGTGAACTTTAACTTTCTTGGGACCCATGACTATGTATATACTGTACATAATTAAGTTATGTAGTACATATACGTATGTACTCAAGTTCTCACACAATACGATAAAGTAGTACTACAACGAAATCACTAACGAATTTACGTTAATAAACGAAATCGTATAGAACGAACGAATTCGGCGTGCGCATAGAAACGATGCTCCTACCGAGTGGCCGAAAAAGCATGCTGCTACGAAGATGCATGATGGGAGAGATGCTGACCAATAGGAGAGCAGGATCTTATGGCAGTGACTAGCATCAGGAACCAATGGGAGAGCGGGAGGATGGTGGCGAGTCTATTCAGTTGGCGGCGTGCGAGTTTTAAAATTGTTATCAGTGGTCCGGGCAAATCTCGGGACTTTACAGCAACAACCTTTCTTATCCTGAACTATTTTCATATGTAGAGCCAAAAAAATCTTCGTATTTGCTTTCGTAACTCTAATTTTTCTTAAGTTGAGCCTTTCGTATGTCAAGGTACCACTGTAATGCCATTTGGACTCACATCCGCTCTTCTAATGTTTGTTAGATTAATGTTACAAACTCTAGGAGATATAGAATATGTTGCAGTATACTTGGACAATGTTATCATTTTTAGTAAAGAATTGGAAAGCCATCTCAAAACATTAGAATTGGTCCTAGAGATTAAGAATTGCAGGACTAAAAATTAAATTAAAGAAATGCCAGTTCCTGATGAAGTCCTAAGAATACTTAGGTCAAGTAATTAGTGAAGACGGACTGCGCATGCAGGCATGTGAAATAAGAGAATCCAAGGTTCTGCTCCTTTCCTCTGCCAAACTCCCCAAAAAATAGAAGTCTGGCTCCTACACTCATGCAGAGAACGGCGTCCTCATTGCTAGAGGAGCCCCTCAAAGAAGTTTTCTTGATGGATTTAGAAAAGAACCTAGTACTTCCTCTTGATATTGTGATGTATCTCTGTCTGGCCCAAAATGATTGGCCTCTTGAGGGTAGAGGTTGTCTTGCAACCATCGCTGAAGGATCTCTTGGTCTTTTGGAAGACTGGGCGAGGAGATCCTGAGTACATTTCTTCTCCAGATCCGAAGCAACTCCTAAAACCGAGGCTTCAGGAAACAAGTGTCTCTTATCTAAGGGGGGGGTATAATAGAGCCGATTTCTGCGAGGATGTAACGCCCTTTGACTTGTAGGAACACTAGAGCTCCCTCTTCTTGAGCGTTCCCACCGTGCAGGGAGAGAGCAAGTCGTGGGAACCATCCCTAATCCCCTTATTGTACACGAAAGAACTCCCTTCCAATCCGTCAAGAGGTTCTCCAAAAGCCAAGGACAAGACCTATTCTTGTAGGCCAGAGTACCAACAGACCAATAAAGAAAGTTAAAAACTTTAAATACCTTGAAAATGCCTTTCAAAAGATGCGCCAACTCTGAGGCAGAAAACAAAATCTTTGCCAAAGAAAATGCAGAGCATCTGGCTGCTTCTACAAGACCAGAAAAATCTCCCTGTGCAGAGGCACAACCATCAAAGGAAGGAACCTCTTTCGTAGCATACGACAAGTATCTCCACCTGGAGATTTGGGAAGGCGGAAAACAAAAAGAGGTCTTGCCTTGTTCCCTCTTTTCAGCAAGCCAAGCGTCTATCTCATTAAAAGCCTTCCCAGCTGAGGAAGACAAAACCATCTTCGAGCGGTTCAAGGAAGGCATTCTGTCCATAACAAAAGTCGATTCAGGAGACGATAGAGAAGTCGGCTTGAAAAAGGACGGATATGTGGCAAGCAAGAACTTCAATAAAGCCACATACGCTGAAGAGGGAGCCTCTTGATCCTCTGTAGCTTTGTCTTCAGATGAAATATGGGAAAGATCCACATCTGCAGGAGCTTGAGGTGTGGCTGCATCAACTTGTGTCCCTGTCGAAACAGCCTCTATGAGAGTTTGAGGTGTTGCAGCGTCTCGAGGTGTCTGAGGAGACTATGTAGAGGGAGCTTCAACCACTACTGGTGCCAGTTGAACTGTTGTGGGCTCTTGCTGGACCAAGTCGTGGGAGCTTGAAGTGAAGAAAGAGGCTTACTCAGTAAAAGCAGAATATTGTCAAGCTTCGCCTGAATGGGATTTACTGTTTCAACAGCAGAAGCAGCAGCAGCCGGAGCCGAGGGAGTCGAAGGGAGCTCCTGCGTGATGCAAGCAGGCGCTAATTGGTGTGCGACAGAAGTGAGCTCGGGCACCAACAGGCCCTCGACTACGTCCGATGGATGCTCCTGCACAACATACACAGGAGCTTGAAGAAGAGCCAAAGAGCAACGATGAGCCTTGGGCACCAGAGAAGCGTCAACTTCTGAGAGACAGTCAGAAGAAAAACACTCTGGGCTGTCCCATTGACTGCAAGAAGGGCGTGGTTCTCCACACTTCTTAGTAGGAACCACTGGAGCTGCATCCGAAGCGCCTCTCTTCAACAGTCGAGCAAGTCTCGACCGAACACCACTGGCGTCATGGAGAGTTGTCATCCGAACTCAACAATTTATGCATATCCAAGGAGATACCTTTCCAATGGTTGTCTGTTGCAACCTGGGAAGCGACAACAGGTTGAACTGAGGGGGCAACTACTCGTGGGCAGACACTACCAACCTCCCTTGGCCTACCAGTTTGACTCCTCCCTGCACTGGGGAGTGTGACAGTGACCTTTGCCTAGGAGCGTCGGTGGACCGAACAGCCACCTCCTCCACTGGCACATTACTATCACTTTTTGCCTTTTCCATAAGGACCTTCACAGACACACCAAGCTGCTCCATAGTCTGTACTAACAGAGCAAAATGCGCATCAATCTTTTCCTCTAGACAGTTGATGGGGTTGGGATCGGAAGTGCGGGAGCCTGCAAACGGAGGTGGGGACATAGCAAGAGAAGTGGGAGCAAGAGCTAAAGATACTCAGGAATACTCAGATGTGAATTAAATTCAGAAGAATCCGGTCTAGCTGATTTTGAATTGGTCCTAATCAAAGCCTTTCTCTACCTATCTCCCTCTAATTTCTTTAAATGAGATTCCAAACCCTTTCACTTCCTTTCATCCCAATCAGCACATTCATTACATGTATTATCAAATGAACATATTTGCCCTCTATAATTAGTACATAAAGTGTGATTATCATACAATTCCTTGGTTAGCCTAGTCTTGCAACCTCTAGCGCAATACCTAAACCTAGCAGAACCTGTGTCTGACACTGTCGAAAACACTAAGAACTGACAGTTACCAAGGAATAAACAAAAAGAAGAAAAAAAAAGCTATTTCTTATCACAGAACCTAACGCTATCTAAATGATTTCCCAAGATGGCTAATACAAAAATAGAGTACTTCACCGATTGCCAATACAAAAGTACAGACCAAAAAAAAAAAATTTCAGGAATAACTGCAACCGACAACCATAGCCATTGGCCGGCAGAAACAAACTGAGCCCATTGCCATGTTGTTCCTCTCTCTTGCCCCAAAAGTGGGCGGGGCACTGTTACCTAACCAAAATAAATCTATAATTAGAGCAACCCTAAAAATTTTGGGATTTTAACTGCTGGTGAGTTTAACTCTTAGCTATAATTACTGGGGAAGTTGTATACATAATTAAAAATGTCATTTTTATATATGTAACTTACCCAATAATTACTTAGCTGATTCCACATTGATGGGGGAGGGAATCATGGACAACATAATGCCTTAAAACAAAAATCCCAGAATAAACATATGGCTAACATTGAAGCAATGTTGTTGTTTACCCGCCTGTTGAGGGAGCTGCTGCACGTAGATACTGCCACTGGTCAGCGCTCATCTCAATGTACAATGGCACGACAGTAAAGCTGTGGGGCACCTATGCTGACATGGGACTCTGCAGTGAAGGAGTTCTCTGAAGGCTGACAGTGTTACAAAACTACACTTTCCATATATGGCTTCCACATCACGCAAATAATGTATCGCAAACACTGATTTGCAACTCCAGTACCCCGGTTATCAGCGGACTCGGTTATTGGCGATCCGGTTTTATGGGGCTTGTCTAGCGCCATAAAATAGTCAATTTATGGCACCATAACACGCCGAGTTTTGCTTATCAGCAACCCGCAGAGAAAGGAACCCCTGCCAATAATCGGGGACTGCGGTACATTTTTGGAGTATATCAAGGAGAAGGAAAGATTATGTCTGAACACGACCAAGGTCGCAACTGCCCTCACATCATGCACTTTAACTTTCAGGGCTGACAAATCCTTTTCCACTAACTGGGAGTGAGCCTCTAAAATGAGATCCCTTGAGAAAAACGATATTATATTGCGTTCTTAGACACTGGTCTGGAAGGATTCTTTACAGAATAGCACAGATTATTAAAATCTCCTTTTCAGTGAAACCCCCCCCCCCCACCCCCTGTATTCGCGCATTCCGGATTATCGGACTCATGTATTCACAGATTTCTTTCTGGAACATATACTGTATCCCCATTATTGGCAGAAATTTCGTCTATTCGTATTTTTCTATGAGAAATATCCACACATCATAAAATGCACTTTTTGTAATAAAACTATTAAAAGAAAACAGGTATAAACATTTTTATAGAAAGTTTGGTACGCATCCCCCACAAATACAGGGGAACACTGTAATCATATCTGATTTTTGTTAGAAGTATCAGAGGGCTCTCATTCACCACAGTACCCTTTCAGCCTCCTCCACACCAGCCAAATCTGTTAGACTTTTACTAACGAGACAATGAGGCCATGGTTGCGGAGGATTCTTGTATTTTGCTAAAAATCTAGTAAAAGAGGACATACGGCATCTCCTGAAAATCCTACTCTTATATCGAAAGTGTGCAGCTCACTCACTCTTTTGGTTGTTGCTAGAGCAATTAGAAAAATAATTTTCTTCGTCAGATCCTTGAGCAAGGTAGAGCCAAGAGGTTTGAAGCGTTCACCAGTCGACCATTTCAGGACCACATCTAAATTACAAACAAAAGAGGTTTCTTTCTTTGATTTGGAAATATTAAAAGATTTGAAAAGATTGGAGAGATCTTGATTATTACCAATATCCAAGCCTCTACTCTATGTCAGAATAGAGAGCTGAGCATTGCTCTATGTATATCCCTTAATAATAATAAGTAATCCCTAATAATAATAATAATAATAATAATAATAATCAATAATAATAATCAATAATAATAATTAATTAATCAATAATCCATATAATAATCAATAATATAATAATAATAATAATAATAATAATAATAATAATAATAATAATAATACATAATAATAATAAATAATAAATAATAATAATAATAAATAATAATAATAATAATAATAATAATAATAATAATACAGAGAGAACAAAGATCCCCTCCATGAAAGCCTACAACACCAAGAAATTAAGGGAGAAAACAAGTGAGGTCAATGAAATAATGGGCATAATACACACCACCAGTATCACAGAAACGAATAACTTGACATATGCAGGAGCAAGATTAGTAGCAGAACTGATGGGGATTCGAACACCAACACAACCAACCCAACAGAAACCAAAACAGCAACCTCCTTGGAAAAGGCGCCTGGAAAAGCAAATCATGGTGATGAGATCTGACTTGAGTAAACTGAAAGAGATGGCAGAAAAAAGGCTAAGAAGCAAGAAAACAAGGGAGGAACTCAACGAGAAATACAAAGTACAAGAGAGGGGACTAAACAACACAATAGAAGATGTAAAACAGAGGCTTAAGGCCAAAGCACATAAGATCCAACGGTACATGAACAGGAATAAGGGATACCAACAGAACAAACTATTCGGAACCAACCAGAAAAGACTATACAGCCAACTAAGAGGGGAAGACAACCACCCAGAAATTCCTGAAACCGAACCAAGTAAGAGACTCTGGGAAAACATATGGAGCAATCCGGTATCACACAACAAACATGCAACATGGCTCCAGGAAGTCAAGGAAGAAGAAACAGGGAAAATAAAACAAAGATTCACAGAGATCACGACAGACACAGTCAGACACCAACTAAAGAAAATGCCAAACTGGAAAGCCCCAGGTCCCGATGAAGTCCATGGATATTGGCTCAAAAACTTCAAGGCCCTACACCCACGAATAGCAGAACAACTCCAGCATTGTATCTCAAATCACCATGCACCCAAATGGATGACCACAGGAAGAACATCCTTAGTACAAAAAGACAAGAGTAAGGGAAATATAGCCAGTAACTACAGGCCTATCACCTGCCTACCAATAATGTGGAAGTTACTAACAGGTATCATCAGTGAAAGGCTATACAACTACCTAGAGGAGACAAACACCATCCCACACCAACAGAAAGGCTGCAGAAGGAAGTGTAGGGGCACAAAAGACCAGCTCCTGATAGACAAAATGGTAATGAAGGACAGTAGGAGAAGGAAAACCAACCTAAGCATGGCATGGATAGACTATAAGAAAGCCTTCGACATGATACCACACACATGGCTAATAGAATGCCTGAAAATATATGGGGCAGAGGAAAACACCATCAGCTTCCTCAAAAATACAATGCGCAACTGGAATACAATACTTACAAGCTCTGGAATAAGACTAGCAAAGGTTAATATCAGGAGAGGGATCTTCCAGGGCGACTCACTGTCCCCACTACTCTTCGTAGTAGCCATGATTCC
The DNA here is from genome assembly GCF_015104395.2 of Macrobrachium nipponense. Taxonomy (NCBI): domain Eukaryota; kingdom Metazoa; phylum Arthropoda; class Malacostraca; order Decapoda; family Palaemonidae; genus Macrobrachium; species Macrobrachium nipponense. Next base: position 74,702,686 of record NC_061108.1, read on the forward strand.
CATGACAAAAGTACTACAGAAGATGGATGCCGGGTACCAACTCAAGAAAAGAGGCAACAGAATCAACCATCTGATGTTCATGGACGACATCAAGCTGTATGGTAAGAGCATCAAGAAAATAGATACCCTAATCCAGACTGTAAGGATTGTATCTGGGGACATCAGGATGGAGTTTGGAATAGAAAAATGCGCCTTAGTCAACATACAAAAAGGCAAAGTAACGAGAACTGAAGGGATAAAGCTACCAGATGGGAGCAACATCAAACACATAGATGAGACAGGATACAAATACCTGGGAATAATGGAAGGAGGGGATATAAAACACCAAGAGATGAAGGACACGATCAGGAAAGAATATATGCAGAGACTCAAGGCGATACTCAAGTCAAAACTCAACGCCGGAAATATGATAAAAGCCATAAACACATGGGCAGTGCCAGTAATCAGATACAGCGCAGGAATAGTCGAATGGACGAAGGCAGAACTCCGCAGCATAGATCAAAAAACCAGGAAACATATGACAATACACAAAGCACTACACCCAAGAGCAAATACGGACAGACTATACATAACACGAAAGGAAGGAGGGAGAGGACTACTAAGTATAGAGGACTGCGTCAACATCGAGAACAGAGCACTGGGGCAATATCTGAAAACCAGTGAAGACGAGTGGCTAAAGAGTGCATGGGAAGAAGGACTAATAAAAGTAGACGAAGACCCAGAAATATACAGAGACAGGAGAAAGACAGACAGAACAGAGGACTGGCACAACAAACCGATGCACGGACAATACATGAGACAGACTAAAGAACTAGCCAGCGATGACAATTGGCAATGGCTACAGAGGGGAGAGCTCAAGAAGGAAACTGAAGGAATGATAACAGCGGCACAAGATCAGGCCCTAAGAACCAGATATGTTCAAAGAACGATAGACGGAAATAACATCTCTCCCATATGTAGGAAGTGCAATACGAAAAATGAAACCATAAACCACATAGCAAGTGAATGCCCGGCACTTGCACAGAACCAGTACAAAAAGAGGCATGATTCAGTGGCAAAAGCCCTCCACTGGAGCCTGTGCAAGAAACATCAGCTACCTTGCAGTAATAAGTGGTACGAGCACCAACCTGAAGGAGTGATAGAAAACGATCAGGCAAAGATCCTCTGGGACTATGGTATCAGAACGGATAGGGTGATACGTGCAAACAGACCAGACGTGACGTTGATTGACAAAGTCAAGAAGAAAGTATCACTCATTGATGTCGCAATACCATGGGACACCAGAGTTGAAGAGAAAGAGAGGGAAAAACTGGATAAGTATCAAGATCTGAAAATAGAAATAAGAAGGATATGGGATATGCCAGTGAAAATCGTACCCATAATCATAGGAGCACTAGGTACGATCCCAAGATCCCTGAAAAGGAATATAGAAAAACTAGAGGCTGAAGTAGCTCCAGGACTCATGCAGAAGAGTGTGATTCTAGAAACGGCACACATAGTAAGAAAAGTGATGGACTCCTAAGGAGGCAGGATGCAACCCGGAACCCCACACTATAAATACCACCCAGTCGAATTGGAGGACTGTGATAGAGCAAAAAAAAAAAAAAAAATAATAATAATAATAATAATAATAATAATAATAATAATAATAATAATAATAATAATAATATCCTTTATTTCAGCTCAGGGCCATATACATAGAATATACAAAATACAGACAGTAACATACACAATCTGGATACATGAGACATGATAAAAAAAAAAAAAGAATAATTGGCACTTATCCACAAAATAGCTGAGGTAGCATAAAAGATAGTAATCATAATACAGGTAATAACAGTAATAAAATTGTAATAATGAAAAATTGAAATATCAGCAATAAATATAATAATGACAAAATCTGCAGATGACATCTTGCCAATACAGAGATTAAGTCCTTTAGGGGACAAAGGCCTCATTTTCCCATCTTTCCCGCAATTTAGATCATCTTCTTGCCTCACTCCTTAGGATGCTTTGTATGAGCGAGTTGCTGCTGTTTCTCACTCGGGTTACCAGACTGGACATTGTTCACCTAACAATGATATTTAAATTGTCCAGGTGGTTTTCTATGAACATCTGTGTGGCGGAATGGTAGCAGGGAGTGTTTGTGAGGCGTCTCAGATTGTCATTGTGCACAACAGTGATGCGTCTCATGGTCTCTCGGGTATAGTTCGTCAAGAGGGAACACCCATAGATACTGTAGCAGTACGAGCGGAAGAGCAGCAGTTTCACGTCTGGGTGACAGAAGGCAAACCTCCTTGCAATCATGTTGCCAATTCCACATAGTTTACAACGCCTCTGTTCAATGTCTGCCGTATCTTTTAGGTCGTCGGTGATAATGTGACCCAAATACGGGAATTCGTGCACAAATTCCAACCGATGGTTTCTGAGGAAAATTTGTGGTTCTGCAATATGCTTAAGCGATCTCGGGAGCAGCGACACGGACTGGGTCTTGGTTTCGATGAGTCGTTGAAGACCTTGCACTGATGGGGAAATCAGAACCATATCGTCGGCATAACAGAGGTTGTTTATAGTTGTTTCATTCACGGTGCATCCGATTGGGAGTGAGTTCAGTTTGACATTCAAGGCATCTGTGTACGTATTAAACAGGTATGGAGAGAGAATGCCCCCTTGCCGAAGCCCGTTTAGGGAGCTAAAGGTGTACGATAATACGTTAACCCATTTGAAACAGTGCAGAATTCTAGACTTGATCAGAGTCCTCTTCATCCAAAGATATGGGTTATAATTGTGGATCTGTAGGTAGCACTGAAGGAGCCGGAGATTTCTGAAGCAGAAGTAAAATATCGTGTAGTTGATGTTGTAACGGCATCAACAAAAGTGTCTACGCTTACTCTGAAACAAACAGCCTCAACCAAAGTGTCTACGCTTACTCTGAAACAAACGGCCTCAACCAAAGTGTCTACGCTTACTCTGAAGCGCTTATCAGGGTGCTCAGAAGAAACAGGGTGCTCGGTCCTATCAGGGTAACTGTTTAAATCAGGGCATTCGGCCACTTCAGACCACTTTGGTGCTCCTTTCTAAAATAATGAGAAGCAGATAGGGAGCGATCAGTCAAAGCAGTACACTCCGAACCATCAGAATGTTCAGCTGAATCAGGGCGCATTGAGCATGAAGAACGTTTCAGGGACAAAGACGAGTGCCTGGCCATCCTCTCTTGACGATCCGGGGTAGGGAAATGCTCTGGACCATTCCACTTGCTGCAGGATGATTGAGAGCTCAATGCAGGCTCTCCACATCTTGCTGAGTAGCTGAGGAGACAGATCCCTGGCAGAACACCTTTTCAGGGGATGCACACAGAGTTCTGGCTATCAGTGCTATAAGGTGCCAATAATAGCTATGGCACCATAACATAACTAAAGGAGGCACCATTAACCAGTGATCGGTGCCATACATGCCATAAATCACCAAGTTTCAGTTAATGGCGGTTTCACTTATCAGCACCCTGCCAAGAACAGAACCCCCGCCGATAACCAGGGACTGCCTGTATAAGCCTCTTGCTAAGCAAAGAGACTCCTGAACTAGATGAAAGTTAGCTCACTTCCGAGATGCCTTTCAAATGACCGTCTCGTCTCAACCTGGAACGCTACAGGTTGGACTGAGGGGGATCAGCTGTCCATGGGCATACCCCAGTGACCTCCCTTGGGCCTCCAGCATGCCTCCTGCCATGTAAAGGGGAGTATGGCAGTGACCTTCGACTGGGAGAATCGTGGGATGATCAGTCACTTCCTCCACTCTCACTTCACTTGCACTACCACCACTTTTCTTAAGTTTATCCATATGGACTCTTACCGATACCCCTATCTGGACCAATGTATTAACCACTACACTGAAACTTATATCAAACTTACTTTCGAGGCTGGTGAAGCGATCAGGTTTGGAAGTGTGGGAGCAAGGAAAAGGAGTATGTGGTCACAGAGTGAACAGACGCAGGCGTAATAGGAATAGGCAAAGGGGAAGACACAGTAACATCACATCAAAAGGCAAAAGGGAAGACACAGAACAGCAGAAACCCCATATTCACGTTTTCCAGATTCGCGGACTCACGCATTCACGGATTTCTCTCTGGAACATCTCCCCACATTATTCACAGATTTTCACCTATTCACAGTATTTTTCTGAGATAAATCCACAAATTCCTGTTTTTTTAATCAATTTCATCAATAGGTTTTAATAATTTTTATAGGGGTTTCAACTATTCACGGGTTCTAACTATTCCTGTGTGTTCTTGTACGCATCCCTGCGATTATGGGGGACCATTGTAATAGTCATATTACTATCAATAGGGGTTAAGACTTGGCTAGATGCCAATTTACTACCAGCTTTAGCAGCCACCTTCCTCTTATGATCCCTTTCTTATTTTGCTAAATGGGAGGATCAGGTCTTCCACTTCTGTTCTGTCCACTCCTTACACTCGTCACAGGTCAAACTAATACGGAAGGCCCCCCGTATTCACGTTCTCCGGATTCGCAGACTCTCGCATTCACGAATTTTTCTCTGGAACATCTCCCCCCATCATTCACATGAAATTGGCCTATTTGCAGTATTTTCCATGAGAAATACCCACAAATTTCTGTTTTTTATAACCAATTTCATCATAAAATGCACTTTTTGTGATATAACTATTAAAAAAAACAGGTATAAAAATATTTAGTGCATTTCTCTTGAGTTTGAACTAACAAAATAGGAAGTTTTAAACATTTATATAGGGGTTCCAACTATTCACAGGTTCTAACTATTCGTGGGGGGTCTGGTATGCATCCCCCGTGAATACAGGGGGGACCACTGTAATATTCTGATTACTATCAAAAGGGGTTAAGCCTTTGCTAGATGCTAATTTACTACAAGCATTAGCAGCCATCTTCCTCTTACGATCCCTTCCTAAATTTGCTAAATGGGAGGATCAGGTCTTCCACTTCTTTTCTGTCCACTCCTTACACTCATCACAGGTCAAATTAATACAGAGGGCCCCCCGTATTCACGTTCTCCGGATTCACGGATTTCTCTCCAGACCATGTCTACCCATTCATTATTCATGGGAAATTCGCCTATTCACAGTATTTTTCTATGAGAAATATCCAGAAATTTCCAGAAATTCCTGGGTTTTTTTTTAGCAATTTCATTGTAAAATGCACTTTTTGCGATAAAACCACTAAAAATCCCAGGTAATATAATAAATTTTAGCGGGTTTTTCTTGACTTTTACCTACCAAAATAGGCTGTTTTCAGTGTTTTTACAGAGGTTTCAACTATTCACAGGAAGGTCTGGTACACATCCCCATCAAATATGGGGGGACTACTGTACTACAACTCTGGCTTCTGCAATTTGTGCAAAGGGTGTGAGAATCATAGGTTACTTTAGTCATCTGAGTATGGCAATCTTTGCTGTAATAACAAAAACTAGAAGAGCTAGTGTTAGACCTAGTTAAGTTAAACAGTCAATTCAGTGATCAAATGTAACAATTAAGGAAGAAATTCAACAATAATGACGAAAGGCTACCAAAAAAATACTTAACCAAGGCAAAGAAAACCAAAATGCAAACCACCAGCAGTTTAGTCAACATCAATGTTTAGACTTCACAAGCAGCAGAATCAAATTAGCGACAGAATCAAATTGAGTAATTAAGTACTTGGCCGAGTTGTTTCTCTCTCCTACCCAGAAAGTGGGCAGGGTCTGTAACCTACCTAAAAACAAAAGAATCGTTACCGCTAATTTCGAAATTCAAACTGTTGTCAAGTAGAAACTCTTAGATAAGTAATTACTGAGTAAGTCACATATATAAAGGTGCAATTTATATGTAATTGACACAAGAACTGAGCTTTTACCTTGTAAATTTAATTATATAGTACAGTACGTATAGGATAAAGTTAATACTGTATACCTCTACAGTGTGAATAATATATGCAGTTTAACCCTTAAACGCCGATTGGACGTATATACGTTGACATAAATTGTCTGTTGGGTGCCGATTGGACGTATGGTACGTCGATATAAAAAGTTTTTTTTTAAATTCGCTAAAAAATACTTATAGGCCTACTAGGGGATGCTGGGAGCTCACGGATCAAGGCATTGTTTTGTTTACAATCGTTACCCAGGCACGCAAGCGCGAATTTCTTTCTTCTCGCACTAAAAAACATCAGCAACACATCTCAGAAATTATTTCTTCACTTTGACATAATTTTTGCACCATTTTATATTAGCCGTTACATGGAGTATTATATATGAAAATGTGTGCAATTTCATGTAGAATACAACTAAAAACAACTCATGGTTGTAGCTTTCATCAGTTATGAAATATTTTTATATAAATAACAATAAGTGCCAAAATTTCAACCTTCGGTCAACTTTGACTCTACTGAAATGGTCGAAAAAAGCAATTGTAAGCTAAACCTCTTACAGTCTAGTAATATTCAGTCATTTATCTTCATTTTGAAACAAATTCGAAGTCTCTAGCACAATATTTAGATTTATTGTGAATTAAAAAAAAAAAAAAACTTTCCTTCCCTCTGCGCGCAGATTCTCTGCCGCAAATCTCCGAAATGCGTACGTCGCATTCTCGTAATATTTGCTCCATTTCATATTAGGCGTTTCATAGATCAAGGCGTTGTTTTGTTTACAATCGTTACCCAGGCGCGCTAGCGCGAATTTCTTTCTTCTCGCACTAAAAAACATCAGCAACACATCTCAAAAATTATTTCTTCACTTTGACATAATTTTTGCACCATTTTATATTAGCCGTTACATGGAGTATTATATATGAAAATGTGTGCAATTTCATGTAGAATACAACTAAAAACAACTCATGGTTGTAGCTTTCATCTGTTTTGAAATATTTTCATATAAATAACGATAAGTGCCAAAATTTCAACCTTCGGTCAACTTTGACTCTACTGAAATGGTCGAAAAATGCAATTGTAAGCTAAAACTCTTATATTCTAGTAATATTCAATCATTTACCTTTAATTTGCAACAAATTAGAAGTCTCTAGCACAATATTTCGGTTTATGGTGAATTTATGAAAAAACTTTTTCCTTACGTCCGCTCGGTAACTCTTCCGAAGAAATCATAAATTTATCGTCCGATTGCCGTAATGTTTGCACCATTTTAAATTAGCCGTTACATAAAGTTTTACATATGGAAATGTGCGCAATTTCATGTAGAATACAACAATAAACAATCCATTGGTGTAGCTTTTATCAGTTTTGAAATATTTTCATATAAATAACGATAAGTGCCAAAATTTCAACCTTCGGTCAAATTTTACTCGACCGAAATGGTCGAAAAATGGAATTACAAGCTAAAACTCTTACATTCTAGTAATATTCAATCATTTACCTTTATTTTGCAACAAATTGGAAGTCTCTAGCACAATATTTTGATTTATGGTGAATTTATGAAAAAAAAACATTTTCCTTACGTCCGCGCGGTAACTCTTCCGAAAAAATCAGAATTTTTTTTCATCCGATTGTCGTAATGTTTGCACCATTTTAAATTAGCCGTTAAATAAAGTTTTATATATGAAAATGTGCGAATTTTCATGTAGAATACAACAATAAATAATTGAAGGTTGTAGCTTTTCTCATTTTTGAAATATTTGCATATAAATCACGATAAATAGAAAAAAAACCACGTTCGGTCAACTTTGACTCTACCGAAATGGTCGAAAAAAGCAATTGTAAGCTAAACCTCTTACAGTCTAGTAATATTGTCATTTATCTTCATTTTGAAACAAAATCGAAGTCTCTGGCACAATATTTAGATTTATTGTGAATTAAAAAAAAAAAAAAAAAAAAAAAAAAAAAAAAAAAACTTTCCTTTCCTCCGCGCGTGCGCAGAATCTCCGCCGCAAATCTCCGAAATACGTATGTCGCATTCTCCTAATATTTGCCCCGTTTCATATTAGGCGTTTCATAGAGTTTTATATATGAAAATGTGTGCAATTTCATGTAGAATACAAAAAAAATAATTGAAGGTTGTAGCTTTTCTCTTTTACGAAATATTTGCATATAAAAAATATATTTAAAAAAAATTTGACATTCGGTCAACTTCAACTCATCCGAAATGGTCGAAAACTGCAATTGTAAGCTAAAACTCTTACTGTATAGTAATATTCAATCATTTATCTTAATTTTGAAACAAATTGGAAGTCTCTAGAACAATATTTCGATTTATGGTAAATTTAAAAAAAAAACAGTTTTTTACGTTCGCGCGTTACGAATTCATGCATCATTTTGTGATAATATTTTCTCTGTGTTGCTTTGATCGTTTTACAATGTGTTATATACCAAAAGGATTGCAATTTAGTGTACAATACAACGAAAAAAAATTAACTTGTTAGCTTTAACCGTTTTGCTCACAGCGCGATTTGAATACAATTATATGTGAAATTTTGTTTTTGCGCTATCATATATCACATTATTTATATATGATAATGATATTTTTTTTCATTTATGATGGTTGCATACTAAACTTCAGGCAATGACAAAAAATGGGAGCCAAAATGAACTCTTATTCTTGAAAACTAAGCGTCCTGTGATTTTTTGAAAAAAATATTTTTTCCGCTCCAGCGCTCACTCCGAGACCCCCCCGGCATACGGGAAACTATTTTTATTATGCCCCTTCGGCGTTAAAGGGTTAATTGTATTGATTATATAATACATATACAGTAGTAAATTACATATTTGTACAATGGCCTAAGATCTAGTAGCTCATGAAATGGTTGGATGGTGTACAGATTTCAGACATTTTTTTATGCCATATGTAACAAACAACAATTACTGCTGTAATATATCTTTTACTTGTTCTGGACACACATTTGAAGTGTTTATTAGTTTTTTATTGTGGAGATACCAAATGCAGTAAAAAATGGTTGCTACTTGTTCAATGTCAAATCAGCATGTATGTATGAATATACTAGTACATGTGTGTATGCATGTGTATACATACACATATGCATTATGCTAAGGTAAATTACACTATGCACTTGCTATTTGTTTGATAGTAAAGCAAAAAAAAAATGAATTTGGCAAAATATACAGACAATACATACATACACCTATCAAATTAATTTACAGTTTTGTTTAGATATGCATGCATATATATGGTATGTAATAATTTCAATAAAATATTTCAGTTAAATACCTCTACTTACAACATGATCCTTGTAAATAAAAGTCACAGTACAGAACTCAAGTTCAAGATGGACTTGATTTAACTGGGTATTTCCAGATAATTAGTAAAGAATCTTTTGGGAATTGCTCCAAACTCAAAAGTTAAAAACAATGGAGTTTATTCTCTAAAAGCAATAAACTTACTGATGGGCTCATCAGATACTGCTGCAGTGTCTTTTGGTAACTTCTCAATAAGGAACATCAAAATCCTCCTCAGTTCAGCTTCATTTGGGTAGAGTAGTGACTGATAACCGACATCACCTGGATATCCTATATCCTAAAATGAGACAAATTTAACTATGCTAGCTTTAAATAAGTATGCTCATTCTTTCAATACTTCACTGCTGTACTATACTCTAAGAACTTCAACTGGAAAAACTGTGGCTCAAGTTGCATACAAACTGGGATGCAAAACAATATATGTATGTATAATTCAACTTTTAATTATGTCTACATATAATTATATCTTCATTCCATCAAAAACCTGAAATGGACGTTTTACAAAGTTTAGCTCCATTAGAGAGCTCTATGAAAACTAAAAGCTTACACTATTGGTCAACCTTGGTCTGATAATTTATGTACATACTTATATAAAAATGACATTTTTATAATAAAATAAAGATTTATGTATACTTACCATTAATTACAAATAATCAGAGTCCTCCCTACTGCCCTCTCATGGACATATAGCACAAACAAATTGAGTTCTTCAGCTGTGTTGTATCTATTCTTCCCCGAAAGTGGGCAGGGCTAGTTACCTACACCAAAACAGCAGAAGTTCTACTGCCAATTCAAAAATTTAAGCTGCTGCGATAGTTAGAAACTAATAGCTATGTAATTACTTGAGAAGTATTTATAAAGCTATTTTTTTGTTTTAAAAATCTTTTATTTAGCACTTCTGTATCCCTTAAGAACCAGCATAGTCCGTATTAACAATTTGTGCTTATATAGAAAAATAGTATATTGAAACATACAAAGATTATAAAATTGTAAGCTAAAACTCTTACTGTATAGTAATATTCAATCATTTATCTTAATTTTGAAACAAATTGGAAGTCTCTAGAACAATATTTTGATTTATGGTGAATTAAAAAAAAAAAAGTTTTTTACGTTCGCGCGTTACGAATTCATGCATCATTTTGTGATAATATTTTCTCTGTGTTGCTTTGATCGTTTTACAATGTGTTATATACCAAAAGGATTGCATTTTAGTGTACAATACAACAAAAAAAAATTAACTCGTTAGCTTTAACCGTTTTGCTCACAGCGCGATTTGAATACAATTATATATGAAATTTTGTTTTTGCGCTATCATATATCGCATTATTTATATATGATAATGATATTTTTTTTCATTTATGGAGGATATGTATAGACGTCAGTCTTCCTCTAAGGTCTAGGATACCAAGTCAGCATTCTTGCGCAGCTGGTGTTGAAGACATGACATCTCTTCTTCTGAAATCTCTCTAACACAAATTGCAGACTTCCTTCTCTTCCTGAATTCTTCTCGAGACATAGATACATCCACCATCAAGGGTTAAAGAGCTATGCTAAATTTGGTTATTGGGCATAGAAGATTGGATTTGTCTGCAAGCTAAATTCGGTTAGAGGATTGGGTCTGTCTGCAAGTCAAGACATTAGTGACATAAGTCCTTGGATGCATCAAAGCAAGAGAAGACAGCTACAATTTCCTGGAAATGGATGTTGTCCTTAAATGGCTATTGGGCCCTCCATTTGAGCCCCTTCATTCCTTATCCCTCAGGGATTTAAAAAGGAAAACACTTTCTGGGTGCTTTGGCTACAGCCAAGAGTATTAGTGAACTACAGGCCTTTGATAAGAATGTTGCATTTTCACAGGGAGATGCAGTCTGCTCGTTTTCTCTAGGCTTTTTGGCCAAGAATGAGACTCCATCCAGTCCCTGGCCCCATTCATTCACGATCACAGGGATTTCATTAGACCAGCAAACCAAGAGAGAGCTCTTGTCCAGTAAGAGCATTAAGGCATTACGTATCTCAAAGAATTAAGAGGATCAGAGGCCCCTCTCATAACTTCGGGTGCTTGGTCAAGAACCCCTCCCATCCACTGTCCAAGAATGCTTTGGCTTTCTTCTTGAGGGACGTAATCTCCGAGTACTCGGAAATTCGAGAGGATGTCTTACCCATCTTTAAAGTCAAGGCCCTTGAGATAAGAGCAGTTACTACTCTGTTAGTTTTTAAGAGTAACTGTGCCCAGGGCAAGGGCACTTGTTTATTATATTGTAATGCTTTGGCAGCCTTCAGAGTACTCCTTCGTTGCAAGAAATTCGCCTATTTGCAGTATTTTTCTATGAAAAATATCCACAAAATTCCTGTTTTTTCTTATCAATTACATCATAAAATGCACTTGTTGTGATAAAACTATTAAAAAAACAGGTATAAAATTTGTAGTGGGTTTTTTGGTTTTTTGTTGAGTTTTAACTAACAAAATAGGCCATTTTAACCGTTTTTATAGGGGTTCCAACTATTCGAGGGTTCTAGCTATTCATGGGGAGTTGTCTAGTACGCACCTCCACTAATACAGGGACAACTGTATGCCCCATTATCTGCAGAATACTTGCCTATTCACTATATTTTCCACTGAAAAATTAACAAATTTTGTGACCAAATGGCCATTTTGTTTTGTGCTTTCCATATTTTAGTATTCCAGATTTTAGCTTTTCGCGGGAGGGTGTGGTACCCATCCCCCTCGAATATGGGGGGGGTCTACTATAATTTCACTTGAAAGTTAGCTTAATAAGGTCACCCCATGGCCACGCCTTCAATCTACAATTACAGAGGACAATTAAAAATTAAAGAAAAATCTTGCAAAGCAAGAATTATCTTTATATTACAGACTGATGATGTGTCAGGATAGCAAGAAACTTCTGTTGATCTTCTTCCATTGGAACTATCAGAGTGTTTTTAAACTTGAGCAAAATGACTGGCAAGTTTATCACTTACATCTTTTGTATTGGCAATGAGGTCGTTCTTAACTTTAAGTACTGGGGGAGGATTGGGTATAAATTTCCCGGTAACTTTTTTATTTCCTTCCATATGCTGCATATAGGTGTTCAGCAGTTACTGGTGGATACAAATGAAGCCTATGAATGCCTTCTGGCAGTTTTCATTGCCTTTCAAAAACGAGCCCTCTTCAGTTTATATATTATCTTATTTGCTTTGGTTTGATGCCTTTGATGCCTACAACGATGCGTAAGTGATGTTCTTGTGACTCGGTGTAACAGTGTTAGCTCTTCAGACCACCACAGGACTGGTTGTCGCCTAAAAAGACCTGTAGTTTTCGGTATAGAATGAAAGCCTACTGTAAAGAATGTCCCATTTAAAAAATAGATTGCATCATCTGCTGAAGGGAAGTCCTTTGCATCACTTTCTATTTTGCTTTGCTCTTTAAATTTGTTCCAATCTGCTTTTCTAACACCCCACCATGGAAATCTTTGAACTGGTGGGGGTCATCATTGGAATTTATTATTATAGGAGCATGGTCACTGCTTTACCAGTCATCATTCGTATTCCACCTGAAATCCATCATGCAATTAGAACTAGAAATTGTATGGTCTAAGCATGAGACTGTACCTGTCTGGATATGAGAATGAGTGGGTTCCCCAGTATTTAAAAGTTTTAAATCTTCATTTTCAATTATGGAAGCTATAATAACATTTCCTTTTTTATTTGATGTCACATCTCCCCATAAAGGATGTCTGCAATTTAGGTCTCACACGAGAAGATATAGCCAAGGCAGCTCAAGAAGTAAATCAATTAGCTCTTCTCGAGTGATGGGATTGTTTGGGGGAAGATAAAAAGAACAATGGGATTGTTTGGGGGAAGATAAAAAGAACAATGGGATTGTTTAGGGGAAGATGATAAATTTAGAGAACAGTGTGTACTTTTGTCTTACGTGAATTTGGGCCACAACAGCCTGTAAAGGTGTATTAAAAGGGATTGGAAAATGAGGAAGATCCCTCCATGTCTTCCCACGTCCAAATTATATTGTGTTCTGTATGAAATATAGTCGCTTGGGAAGGGTGCGTGGACATCAAGCATTATTTCTATTTTTGTAAACATACAGCAGTAGGGGAGGATTCATTGAGTAAGACTTTAAGCTCCTCATATTTTACACTGTCCCTGACAGTTCCATTGTAAAATTGAAGAGGTGTCTATTTTTTGGAGGATAGTCCACTGTTCAAGGTTGTCTTTGAGTGCTTAGTGGCTGAGAGACTTGTTTGTAAGGTTCAGATAATGGATGTTTTTCTTAACCAGATGGCTCCTTGAATTTGATTTCATCATGTCTATTATTCAAGTTTACACACTTTTTGGAGTTAACGGAGGAGAGGATGAGGGTGTTCTTACTCTCTCAGTTGTTTGTATTCCTTTAATTCTATTGAATCAGGCAGAGATTCTCCCTGAGATAATACAAAGGAAGTAGAGGGAGGATTAAGGGAGATATCTAGTTTACTACATGGAGACAGAATATCTGCCTTGGTGATTTGTGCTCTAACCTTACTAGGCCCAGAATGTTGGGCCACAGGAGTAGAAGCTTCCTTCATTGAGGATGAGGAAGGAGTAGCAGACTTACTGTATGTGGAGCCCTTGTGTAGAGAGAATTTTAGAATAACTCGGGGCTCTTCCAGAGTAGATTTTCATGTCCAATACCGATGTTCTATATATGCTGTATTAACTGCCGCTGTTTCAAGTTTAAAATCTTCACATATTTCTTCAACTGATTTGAGGTCTAGCTGACAATTAATACACTTGGGTACATCTGAGCATGGGCCATGTTGTAGAGCAGAGTAATTATCACATATCTTATCATTTTTAAAAACTTTTGATGGATGTCCAAATTTAAAACAATTAAAACACTGTAGCTCTTGGATGAAAAGGTCTTAACTTGCACTCTCATTTGCATCATATTGGCAGTTTTCTCTTTCCATACAGTTGGTGGGCACATATCTTAAAATTTCTTCGGTAAACTCGTTTAAGTCTTTATCAAAAACAACACCTCTTCCATAGCTAACATTTAGGTGAGGACTAATTTTCTCTATTACATCATTATTTCCAACTTTCATCATTATTCACATTTGTGACCGAGTTTAAGATCATGCATGAATTAGCACAGAGCTCTTACCAAATCTAGTATGTAATATCACCACACTTTATGCCACCTACTTTTTTCTGAGGGTATCAACTAAACTTATAAAAGTTGAAATTCTCCTCCTTGGCTTTTGGTACCAGCCATTTAAGAAGTTGAGGGATTCTTTCTTTGCCAGTATACTACTATAAGGGTATATTAGATTCCATTCTGCAGGTTTATGAACATCCAAGTTCCTTGGAGCTTTATCTGTAAAGCTCCTTTAACTAATGAGTTGCATATCTTCTAAGTATCAAAACTACAACTTGCTTCAAAAGCATCTTCATGTTTGTCAAATGTTACCCAAGCTTCCCGTTTTCCTTTGTATCATGAAAGGTCACACGAATCTCAACTATACTACCAAACATTCAAAGAGGTCGAGATATCCTCATAGTTACAGTGTATGTAGTGAAATATTTTCTATACGTGGAACTTTCAAATGCTTTACTCTATTATTGGCATCTAGGAAATTTAAAGAATGGTCTTTGTTTGAGCTAGAAGTCATCAACGGTGCCTGCAAGCCCACCTTCTCAAGGGACATAGGTATGTAGTCCGAATCCATATTTAGGGTAGGGGAAAAAACTCATACATCCACACACACACACACACACACACACACACACACACACACACACACACATATATATATATATATATATATATATATATATATATATATATATATATATATATATAATAAAAGGAGCCTATAAAAACACCAAAATATGGAGAGAGAAATACTATATTTCAGAGACTGCTGTCTCCCTCTTCAGGTATATGAATGAGAAAAGTTACAGAAAAGGTTGTATTTATACCAATAGGCCCATCCACAGGTAAGCCAATTTAGGTCACTCCCGCTGATAATCTTCCTTTAATCTTCTTAAGGGGGCAGGCCGGAACCGTTATATATGGGGGTATAGGGCGAAAAATGCAAAGTCCTGAAAAAATTCATGGAGCTTCATATGGCAATTGAGAATAAGTATACGAAATATTTCGTCAAAATTCCTCTTACTTTCGTAGTTACAGGGTAATTAGTTAACGTAACTCAATAAGCCTAAAACATTGATCCGTACAAGAAAATGCAATATTTCTTCTAGTATCGTAAATTTTGATAATTATTGTCAAAGAAATTGGGAGAAATGGTATCTGTAGACATTCCCCGAGTTGAGAAGGGAGACTTCACTTCAGTCAGCTACCAAGTCCAACCATCAGTGCGAGCACAAACTTCAAGTAGTCTACACATTCGATTTCACCTCTGACATTCGCTTGCTTTTACGTATGTTTATGTATGTTTCGGCAAGAATTTCATCATGCCAATAAGAAAAAGACAAGGAAAACATCTCGCTAACATACAGGCGAAGAAAAATCGCTCAAGTATTATTACAGAATATCATAATATACGCGTAGTTAGTGAAGAGAGAGGGGAGGGTTGCGTAGTAAGGGTTGCGTAGTAACGCCCCCGTCTTGCCTGACAGCACACGTCACATTGTACCCAAGGCTACGATCTTTGATCAAAGAGATCTTCATTTATGATAAATAACAAAGTTTTGGTTTTTTAATACCCAAAATGGAATATGAAATTCATAATAATCATGATTTATTAAATTGTCTTTGTAAAAAGAGAGTACACCTTCGAGTCTCACCTCTGACATTCTCTTGCATTTATGTTTGTTTATCTTTGTTTCAGCAAGAATTTCATCATGCCAAAGACGGAAATACAAGGAAAACATATCGCTAACATACAGAAGAAGAAAATTTGCTGTAATAAGCCGAGTTAGTGAAGGGGAGAGAGAGAGTTGCGTAGGAAGGAGTGCCCCATCTTGCCTCAAGCATATATGAGCAAAGGGATCATCATTTATGATTAAATTGCGATAAATAAAATAGTTTTGGTTTATTAATACACAAAAAAGAAGTATACATTCATTATAATCATTATTTATTAACATTGTCTTTATAGAAATACGAAGGAAAACTTTGAACGCCCGTATCTCAAAACTATACTTTTTGACCTTCAAAATCTATCTTCTCACTTAGTTTTAAAGTTATAACATTGGAATTTGGTATATAACTCAGAAAGACATTATAGAACAATCAAATAGAGCCCTTTTTTCCATTTTTGTTTCGTCTTTTTTTTATAAATTTTTTTCTCCTGATTTATGTGGTTTATTTTTTTACCATATTGAAAAATTCATATCTAGCAAAAAAATGACTTTTAGAAAAAAAACTCCTCATTCAATTGGAGGTCTACATCAGGTCTATATATGGTATTAATCCTAGGTCTTAATATTAAATATCAAGGGAGGAGATAGAATTTGAAAAATGGTTATTTTCGGGATAAATCGCCCTGGCGTCACAAAACCGAAGGTCAGAGGCAAAAATCATATGCGGTTTGGAGATGTCCCAAGTCACCTTATTAAGTGGTATGAATATCAAAGTCCTGTCCTTAAAAAATGGCATTAGCCGGCCGGCCCCTTTAAGCGTTGGTTGAATGAAAACCTTGTCGATGATATCTAAGTCCCATGCTCCCTTTGAGATATTCATTACCTGCCTCTCCTTCATCAAGGCCGATTTCATCATTTGACTCTTGTACCGGCAGTTGTTGCTATAAATCATACGTGACAAATTCCAGTTTATTCTATGGTTATGTTCATTGATATGGTTGAAAATAGCCAAGTTTTGTTGTCCATACCTAACTGACCGTTTGTGCTGTATTAATCTCTGGGGAAGTGATTTTCCTGTAAATCCGATGTAAGATTGGTCACAGTCCAGGCATGGGATTTCGTAAACGCCTGTGTCCTTGGAGGATGTCTTTTGTTGGACATTAAATCAGGGATTTGGCTAAGGTGTTTGGGTAAGTAAATGGAAAAGGGTTGGATTTTCCGAGGGTCTGGGTCACCGTCTTAATCCTGTCCAGGTGTGGAATTTTTATCTTATTGTTGGGTGTGTCTCTGGTCTGTCTTGAGGGGATCGGTAGAAAATTACATTTGCTTTGTGAATTGCTTTCTCAATTTATTTGGTCAGGATACCTTAAAGACAAAAGCTGCTTACGAATTAGTTCAAATTCTTTTTCCAGGAGATCTGGGGAACAAATTCGTAAGGGTCTTAAGAATAGGTTGCTGGCTACGCCTATCTTAATAGGAATGTCATGATAGCTGAATCAGTGAATGTATGATAGTGAGAACGTTGGTTTTCTGTATATGGTAAATTTGTATTCTGTCGTGTCTCTCTATATATATATATATATATATATATATATATATATATATATATATATATATATATATATATATACATATATATATATATATATATATATATATATATATGTGTGTGTGTGTGTGTGTGTGACAGGGGTTATAATTAATAATATATTTAATATGTTCGTTGTGACATTTCTTGGAATGTGAAGACTGTTCACTTTTAACTTCCCATAGAGACAGAGCCGAAGCAACGACCTGATAAAGCTGATAAATGATTTCTGTGATGGCGTGATTCGAAACGTGCATAGTTAGGCGGGTCAATGTTCACGAGTTCATGGGTTTTTTTCAAATGCCTTTAGAAACTGGTTGTACCCAATAACAAGGGGCGTTGACGAAGTGTGCATTCGTATGTACGTGCACGCCTCTTCCTTTGATAATAGTATCATTAGCCAAGTCTATGGGGGAGACTTTCAGAGACGTCTGTGGGAGAAAGGGAAGATACTGGGGATAGCTCTTCGAAAGTTTATTTGTTTCTGTGCGTAATATTCTGGCTTGGGAATGAGTAAGTGTACCTTACTTTAGCCAAAGGAATGGCTTGTTAATACATTGGAAGAATGTTTAATCTTTAACTTTGTCTTTAAACTTGTGTGTGCTAACGAGTGTGTTTCTCCTGTCTTTGTAACAGACGATTCTGGCAAAGGGGGGACTGAAAGTCCCGTATGGGTGGAGAGATTGGAGTGACAAATTACTGATTTAGACATTTTAAATGTTGGGGATTTAGATAAGTTAGTTAGTCTGTGAGACTTGGATTATTATCTTTCCATTGTTAAATACATTTATTTTTTATATAACTTTGACTCTCATTTTGATTACCTGTCAGAATGGAGAGAGAGGGTTTGTCGAGAGAGAGAGAGAGAGGGAGTGGTCGCTGAGAGAGAGAGAGAGAGGGGGGGGGAGGGAGGCCGTGCTGTCGATCGCTTGGAGAGAGAGAGAGAGACAGAGAGATGAGATTGTGTGTATCAGTTTGCCTAACACTCGGGATTCCACGTTTACCAAATAAAAAACAAGATTAATATCTCGTTTACAGGTGGTGGCAGCAGATATTGAACGCCTTTTGTGAGATTAAATGCCATTTGCAGAGTGTCTGGTTGTGGAAATATGTTAGATTTCCATGAGGATGTGTGCTGAGGAAAGAAATTGAACTGGACTCAGCATTTGCTCAGACTGAGATGACTCAAGGAGCTGAGAAGTTCAGTTGGAACTGAGGTGTTTGTGAGTGCATTCCCGAGACGATCCGCGTGTTTATTAGCGTGTCTTGCGCAAGTTCCGAGTTTTTTTTTTGTTCTCATTATGAAGTGGTAAGTGTTAAAGAACATTTTTTTGGTCTTGGGGAGGGTTTTTGAAATAATTCAGTGTAATGGGACTGGTTTAAAATACCACATTTTTTTCCCCATAGTAGCAGAAAGTGACGTGTTTTCTTTATTGGCGCGTGTTTGGAGCAGACGCATTCGTCTTTGTTTAACAAATAAGTGTGTATAGAAAGTTTTCATGCTTACGAAACTGTGCTTGGGTTGCCTTTTTTTGGCTTGGAGACAGAGTGGCCACTCATTTTTAGGGGCTCAGCAAATTTCTGCTAACCGGCGCAGAGAGGTGTTGCAAGGTGAGTATTGGCTTGCTTCGGGGTATCGTCTGACTGGGGGATGTTCTCTCGCCCAGGAGAAGGTGAAACTTTTTTTTTCCTCAGTGGAGGGTGAAGTTCTCTTTTTTTTTCTCAGAGGGTGTGAACTCCTTCCTTTTTTTTTTTTTTCTTTGTTGGGGTGTTGGGAGACGAATTCGCCCTCGACAATGAATTTTCAATGCCAGGATAT
>NC_061108.1:74727141-74739070 GCF_015104395.2 Macrobrachium nipponense
TGACCCTCAATTGGACTGGTCGGAAGGATCAGTTTAATGATTGATACCTTCAATGGTGATCAATCGACGTCTATCAACATTAGCCCTCGGGAATTCTGTCTTCCCGTATCAAGGGAGATTTGAGCGCCAGAGTCGTCGTAGGCTCTGACGTGGCTTGGCTGATAATGGCTTTTGGAGGGGTGCGACGGTTATAGGGCCCTTAGCTGGGGGTCCTAGAGAAGAAGGATTGGTGACGGCCATTGCGATGGCTGGAATATTGTGGTTTGCGCACCCTCCGTAATTTGCAGACATGTGACCCTTGCGGCCACAGTCTCGGCAGAACTTGTTCCAGAACCTCTTCCGTGGCACTGGATGATAAGGCCGAGATGGCCCCACAGGTTGCGAATCTGCGGAGTCACCAAGGCTGGCAGTGTGCTCTGGCACAGGTGAAGAGTCCTCTCTGGCAGTGATGTGACGTGGGGAGGTTAAGGGAACCTCCGTTGAATCACCCTCGAAAGCAATTTCGGGGTTAACTGGTGGGCTTACCTCTTCCAAAAGGGAGGAGGTAGGCGGTAAAAGGGTAAAAGGCTGGCAGGATGCGGCAGGAATTTCTATCTCCGGCACTGGATCAGGACCAGGCTCGCAAATCGAAAGGATGTCAGGCTGACCAGAGACGGCGGGACTAAGAGAGACAGTGGGTGCAGGGCTGGAAGCTGGCAGAGTGGCTTGAGCTAGGATACTCTCCTTACGGGCCTTCTCCCGCTTGATGTCGAGTTCCTTCTCCTTGAGAGCGAGCTCATGCTTTCGCTCCTCTTCCCTTGCCTTCCTTTCTGCTTCTCTTTCTTTTCTCTCTGCTTCTCCGGCTTTTCTCTGGTTTTCCCTTTCTTCCTTTTCTTGCAGGCGCGCGGCAGCCTGCTGCGCCTTTATCCACTGGTCTAGTGCTGGTCCAGTGTAACCAGCCTCCTTGCCCAGAGTTATGAGGACTCGGAGCTTCTCTAGCTCTCTGGCAAAGAAGTCGCGGGAAGCAGGGAAGACATTGTTCCTTAGGCTGCAGGAGAGGCTCGGATGAAAATGATAATAATGACCAGGAAGGGTAAATGGATGGAATGGGAGTGCCTACTGTGGAAAGTAGCACTCACTTGGAAATGTGTTCTGCGACGTGGTAATGAAAAGTGAAAGGACTGGGTGCTCGGTGGCACTTTGTGACTGGCACCTTCTGATGAGGTGAAAAAATCAAATGAAGTGTACGGCGCACGTCACACTTACGGGCGTTCCCAACTTGGGAGACGTTGGAATGGGCTACCTGTAGGTCCAATACAGGTGCACGGCACTTATGAGGAGGCGTTCCTTGGTTCAATGATCCAAAATGGTGGATACTCTATATGAGCGTTCCGTAGGACGGACACGCAGGTATAGGGCTACCTGTACGTCTGTACAGGTGCGCGGCACTTATGAGGAGGCGTTCCTTGGGCAGCACTAGTAGTGCTGGTATTGCGGCACTTTGGGGAGGCGTTCCCTTAGGAGTGTTCCGAAGGATCACTGACCCTTGTACACGGACACACTAATTATTTGGGCGTTCCGTAAGGACGGACACGCAGGTTTAATGGCTACCTGTACGGCCTGTACAGGTGCAATGGCACTTATGAGGAGGCGTTCCTTTGAGCACTGGTATCGTGCTGGTGTGTCCCGGACACTACACGCAGTATACCCAAGTATACCGAAGTGAAATGGCACTCTGTTCGGGGCAGAGTGTAATGGTGGAGGAGAGAAAGTAAAAGGTGGGAGTACTTCAGCGGCCAGTCGGTGAACAGTGTCAAGAATTAGTGGCACTGTAAAATGATAAGACCTGACGTGCACTGGTGGTGGCCAGTCCTAAACTGGTAACGACTTCCCTGTCTGGAAGTAATGAATTGGCGTGGCACACTGTGCGAATTGTGCTTGCGGTATACGCAAGTCTTTCGTGATAAAGAAAATGAAAAGACCACTCGGGCAACGACAGGTAATGGAAATTTTAGAAATGCTCAGTCACTCGCTGAAGTACTCGATAAATGAAACAAATAAATGTTTGCAAACTGCACTGGACACATGCGCGTACGTATCACGCTGTGTAAATGAAAGACACAAGAGACTAAAATAAGGTTAATTCGGCATGCTATAATTAATGGTAAGATGTAGTACTCTTGGCTTCGTGAATACTGGGTTCTGGTTCTCTCTCTCTCTCTCTCTCTCTCTCTCTCTCGCTCTCTCGGAGAGGTGAAAAAATGATATGTGAATGAACTCCCTTATATTGAATTGAACTACTAACGTTAGTTTAATATGACGCAAATTGCGTTAAATGATTTACTTACGTTAACGTGAAATGAAAGAATTGCTTTGGATAACGTTTTATGAAAAATGATAACGCGCTCGTGGTGAACGATTTTTACGTTACTATTAGCGGCTCGCGCTTATGAAATGATTTGCGTTTCAATATGAATTTCACAAAGACGCGTTTTACGTTAACAATTCTTGCAAGTGACTCTACTTTTAAGATTTACGTTAACTTTAAGTAAGGACAAGTGAAAAATTACGGTAAGGATTTGAAAACGATGTTAGCAAACAATTGTAAATGAGGTTACGTTAAGTGAAATGAAATTTTCGCTCAGCGCGAGTTAGTGAGCGATGCGAGGTGAAAACACGTGAGGAGAGCTGACCAGCGCGGGCGAATCAGCTGATTCTCTGTAAATGCGAAGGCAATTTACCAACACAAAATACTACTTTTCTTATTCAAGGAGAATTACGTTAATTTTTCTGGCAGGACGATAGATACTAGTACCAAGATCGATATTATTTACGTTAAAACTTCGAGACTTACGTTACTTTGCTTAAATTGTTTAGATAAGGTTGAAAGAGGAAACAAACATGGCTGCCGCTGTGAATGAGACGAAGGTTGGTTGAGACCGCGCAGGCGCGAGGAGAGCGCAAGCTGAATTAGCTGAGATGGTAAGAGGTTACCAAAACACTTGGAATGAAAACTAAGTTAAAAATGAAAACCCTAACATATCACAGAACAAAGAATTGTTACACTTCTTTTGCCGTAAACTATTAGTTTAAAACACGTCCGAAACGAGCTAGGCTTTTCAAAACACCAGCAATAAACCCTGGCAAAGCACTTCCTAGTTTGATCTGGTCCTTTCTGGCATCTATCCTACACGTGTTCGTGAGAGCTCCTACGAGGACAGCACAAAGTAACAGAAAATCGCGGGCAAATTGTTTGCTCGCCGCTAAAATAAAGCTCTGGCGCATTCGCCGTTACAATAATAAGATTTCTACCTACGCTCTTTTGACCACTTCAACAATAAAAATACTTAACGTACCTTAAGCTAACATTGGTTATAGAATAATCATATTAATGAATGGGATACCTTACCGTGAGTCAGTGTGTCTTCTTTCCCTGCAAGTGTGCTTGATTTACGCTTTGTAAAATAATTTACAGTTTACGTTTTACAACGGATAACGCGATTTACAAGCTTTTTTTTAAGCAAGCTAGGTTCAATCCAGGCAAGATTCGCCAATTTTACGTATATAGGGCCTTGTGAGAGACTAGATACGTAAACGGAAGTAATTTAGGGATTTCAAGAGGGAATGCTTGAACTTACCGTAAACTTTCTTTAGGGGAAGGTCGCCAGAAAACTCAGCTCGTACTTTAAAAACTATTTATTTACAAAAAGGCCCGTGCTGGCCTGGAGAAAAGTTAAATGATATTGGCCCCCACGTTGGGGCTTATAGTCTCATTCAATTCAAGCTGATTTCATTCACTTGGGTTAATGCACACTTGCGAGCAGAGAGACGGCACGTGACTCATGGAATCTGGAAAAGAATCCCAGATTAAACGACATAAAAGGGAAAATGACTTCTTGCTTTGATTAAGGCTGATTAATTCTCTAACATTGGGGAAGGTAAACTCGAATGGTTCACTGAGGTATGCACGAAAACTAGGTCTTTAACAAAAAGTCACAAAGGGGAGCACGTTGGCCGATGAGGACAAAGGGCTTCTGATGTAGAAGGGGTAAAAAATAGGAATTGAAAATGAATTTAGCAAGAGTCGTATGGTAGTAAAAGGTGCTGGGTTGAAGTTTACACTTTCAGACGTACCTTTATGCAATATTCTGTGTATCCTTGGAGAAGAATGCGGTCGACCTCTGTTCAGGTCTGGGGTCCGGGTCCACCAGTGCGTCGTGGGTAGGCCTAATTTTGGGAGGCTGGAAATTTGACCTCTGTCCGAGAACACGTCCCGCAGCCGACTGAGGGCGCGATACTGCTTTGGTTTCGAATCACGGGGCTTCCAAAAAACCGCCTCGAGCATTGCCTGAAAGGTGGTAAACACAACGCCAGCAAATTGGGAAGGAAAATAGGTCTTATTGTAGAAGTCCCTAAAAATCATCGAAGCCTAGCTACTCTTGTGACCTGCCTCTCTTACCCTAAGCTTCCGTCAGACCGGAAATATCAGTCCTATGACATACCCACTCTCCCAACAACAGTAGCTTCAGGAGACAGCATGGCTGCTACTTTTATAATTAAATATAACTAAAACACTGCTGGGAAGGCGAGGCGTTCTATATACGTAGCAATATAGCAATATATATATATATATATATATATATATATATATATATATGTATATATATATATATATATATATATATATATATATATATATATATATATATATATAGAGAGAGAGAGAGAGAGAGAGAGAGAGAGAGAGAGAGAGAGAGAGAGAGAGAGAGAGAGAGAGAGAGAGAGAGATAAATAAAGGTTTTTTGCCAAGAAGGAAAAAATGAAAAAGCGAGATAGCCATTACTTTCGGTCCTGTTCGGACCCTTTGTGCATCAGTAAAGGGTCGAAAGGACCGAAAGTATTTGCCTATCTAGCTTTTTCATTTTTTCCTTCGTGGCAAAAAAGAAACAAAAACCTTTATTGTTTATACATAGCATCACGTTTTATATACTTCGTGATAAAGTTATTCATAGATATATATATATATATATTATATATATATATATATATATATATATATATATATATATATATATATAGATAGATATATAGACTTAGTTACTTTACAAATTTTCATACATAATTTCTGTGCAACTTCTCCAGAGAAAGTCGCGAATATTTCAACTCAGACACAATAGAAGATGAACATTATCATCAATATCCACAAGATTTTTTGAGTAACTTAAATCCATCGGGACTGACAGTGCACAAAATAACGTTGAAGAAGTACTGCCCGGTAATGTTGCTTCGGAATTTCGATCCTGCCAATGGACATTGCAACAGAACGAAGTACACCGTTATGGAGCTAAACTCCCACGTCATCGAAGCAGTGATAGCAACGGGCCCTCACACCGGCAAACGTCTGTTCATCCCCTGGATTCCTCTGATACCTTCGGACAGCCAGTTTCCGTTCCAGTTACAAGCAGGCAGCTTCCCATCAACCTGGCCTTCTCATTCACTGCAAACAAGTCGCAGGGCCAGACTTTGGATCATGTTGGTGTGTTTCTGCCGTCACCCATGTTCACGAATGGCCAACTGTATGTGGCTATGAGCAGAACAACTGACTCTGCCAACTTGAAATTAAGTTGTGGACAAACTGATAATATTGTGTACAAAGAGGTTCCGTATTAGGTATCTATAAAAATCGCCCTTATTTTAATATTTCTGAACAAATAGTACATATAAATTTTTCACTTCTGAACCCGTATTTTATCACCCATCGTAGATGGGTAAGTTGCTATATATATATATATATATATATATATATATATATATATATATATATATATATATATATATATAATATACCGTACGTCCCCAATTATGCGAGAATTTGGTCGGTCCACGGCCTCACAGAATTGGAAATTAGCAGATTTCGAAACACATACCTTATGGGAATAATTCCATTAGGGCCAAGGCAAACAGCAACTTACCCAGTCAAACTTTTTTATACTACCCATTTTCAATACTTTCTATGTACTATACTGTAATTTTTTCTAAAATGAAATTGTTCCTATGGATAAATAAAACATTAAAAAGATTTTAATAACTTGAAAAAGTTTAAAATTACACACAGGATGGTGTACTGTACGATACGGCCATCTCCATTAAAAAAAAACCTTTTGGATGGAGTTTCCTCTACCTATCCTCAGCAAAAAAAAAAAAAAAAAAAAAAAAAAAAAAAAAAAAAAAAAAAAAAACTTCAAACTCCTCTATCTCATCCTCTGTGAAGAGGAGCTCTGCTGAAGGAAGGCTTTGTGAACCATTTGAGGTTTCGGGGACTAGCAGATCATCCATGTCTTCACACCCGTTAGGCCTAACAAACCTGGTTACGAGTGCCTGTCTGTTTATTTGTCCAACACGTTCACTATGTAATCATTTTCATATAAATTTATTCTACGATAAAAAGAGAACTGATGAAAATTCAAAATTTGATATGAAATTACAATTTCTAAAAAAGTAATGATAAAAATTCAAAATTGAACATGAAATGACAGTTTCTTGAAATGTTTAGATCGAACGATTCTCTCTCTCTCTCTCTCTCTCTCTCTCTCTCTCTTCTCTCTCTCTCTCTCTCTCACAAATACATCTGGTTCCCTGTTAATTACTTTTACTAGTCATTTTCACCTATTTCAACAATAGAAAAAAATAAATGATCAAATCTGCATGATTTGGATGATCAGAATACACTTCACAGATCTGAATAATACGTATGGCGATGATCATTCATACACAATGCGCTATGACGTCACAAATGCGTGAAGCAGAGCCTTCTGTCTTGGCTAATGGCTGAGCAGGAAATCTTTCTCTCACCTTCCCCCTTGTAGGAATAAGTTTTTTCCTCCAAGCATTTCCCCCCACCCCTTCTCTCAAATACTAGCAAACACCACACATCTAAAATACTTGAAAAGACAATAGATTTGATATGTTTTGCAGCGAGTGACTTGCACAATTTGAATGGCTTTGCAGATACAGAAAATCTATTTTTGAGAACTAGCGACCGCATAAAAGGCGAAATCGCATAATACGAACACACACAATTTGGGACTATAAATATATAAATAATATATATATATATATATATATATATAATATATATATTATGTACACACACACACACGCAGTGGTACCTCGACATACAAAATGCTCAACTTATGAAAAATTCGAGTACCGTAAGCAAATACGAAGATTTTTTGGCTCTACATACGAAAAAGTTCAGGATACAAAAGGTTGTTGCTGTAAAGTCCCGAGATTTGCCCGGACCACCAATAACAATTTTAAAACTCGCGTGCCGCCAACTAAGTACACTGCCTCCATCCTCCCACTCTCCCATTGGTTCCTGATGCTAGTCACCGCCATAAGATCCTGCTCTCCTATTGGTCAGCATCTCTCCCATCATGCATCTATGTAGCGGCGTGCTTTTTCGGCCACTCGGTAGCAGCATCATTTCTACTCGAACGCCGAATTAATTCGTTCTATATGATTTCGTTTATTAACGTATATTCGTTAGTGATTTTGTTGTAGTACTACTTTATCGTGTTGTGTGAGAACTTTAGTACGTATATACGTAAACTACATAACTTAATTACATACACTCATGCGTCCCAAGAAAGTTGAAGTTCACGGAAAGAACAAGATGCTTTCTTTGGAGACAAAGATGGAGATAATTACAAATTATGAAGCTGGCATGCGATTGAGTGTGATTGCCAAAGAATATGGCCGAAATCCATCGACAATAGGCACCATCCTTAAGCAGAAGGAAGCCATCAAAGCAGCTTCACATTCCAAGAGTGTGACTATTTTGTCTAGCAAGAGGAGCCACGTGCATGAGATGGAAAGGCTGCTTCTTGTCTGGATTAAAAACGAAGAAATCGCTGACGATACAATAACCGAGACGGCAATCTGACACAAGGACAGCGCTATTTTTGGCAATTTGATTGCCCAGGCCGTAGATGACAGAGGAGAAGGGACATCGACACCAACCCCAGACTTCAAGGCTTCTCATGGGGAGGTGGCCAGCTCAGACACAAAAGCGGCCGAAGCCTTTATTAAGACGTTCGACAAGATGACGATCAAGGAAGGCTACAGTTCTCAGCAAGTCTTCAACTGTGATGAGACTGGGCTTTTTTGGAAAAAAAATGCCTCGTCGGATGTACATCACTCAGGAAGAGAAGAAGCTACCCGGGGACAAGCCTATGAAAGACAGGCTTACGCTCACACTATGTTCAAACGCCAGTTGGGATTGCAAGGTGAATCCTCTACTTGTGTATCATTCGGCGACTCCTCAAGCCTCCAAGGCCCACAAAGTGCTAAAGGAGAAGCTTCCAGTGATGTGGAGGGCTAATGCGAAAGCCTGGGTAACAAGACTTTTGTTCACCGAGTGGGTAAATCTGTGTTTCGGCCCGACAGTGAAGAAATTTTTGGAAGAGAAGCGCCTCCCCCTGAAATGTCTGCTGGTGTTGGACAATGCTCCTCCCCACCCTCCTGGCCTCGAGGAAGATATCCTAGCAGAGTATTCCTTCGTCAAGATTCTTTTTCTTCCACCCAACACCACCCCTCTCCTCCAGCCCATGGACCAGCAAGTGATAGCGAACTTTAAGAAGCTGTACACGAAACACCTTTTCAAGAGATGTTTCGACATCACTGATACCACAAACCTCACCTTGCGTCAATTTTGGAAGGAGCATTTCGACTTCGTCATTTGCATCCGACTCATCGACCAAGCCTGGCAAGAGGTTTCGAGGCGAACTTTGAATTCCTCATGGAGGAAACTCTGGCCTGATGCTGTATCCGCCCGAGACTTCGAGGGATTCGACGTGGGCGAAGCTGGTGCTGCAGAGTCAGAAACAGTTGACGATCCCGGCACTGTTTCCCAACCAGATCTTGACGAGATCGTTGCACTCGGCAAGTCCATGGGGATGATCGTCGATGAGGACGACATCAACGACCTTCTCGAGGAGCACCAAGAGGAGCTTACGACGGATGACCTGAAGGAGTTGGAGGCCGTGCAACATAACGTCGTTCAAAAGGAGTTCTCTAGCAGCAGCGAGGAAGAGGAGGAGGACCCTATGACAACGGCAGAAATTATGAATGCTCTAGCTGCTTTTCATAAAGTGCAATCGTTTATAGAAAAAACAGACACCTCGAAAAGGCTCACACAGGTCGTATACTTGCGCAGATCGATGACGTTTGCCTGAGTCGTTTCAGGAACATTGTGAAAAGTAGGCAGAAGCAATCTTCCTTGGATTGTTATTTTTTAAAGAGGCCTATAGCATTAGCAGGAGTAAGCAAAAAGGAAGAACCAAGTGATAAATAACAGAAAGTTGAAAGCAAAAAGGAAGAACCAAGTGATAAACAGAAAGTTGAAAGTGGTGATGAAGTTGAAATTCTGTAAAGGAAAAAAAAAAACTTACGTAAAAGTTAAAAAAAAGTAAAAAAAAAAAAAAAAAAAAAAAAAAAAAAAAAAAAGTCAAAAATCAAAAAAAGAAAAAAAATTTAATTTTAGTTTTTTGTAAAGTTAAGTGTTACAGTTTTGTTAATGTGTTTCATAAATTTTAGTTTATGTATGTTTTCCTTACATTTTTTTATGTGTTTTCATAAAGTTTTTTTATGTGTTTTCATAAAGTTAAGTGTACGTACGTAACTATCTGCCATTTGTCCTCCTCCTCCTCTGCCGCTGCCGTCACTTTCGGAGATAGCCTCACTCGAATGGTATGATGATATTGTTAAACTACAATAAAGTTTTGTACATACTTACCTGGCAGATATATACTTAGCTATAGTCTCCGACGTTCCCGACAGAATTTCAAATCTCGCGGCACACGCGACAGGTAGGTCAGGTGGTCTACCTTACCCGCCGCTGGGTGGCGGGTGTACGAACCAATCCCCCTTGCTTGTCAGATTTTTCTCTTCCACCTGTCTCCTGAGGGGAGGCTGGGTGTGCCATTAATTGTATATATCTGCCAGGTAAGTATGTACAACTTTATTGTAGTTTAACAATATCATTTTTGTACATGAACTTCCCTGTAAAGATATATACTTAGCTGATTGGCACCCTTGGTGGAGGGTAAGAGACAGCTAAATAATACAGGTAAGACGGGAAACAACTAATGTTGTAGGATATAAAAACCTTGGTTCTCACCTTTTCAGGATGAAGACTTCATAGATACTGTCTCTAAGTCTGCATTGCCTGGAGAGCTACAGCTAGGACGTGACCTGTTGCTGAAAGACTCTCGGATCTACCACTGGGATATGTGATCCCCTATTGTGGTAGAATCTAAGTCGGATCCTGTTAAAGGGACCTTGTCCGCTTACATAACAGATCCTTACCACTACCTCTGCAAGGAGCCAAAACCCACCAGACCACCTAACCAAAATACAAAGGGTTAATATTACGACAAAAAGAGGTGCCTCCTGCAACCTCTTTCAGACAACCAAAAACACAAATACAAAATATAGGGTAACATATAAAAAATTTACACAGGATAAGTTTCAGCTCCCTGCCCCAGCACCGAATCCGCCGATACGAAAGGGCCCAAGGCGAAGCATTTATCATACGTGATTTTTACATCACGTAGGTAGTTGTTTGCGAAAACCGATTGGCATCTCCAAAAAGTCGCCTCCATCAAGTTCGCACAGACATATTTTTTCTTTGAATGCAAGCGAAGTTTGCAATGGCTCTCACCTCGTGAGCTTTCACTTTCAGTAGTTTAAAATACTTCCCTTACAGGCAACATGTGCCTCTGTAATAATACTTCTCAGGAAGAAGGAAAGAGCATTCTTCGACATGGGCCGAGTGGGGTCCTTTACGGAGCACCAAAGCACATCTTGATTAGCCTTAAGTTGTTTCTTCCTCTTAAGGTAATACTTCATAATTCTCATAGGGCAAAGAGTTCTTTCAGGCTCTTCCCCTACCAGAAAAGATAAACCACAAACTTCAAAGCTCCTGGGCCAAGGACATGATGGGTTTTCATTCTTTGCAAGAAACCCTGGAAGAAACGAACACACCATAGGATCTTCCTTAAACCCGACCTTGCCCTCAATAGCTTGGAGCTCACTCACCCTCTTAGCTGTAGCTAGGGCAAAAAGGAAGAGAGCCTTCTTCGTCAGGTCCTTGAAAGAGGCTGAGCCAGGAGGTTCGAATCTAGACGATCCAAGGAATTGTAGAACTACGTCTAGATTCCAGTTCGGTACAACATGAGGACGCTTAATGGTTTCAAATGATCTAATAAGATCATGCAGGTCCTTATCATCGGAGATATTTAAGCCTCTATGCCGAAATACCGCCGCCAACATACTGCGGTATCCCTTAATAGTTGACGCAACAAGATGACACTCTTCTTTGAGAAAGATTAGGAAATCCGCAATTTGGGTCACAGAGGTACTGGAAGAGGAAATGTTCTTCCTCTTGCACCACCGTCTGAAGACATCCCACTTTGACTGGTAAACACGCAAGGTGGAAGGTCTCCTCGCTATTGCAATTGCTTTAGCAGCTGTTGCTGAAAAGCCTTTCGCTCTGACCGGGGGGGGGGGGAAAAGACTTTGGACAGTCTGAAGCCAGTCCAGAACTGAGAGCGAGGAGATTTTGTGGTACCTGTCAAAGTGGGGTGTTCTGGAGTAGATCGCTCCTTAGCGGAGCGATCTTGGAAGGTCCACTAACCATTCCAGTACCTCTGTGAACCATTCTTGGGCCGGCCAAAAGGGAGCGATTAAGATCATTCTCGTTGAATCGGACTCTACGAATTTCTTGATGGTTAGCCCAGGATCTTGAAGGGGGGGGGGGAAACGCGTAGACGTCGAGTCCGCTCCAGTCTAGAAGAAGAGCATCTATTGCTAATGCCTCTGGATCCGATATCGGAGAGCAGTAAGGATCCAGTCTCTTGTTCTTCGACGTGGCAAAGAGGTCTATGTG
>NC_061108.1:74739570-74769570 GCF_015104395.2 Macrobrachium nipponense
ATCAAAATTTATGAACTCCCGTGCGTAAACATATAAGGGCGTTTGTGTAAGCTATGCGTGGAAATGTGTGTTTCTCTTGCTATTAAAACGATGCATTAAAAAATGATGTTAGCAAAAATGAAGAAAAAAAAGTGTGGTGACGCTTCTTAGAAGAAAGAAAGCGAGAGGGAAAATTATGCGCAGGAATTTGGGGCCAAACATAAAAAGAAAAAAAATCTCCCAGTACAAAAAATCATGGTAATGAAGAATGGAGTTCTCATTAAGCATGCCATAGCTTAATGACACTTAATTGCGAAATCTGCGCAAGACAAAAGACCCTCCATAATTATTCAACTCGAGATACAGCCCATAAGTACATCCTTCCATATAACAACGAAAGGAGAGTCAACACTAAAGTAGAGAGAGAGATAGAGAGAGAGAGAGAGAAGAGAGAGAGAGGCCGGGAAGGAAAAAAGGAATGTAAATGGCGTAACAGACAGAACAGTCCTTTACCTTCGGTACTGCAGCGTTACCAATGACTCAGACGTAATATAAACGGTACCCCTTTCCGAAAGGGTTATGGCTGTAATGGTCTGCTCAAGCTTGTATCTCTCTTTGTTCTGCTGATTTTCTTCTGTAAAAGTCGTCGAATTTTGAAAAGAAAAAGCTAAACTTAGCGAAACTCCTATTAACACTATGAAAACTTCTATCAAAAGGATGAAAATTCTAATAAGTGCCTAGTTTAACATGCTAGCACAGACCAATTTGATCTGATTCTACAAAATCTATTGGATATCAAAATTTTAATATTATGTGATAAATGAATTATCATTAAATACTCTTACATAAAATATTTTTCGCAAGATGTGTGCACTAAAATTAGAGAAAATTATTTCTGACTCGTTCTTTAGCACATGAATGCCACGAAAGAGAAGACAATAACGGTCATTTTAATTCACCTATAAACTGATTTCCAACGTTAACACGATGGAGGCAAATGGTCGTATCCTTTATGATGGGGCGTAAAGCAGAAACACCCAGCGCCTGAGAGTTAGAGTAAGAACAAAAAGGGGAATGCATAAGAATTGGTGGAGCTGATGCAGGTAGCAGGCATCCGTCACTAATTTTATTTTCGCTGGTAACACTGCTCGTCAAGATAATTAGTCGCAGACCGAGTAATTATTAGGGTAATTAACAGAGCAATTATGAGTGATTACCCGTTTACCTGTTTCTCTGTGGTCTGATCATTGTAGTCGAGAAATTGTAGGTTTGGAGATCGTATGGTTAATGTCAGTCCGAGAGCGGTGACGTCATCACTGGATGCCAGATTTACTAGCATGTTAATTATCGATATATCATATCTGTTTCACCTAATGCACTTTCTGTGACCGTTCACCCGGAGTTTGGAGGTTATTTTTCGTTGTTCACTGTTCGTATTACTTTAGCATATGCTTCTCTTCCAGCATATAAATCACTAACAATTGGAGCTAAAATATCGTCGCGTAGTTTAAACGATACAGAAGAGACAATGGGAACGCTGCATTCGGGTTTAACAAATCAAGCCATTTCCAACCAATAATAAGGTAAGCAACACATATCTATTACAAACGAGGATATTCAGCCAAATATATACATAGTATATATATATATATATATATATATATATATATACATATATATAAATAGATATATATATATATATATTAATACTATATATATATATATATATATATATATATATATATATATATATTTATATATCTTTATATCTGTATAGTATATATATATATATATATATATATATATATATATGAAACTCAAAAAGAAATTCAAAAAGGCCTGTAAGCCTAGATAACAAATTAGCTTACAAAACCTCATTTGGAATCATGGAAAGGAAACCATGTAAGCTCATTTCGTGAAGCCAACTTTCATTTCAATACACAAAATTAATTACAAAATCTAGATTTCATTAAACATAATTTTCCGTATTTTCTTCTTCGCATCAACGTCACTGAAACAAAATAATGATATTTCCTTTACACCTTAGGCTTGTAAATCCCTCTGTCTTTTCCAGGGTATCGTCATCATAAGGAAAAATAAATTCTACAATGAATACGACATAAAATAAAATGCAAATGAAAACGAGAACAATATGGAGTAATATCATCGTACACGTCATGCAATTCCCTATTACTTTTATATATATATATATATATATATATATATATATAGTGTATATATATATATATATATATATATATATATATATATATATATATATATATATATATATATATATATATATACATATGTACCTATGTGTAGGTGCGCGTGTTTGTGTAACACAACAACAGAGCAATCCAAAGTTATTTTAAATCAAGCAAATTTAAATGTTTGTAATACCACATTGCAAACTATGGAATATACTTATCTTCAAAAGGAAAACTAGGGAAGAGAAGGGAAGGCCCCCAAAAGGTCAGTCACAACAGCGAAAAACTGCGTCAAAGATTAGGAAAAACTTCATTTTCTCATAAATGCCAAACCTGCCAATGTCTCGTTGTGAGGGTCGGATCAATGTCATAGCCACTGTTGACATAAATTCGTAAAATGAAAATCTGCTAGATAACCCTGAACGCTAAACTGCGAGAAAGAGGAATTCGAGGCACTGAAACGACCTAAGGTGTTATACATAACACTGGCTATAATGACATTAGTCAAGTTGAAGGTCAACAACACTCGTCGTATTAAAAACCTGAACTGTTAATGAACTGGATAAAATTTTAACGCTAAACCGAAAAGTGTATAAAGATAACATCAATAACTTAATTTAGTGGACAAACCTCACCATAACAAAACCCCAATCCTAATTTTCCTCCATATGTTGGAAATAAGACAGACGATCTGTTAAGAGGAAGTCCGCACGTCTTACCCAGGGAAGGATTCCGTCTTTTTCAGTAATACTTCTCAGCTATAACTTATGTGTCGATAATTATAGCAATTAATACTGTAATGCGATTAGAGGTCACGTTCCAGCACGTAAATTATCGGCCTGGCTACGACAAATGGGGGTGCTGTTGCCTATTATGCTAATTATGCACATTATGACAAAGTCCCCAAAATGTTGCCCATAGGAATATAGGGAAACAACCACTCATGCTGTTGCCACCACATTCACACACGCTCATTCCTTACTTCCTACTGACTCCGAGGAAGGAAATCAGTAGGCGCAGATTTTTGCAGCATTCTCGGGTGAAAGGAAAAATGAAAACAAAACAAGCAAATGTGCCCTTAACGATCACCACACAACTATACTTGACTGCAGTCGGAATTTAATTATCAGGCTTACATATGAAACGCAATACTAAATAAATCAACATATATAAATGAATAGCTTGGCTCAATATGAAATAATTGGAGTTTTTTTATTTTTCCTGTTGAACTTTGACTGGATATCTGACAGAAATTTATATAAAACGCTTAAACTAAAAGTCATCTTAAGGTCATGACCATAATTTTAGCTCCAGATTAGGGCAATTTGTTTCATTCCTCGTACGATAAAGCTTTCTCAATATATTTATGTATGTGTATATATATATATATATACATATATACATATATATATATATATATATATATATATATATATATATATATAAGTTATAAACATATAATATATATGCACACACACACACACACACACACACATATATATATATATATATATATATATATATATATATATATATATATGTGTGTGTGTATATATATATATATATATATATATATATATATATATATACCACATATATATATATATATATATATACATATATATATATATGTATATATATATATATATATATATATATATATATATATATATATATAATATACATACCAACTTGAAATTATGTCGTTTCTCCTAAGAGAAAATGGCTCTAGAGAAAAACAACACAAGGATCATTGCTGCCGCATTATGCCTCATATTCAAACTTGCGCTGCTGAACTATGGACGATCTTCCTGTGTAGAAACTTCCAAAATATTAGCCGCCTCCTACACCCACACAGAAGGCTCATAAAGCAAGTGTCGAACTACCCACGTACACTACGTCATTCATTCTGAAGGAGTGATGCACTTTACGCACGGCAGTCGAGTTGAAGTACTTAATCACGTAGAAACTTGGAATGAAATGTTGTAAATGCCGGTCAGACAACAGGAAAGGCGACTAATACAAATTTGAATCTAGGAAAGTTGCAAGAACTCTGTAAAACTGTTCAGGAAAATAAAATGCTGGAATGGCTTATAACCCTAGGTTATTGTACAGGAGTGTATTTACCCTGACCAAGATTCGAACCATGTTTTTTTGGGTGTAATAAACGATGGCACTGACTAAACTAATCGACTCTGCCATCTTGATGGCTGAAGAGATAATAGACTGTCATCCCCATGGGGTCGAAGTTTAAGTGAATTGGATATTAAGCGTTCTTTGTTGCATAATGTCTAGTTACACAGCACGAATGTTCACACAGGCACAAGCACCACCGCAGACACACAAACGCACACACACACGCGCGCGCGCGCGCGTGTGTGTGTGTGTGTGCGTGTGGCTTGTGAATGACGCTTTAAGGAAAAACCGTTTGATTATAATTTCACCGCCACGGCTTTTAGATCAGTTAAAAGGTGTACCCCAATTAATTCTGGACACATTCACCATATGAGTTACATATGTGGATTAATCTTCCTCTAAGTTCATATTAATACGGTCAGATGACTAGTTCAAAGAGGAACCGCTACGTTTCAGATGATGAGAAAAATCATCATGAAAAGGATTGGTTCATTGACTTGCATAATAAATCTGAACATATATAGTATATATATACATATATATATATATATATATATATATATATATATATATATAGATATATATATATATATATATATATATATATATATATATATATATATATATATATATATATATATATATATATATATATACTATACATACACACATATATATAATATAAATAAATAAATATATATATATATATATATATATATATATATATATATATATATATATATCTATATATATATATAGATATATATATATATATAATATATATATATATATATATATATATATACTATATTTTATACTCATATATACATGGAAATGAACACATAGTAACTTGTTTCACAAAGATAAACTTCTGACTCACAACGGAGACAATCCCCAGTCTTTCGAGTGAGAATCCAGGGCGTTAACAATTCGGGCGCAAAAGTCATAAGAGAAGTTGGAACCTATATCTGAGGGTTTTCCCATTGTGAATTAGATATATATATATATATATATATATATATATATATATATATATATATATATATGTATATATACATATATGTATGCACATACATGCATATATAAATATATGTATATCGTATAAAGATTGCATAAATATTTTTCTCAAATGATAAGTGGCACCCATTAAAAAAATTTTGATTTCCACTGTAACTGATAAATCATGGACATAAACGTACTTTGTAGAAAACCTCCACAACATTAGACACTTCTTACACCAACACAGAAGACACACTGACACTGCTTCTAAATTCCTTACACACTGAATTATTTACTTCTATATCGTATGCACTTTCCGTTTACTGGATGTTAAGACACATCATCCTCTCCATCTATCTAGCAATGTCCAAGTGTTGCTCTCCAAAGACACGCCACACTTCATTCAATAAACCTCTGAAGTACACACTTCATGGACCAAGAGCTTCATCTCTTTGGACAGAAATATCTCCATTTGCACCTTGCATTCTGAAACCCATTTGCTCATCGACGCTTCCTGCCTTTACATTTCTAGAAAACAAGCTCTCCCTTCCTCTCCTACATGCACCTGCTCACAATATTATTCTCTAATTATTTTTATTTTATCTCACTTTCTTCTTGACTACCTTATCCATTCTGCATATCTGTGATTTATCCAAGCAAGTCTCTGAAGTGCAATAACGCATAAGATTGTCCTTTTTTTTTATTGGACCTCTCATTTACTTATCCTACCGTTTTAATTCAATTTTCATACCTTGTTATCCCCCCAGACATTGACCTTCTGGCTCTATGACCCCTTCCTGGAATTTTGCAACGCCCAGTATGAACTTCTGCTACTCCCTTCCCTTTCATCTTACCTCATTTTTCATCCATTTCCTCACTTATCTAATCCTCATCTCTGCCTCATTATACACATTTATCTCGACTTTTTCAAGCTGCACTATACTCTGTTTTTTTTCATCTGTCCATCCGCCTGTGGTGTTTTTGTATGGTAACACTGCGTCCCGGGCTTTAGATAGTTACGCTATGTGTAAGTTTTAGGTAAATAAAAGGATATCTGGGTGTACATTTGCAACTGAAGTGTTTTAATAATTTACTGTATGCGAATTACACCGTTAATATTCGAAATAGGATATTATTATAATCGTTGAATGTAAGCTGAATGTAATTGTCTAAAGCCCGGGACGCAGTGTTACCATACAAAAACACCACAGGCGGATGGACAGATGGAAAAAAACAGAGTATAGTTTACTTCTAATTTCTTTTCCTTGAAACTTGTAAATCTAGAATACGACTATTCCTGAATAAACGGTAAGTTTACTTAGAAGAGAATTTACTTATTTGGAATTTATTAATCCTTTTTTCATTATTACTGTTATTATAATCAATATAGTTTTTACATTAAATTTTTCAACTAATCGATTTTTTCACTATTCTTATTACGTCTAAACCATTATTTTGATTACCACTTTTCATACTACCTCAGCAGTGGTTGATACTGCAGCAGCCATTCAAGAAAGATTGACCAAGTTGGAAACTGTGAAAGAGAAGTATCTAGACTGTATGTTATTGTCTATTCTTTGTATATTCCTTGAGTTGATAATGAAAATTATTATTATTATTATTATTATTATTATTATTATTATTATTTTTATTATTATTATTATTATTATTATTATTATCAATCTGTCTCACTCGCCCGTCTAATTATGTCTACCTCCTTCCTATTTTTCCGCTACAAGCCACCTTAATCAGACGTCCCATTCAAACTCAACTGTTGTCCTCTTTTTTATTGTACATACAGTGTGAACTGTCGGTAATGAGGGCAACAGGAAGTTTTTATACAGTCCACGCAGAAAATTGCCTTTCAAAGGCGCACATGCTTCAAGAATCAACAAAAATTGAAACGAAAAGTCATCAATTTAGAAATAGAGCAAAGGAACTGCTACTGATGCGGGAACATTAGAAAAGGATGAAGACACTTCTTGACAGGATCTAAAAAGAGTTGGTCAGGCAGATCTACAAAAAAGAAGAAAAAAAAAACAGAAAAGAGACTCAAATACAAAAAGGAATATTGACATGCATGCAGGGAAAAGGTCGATTTCATTTCTTAAAATTTACTTGGGATGACCTCAAAACAGAACACCTGGTCTCGCCGAAAATCTCTAGGGCAATTGGAACAATTAAAATGTTAATAGGAGGAAGATGCTAAATTCCAATATAAAGAAATTAAATGGAAATGTAGAAAGAATTGACAGGTAAAAGCTGCTAAAGTAGCAGAACTGGATTAAATCATGGACTACTCATTCATAAATTCTTTATGTTAAGAATAATATTTCAGAGTGAAGGCAAACAAATAAGGATTACCTGGGTAATTTGAGCAGAAGATAATGTGAAAATAATTAACATGAAAAGAAGTTGAGAAAAAATGAAGGCTGTCAGTGACAAAAAAAGGAAAATAAACAAAAAATCCAATGAGAATAATGCTAGAGAGAAAGAGGGGGAGGCGGGGGGGAATATTGCACAGTTTACAGAAAAATGAATAAACATCAGTGGACATGAAACTGAAAATATGTCAACACAGTGGGCGCATGAGCACAGTTATGAACAATGCTTAGTAGTGTAATATTAAATGTGGAAATAAAAATTCCCTGTCTTTCCAAGCAAGATTAACTATCAAAAAGACAGGCAAGAAAACAATCCAAACATCCTTGCCACGCAATTACAAAGGAATTTTTAAGACTGAAACCGAGTTCGAAGAGATTGAGAAAGCGCAATTTGAGTCAGACTTACTTTGACATGTTAGACTTCATACTCGTAGCAATACTGAGATTCCAGTAGTCACCTTTTGAGACCACCGCATATTTCCGAGAGAACTCTACATAAGGGAGTGAGAACGACATAAAAACGACACGACAAAGAATCAAGACCATGCAGCACCCTAAACTCCTCATGAAATTAAGCTACAATTCGCTCCACACATAAGGAGAGAGATTTAATGTTACAAACGTCGTTGGCACTGTCATTAATAAATAATCTAAATTTATTCAGTGGTGCACAACATCAAGAAGCACGCTCCAAGAAAGTACCATCATTACATTCTT
The DNA here is from genome assembly GCF_015104395.2 of Macrobrachium nipponense. Lineage (NCBI taxonomy): Eukaryota > Metazoa > Arthropoda > Malacostraca > Decapoda > Palaemonidae > Macrobrachium > Macrobrachium nipponense. Next base: position 74,747,996 of record NC_061108.1, read on the forward strand.
TGACATGTCTCTCTAGTGATAAAACATTGATTTAATTTCACTGCTGGTAAAGAGCAAAGGGGAATTCTGCAGTACCTAAAAAAAGCAACCAATCATTTGTTTCCATATCCAGTTGTCACGAAATTTCTTCCACTCAGCGGAAATGGCTGTGACATGTTAGTTTGCCCCCATATAAAAGGAAAAATAATGATTACTTCCTAACGGCACAACTCTTGAGAGCATGCTCTCCTAATGAAAATGACAAGCACGGCAACAGTTTTACAGTTAACGTAGAATATCCATTATAAATATGTAAGATGTGACAGGAAAATTATGTGGAATACGTCAGAGGAATCGGAGTGATCACAGAGACATCACATCTCAAACTGAACAGTTACCTCAATGAGCAACATATGTCATTATCATCCAAATTAGGAAAACTCAAAATGTAATACCTTCAGTATTCGTTTTTAACTAAATGTAGTTTTGCAAGATTTCTGTCATATCTGCATTGAGTATTTGTATATGGCTTTGTGTTGGAATAAAGTATATATATCATTACAATCATCATTAATTTCTCTGCTCTGCATTCAAAGACCTTCCTTACTTCGTGTGAGCGGTTCTAGTACTTCCGAATGAGGTACGTTCTGATATTCCTTTCAACTGCTAGGCCTCATTTCAACTTAGGGATTTTACATATACTAATCTAAAATCGGTTCTGGTTAGGTTTGAATTTAAACAATATGCACATAAAATACAAATCTTTGTGGAATGGGGAATGAGAAAAAAAAACCGAAAAGCTCAAAAATAGCTTTTACATTATTAAAACGACAGAGAGAGAGAGAGAGAGAGAGAGAGAGAGAGAGAGAGAGAGAGAGAGAGAGAGAGTCTTAAAATTACAGCAATATTATTCACTTACTAAGTTTCCTAATGATAAGCACCATGTGTTGAACACGTTCCTCAAAGTCCATATATCTTGAGTTTACTACATTTTATTGCAGTGATGAGTTTGCAAGACAGATGGGTCGGCATAACGAGTGGCCTTGATGTGCTCGCTGACAAAATAACCCTTTTACAGCTTATTAATGAGAGAGAGAGAGAGAGAGAGAGAGAGAGAGAGAGAGAGAGAGGATGGGCGAGAGAGAGACGAGAGAGAGAGAGAGAGAGAGAGAGAGAGAATATCTAATGAATGGTTTCACTGCGGTGTGACGGAGGTTACCTCGTCGACGTCCTCCCGTTTTGATGGCCGGGAAGTCTTTGACGGAGCAGCAAGTACTCCCATCGAGTATTCTCTCTCTCTCTCTCCACACACTAGATGCGAGCCGCAATAGTCGACTAAAAACCAGGTACCTAACGCACTGCTTAGGTACACAAGAGGCAAATTGAATTTAATGGGTTGCACCCATCCGTCTCTGATTGTCCGGCTCGAGAATCAAACGCGGGTCGTCCAGAGAGAGAGAGAGAGAGAGAGAGAGAGAGAGAGAATTTTTATGGTAATGACTGGCGTACCCGTTCTCAAGACACCCCCACCCCGCCCCCTTTTTTGTCCAAACTAACACGCTAACCGGCCAATATATCATGATCATTCGCTTATCAATATGTAAAGCTTCCGAGTGATAAGGAAATATACGGCTCAGTAGCGTTATGTTAAAATTTCCACCAACATTATGTTAAAGCCACACCCCCCACACTTTTTTTTAAGAAGTTCTGTACCAAAGTTCTTAGATATCGATGGCAACGCCATGAATCACAGTGAAAGTAAGCCGTCATAAAGCCAGTCTTTTTGTCACCAAAACAATATTTTAATGAAAAGCAGTTTCTGCACTGTAACGGATAAATGTATCAATGATAGGCCCACAAAAAACAAAAAAAAAACAAAACTACTTTAGCTATTAGTTTATTAATTTTTCTACAAACGATATCAAACAATCGGTAATAGAACGAAAGTGGCTTCATTGAGAATGCGCTATCCTGGTAGAAATGCCTACTAACAATGTTTCAGGGAAGCAATACTAAAATTATTGGCATTGTTAAGGTGCTGCGATTAAATAAACAGCATTCAATGCACTCGGAATATAATGTTGCTACTTAAACTGTTGAGGTGCCACAGAAGCACTTAGTCAGTGTCATAAACTGACTTCAGACCGCAATTCCATTTCCCTCTACCCTCTCTAAGCACTGAGAAAATGTACCAAAAAATAAGATAAGCCTAAATAGCAGAAGTACAAGACGGGTCTGACAGGAAAAAGTGTCTATCGGACAAAGATTCATTTCCTATTTACGTCAGCTCTTTTATTCATATTTTCTTTTTGTAACAGATCCAGAGAGCTCTGAGAGCCCTAATCAAGACTGACTACTGCATGTGATGGTCAGAAACTTTTCTTGTAAGTGGTAAACTACGACTACGTGTGAAAATTATATTAAGATGTCCACTGGACAACGAATCATTTTTCGAGGTCTACAGCTTTTCTTCAGTAACAAACAAGTTGCCTAAACCTCAACCAGATTCTAAGCTATCTTGAGTAGGAAATGTAGGTCAAATCCAACACCTACAGCTAGTCTGACTCCTCATCTCAAGAAGCATCTTCAATAGTACAGACCACATCTATGAAACATATCAGATAATACGAAAACTACATGTACAGTATGATGTCAAGGTCATACGATAAATATTTTGTAAAAATACATATAACGAAAAATTCATCGTAACTCGATGAGTTTGTGTCAATACGAAGGCTGGAAATGAGAATAAGAGCTTCCACATTCATTCATACACAAACGCACACTCACACATTCTATCCTGAGATAATTAGACATTCTAAAACTACATTTTCCGAGTGGAAACAATACAGTATAATGCATATGGCATAAAAAATTATTTCATAAAACACAAGTTTAATGGAAAATTCACCTCAATTTTATTAGAGTTGATGCTAATAAGAAATCAACGCATAATATAAGCTTTTTACGGAGGGAAATTACACACACACACACACGCACACACCTTATATATATATATATATATATATATATATATATATATATATATATATATATATATATATATATATATACATACATATATAATCTACATTTACATATTCTAATTTCCTTCCCCGGAGCCGATTTCGCATCAACAACAGCTATCATCAAGGGTAAACGTTCCATTAAATATATATTTCATTAATCATATTTCATGACCTGGGCATTGTACTGATCTGTTCCCACTAAGTGTATGTCATATAGATCGCAATATTCTCCAAAATATTCATCAATTTCTCTTCCTTAAGGTATTTTGATGAAATACTTGGAATGACCAAATGCACTAGGTGATTAAATCTAAGGTTTTCGATGACAACAAATTCAGTTTTAAGTTGTGTTAGAACACTAACATCCGCTCGGTTTTGGGTTCGGTTGTTTATTTGTGTGCTTCTTCGTTAGTATGTGTGTATGAGTGTGCATGACCGTGCCTGCATAAGCAACATCAAAAAGCGGTATTGCCCAATATTACATCACATTCTCAGTTGTAACGAATCGAAATTATATATATATATATATATATATATATATATATATATATATATATATATATGTGTGTGTGTGTGTGTGTGTGTGTGTGTGTGTAATAGAATTCATAATATATTAGTAATAATAATAATAATGTTCCCAAGACGAACAGGCTTAACTGACCGCACTTGAGTATTATCTATCTTCTTGCGCTTTGTATGCAAAGTAATACGATGTAATTATAAGAGTAAACTTACATAACTATTTACACGCTTCTTATTACTTACCTAATAGCGGAGAGGTGTATTATGCAGGTATAGGCCTAAAAGAAGGTACAACCTACCCTGATACATAATAAGCGTGTAGACAGGTGGTCTTATTCCAGGTGGAAATACGGGAGAGGGTGGAGGGAGGGGTTAAGAACGAAGAGGAATGAGGCCATATACATATATACATGTACCATATTAATAAAATTGAGTGCGGGGGAAAAGGGGATAAATAGGTTCTTAATAGGTGAAAAGTAGAGGAGATTTGTCACCTACATCAATGTAACATAGCCCTAAAGAGTAAACTATAAACTTGCAAATAATGGTTCACAGAGTCGTAAGATAGACTAGGAGATTGTAGGGGCGATTGCTTCTCTAGCGCTCTTCAACACATTATATATATATATATATATATATATATATATATATATATATATATATATATATAATGGAATAAATAGACTATATACTTGGCAGTACTTTGTTTCAAGGCTGTAACATACCCCCTCCCATCAGCAGACTATATCTAAAAAAAATGCAATCTTTTCAAAAAACACTCATAAATAAATTAGAATAAAATAGATCAGAACTAAATAATCGGAATCCAAATTGAACAATGCTCTATAATATAAAAATAGTAGCCAAAAGAGGGAATAAAGAGCAATAATAAGTTAGTAACACATAAAGAAAGCGCGAGTTAAAAGGGAAGCAGCTCAACCAGCAGTTCTTCGATAGATTGATGCTTTGTCTCTGCTGGTAAATACGGGCGCAATTAGGGTGAATTCCATGTCTCTGGACCAACTGGCTATTGTGGAAAAAGCGTCAATACCCGGGAGATGGTCCTGTTGATGGGAATGTTCGCGAAATGGTATATAATTGCTTGATTGAAAAGTGGCCTGTTTTGCTAATTCGTCGAACATTGTCCGACGGACAAACATTGTTACCAAGTGACAATTGTCCGCCGGTCTTTGCCTTGTGAGCAGAGTAGAAACACTGGTATACAACCTCAGCTGGTACCACTGTTTCTTGCCAGATCTCTTTCCATCGTTTTAACGCTTATGACGTCATCCTGCTGCGCCTATGACATGGTAATAAAGTTTGTCCGTCGGACCGTGTGGATAAAAGGCACAGACTACTCGACACTGGCACTTTGATTTCCCATTGTAAGTTGCATAACAGCTATTATATGTATTCTTTGAGACCACATATGACTATGGTTCTGGCATGCTGTGTTTGTATTTAGATATATTTGGCATATATTTGTGCCTGAATAGAGAATAACTAGAGGGTAAAATTCTCGTAGTAATTTTAATAATATCTTTCTTACAGAAAAAGTTATCATGTAAAGGAAGAAGAAATAAACAGTAGCTCTGTTTACTCTTATTTTTGGAGGACATGAGATAATAGTTTTTGAAGTTTATTATTAACCTACAGGTAAGAAAATCTAGTTTGGAATTCAATAAGACACAAAATCTCTATGAAGCAAGAAAATTCAAATGATAAGCTAAAGCAATCCGAACAGGTCTGAAATCCCCTGGTCACTAAAGCTTTACTAAATCTCTTTTAAAATTAGTTGGTAAAAAAATTAAAAAAAATTATAATTTTGTTTAAAATCCTGTGAAAGTTGACTTTCTAAAAACTTCTGTCGAAACTCACCATCGATCCGATTCATAAGAACAACAAGAAACTCATTTTCCTTTGTTCTCAGTGTCTGACGTATCGGCCGAATTAAAAGGGATTTTCAAATTTCTTCGTGTCTTTCATGGGCTACTTTAAGATTACACACACAAACATACATACATATATATATGCATGTATATATATATATATATATATATATATATATATATATATATATATATATATATATATATATATTACAGCTAATCAATACTATCACGTGTGAAACAGAGACAAATTTCTGAATCAACTCAGGATAGAATCCAGGACTTCCAATGAAAGGCAAGGGTACTACCAAATAAACCACACAAGTCATAAAAGAAGTCGGAATCAGAGTACCCACTGGTACCTTAGGGCTTTTACCTGGACATGCTTAGCCTACTGCCTAGCATATCATCGAGTTTTGTCCGAAATCCTGACTTAGCAGTGACCCAAGTGACATTCATTCAAGCCATCCCGAATGAAATGCTGTTAATAACAGTATACAAGAGAATCATTTGTGAACAATTGATTTCTTGAACGTTTACTATTCAAGAATTTGAATTTGTTTGTAACAAAAAATCAGGGATCCTACCCGCAGTTTAGCCCAAGAAGTTATTATATCCCCCTGACAAGGTAGTTGGAATCAATGTATGAAATTTGGGTCATGTGGTCCAGTGAGAAAAAAAATAGTCAAACTAATGAACTGAAGTTATTCTCACCATTTTTAACAGGGGTATTAATTGATATCCTTAATATAATAAAAAGATTGGACGATTGCTCGGCAGAGGGCCAGGTCGTGTTGTGGTTTCTGTCAAGGAAACAGGAGTTTTATACGACTTCTAAGGCACTGAAGGCGTTTTAAATGTACTCGCAGGTGTGTGAAACATGCAGTGACTATTTTGCCCCTCCTTTAAGTAAAGTAGGAATGTGAATTTGCATTTATTTAGGTGCAAAACAGCAGGACTCATTGCCCCGGTTTCCTGGCCGGGAAAACCATATGCCCTCGGGCTATGCTCGAGGCGTCTCTATAGCCAACTTTAGCGAGTAGTAAAGTTGGCGACGACGCACAGTCTTTTGTGCCCAGCGAAAACCAGACGCAGTGACTTCCGTTTTCTGTGTCTCCAGAATGAAAGCGCCAAGGTTGAAAAGAATTAATACCATAGGTATTAGATACTTAGTGGGTGCAATTTATGAAGACGACATTCCCTTAATTCTTGATGATACTTTACGTATACAGGACGATGAAATTGAGGGCATTGCAGATTTGGGGAAACTAGATTAATTGTTAAATTAAGCTCAAGAGAGAAATATGAAAACATTTGTGAAGATTTCGGTGGCAAAGAAATCAGTGTAAGAGACGACCTAAAAATCCGAGTTGAGGATTTGTCAACTTACAGGTCGTATGTAACAGTGCGAAATGTGCCTTTTGAAATGACTGACTTTATGCTGAATGACATTCTTTCCAGATACGGAACAGTGAGTTATGTGAAGAAGAACACTCGAAGTCTGGGAAGATACAAAGGTATTGATAATGGTGTCAGAACAGTTCTATGGATATTAATCGACAGATTCCTTCCTTCATATATGTTGAATGTGCCAAGGTTTATATCTATATATACTATAAAGGGCAGACTAAAACTTGTAGACTTTGTGGGCAAACCAGCCATTTTGCTAATGAATGTGAAGTTGGAATTACACAAAGACTAAATATCATTAGTGAAGTAGACTTCCCTCATTTATCTGGCAATCAAGAAAATAAAGGAAATGAAATGCCAGTAAGCCGCCAGGACCCAGTAGACGTTCGAACTTGTGAAGGGATGCCCCAAAACACTTCTATAATTGACCGTCCTGTCGAAGTCGGAAGTAACCCAGCATCCAACGGCCACCAGACTTGCAAACGGAATCCGAAACGCTGATGGAGACTTGCCATTTGATTGACCTGCGAGATGACATTGACATTCCTCCAACTGTATCTGAATAAGAAAACAGTTTGGCCCCTATAAATGGACTTAGAGCTTAATGGTGGGACAGACGTATTGAATGCAAGTTGCTTCATCGTACAACGAACTACTGAGACTGATGCAGTACCTCTTGTTGCAACCTACGGAACAATATCCGAGGAGGCGAACGTTTGTTCGCCCGACAGTAATCCTGTCGAAGCTTCACCTAGTGAGAATGATATGAGATCTTGTGACGTCATGGAAGAATCAAGACATTTTGAAGGCAACGTTGACGAAGACAGAAGTAACACCGACACAGCGCATCCTATGAGTCAAGATTTATTTAGCTCAATCATCCCCTCCAGAAGTCAAGATGATATACAAAATCCAACAGGCGATTTAATGTTACCACCCTTTTAATAGTTCCAATTATTATAAAGGTGCTAATGACACGATGTCAGAACAAGAAAGTTGTTGCTCAATAGAAAATGAAATACCAGCAGGTCAAAAATGTAATAATGATAATGAAACCACAGTGACCGATTGAGTGCGGACTGTAATTCAAGCATTGTAGAAAACATGAAAGTAAACAAAAAGCGAAGCAACGTAAAAATGCAACAAAAAAGAGTAAAAGAAAATCTCATAATAACTAACATTCATTAGGATAGCCACCCTTAATATTAACGGTATTAATGATAGAATGAAACAGAGATGCTACACTCATTTAACACCTTTAACAAAATAGACATTCTTTTAGTCCAAGAACACAATGTTAAGGATATTAAAGATATAGAGTTTTTGTCATACAGGTATAATGTAATTTTCAATCCAGCCATTTGTCGTAAAGGTGGAACCTGTATTCTCATCAAGAAGACTTTAGATTTTGTAATTAAGCATGTTGAAAGAAGTGGAGATTCTAGAATATGTTCTGTACATGGTGAGGTGAATGGTAGTAAGATTCGTATTGTTAACATTTATGCTCCTTCAGGTCATAATCATACAAGGGAACGGGAAGAGCTTTTTGACAAGGAATTGCCCTACTACTTACGGTATGATAATAGCCATACTATTATGGGAGGTGACTGGAACTGTGTTTTGAGTCCTAGAGACAATTCTAATAATAGTGAATCAAACGTGTCGAAATCACTGCTCAGATTAATTAGGACCCTTAGGTTTAATGATGTATGGTTTTTGCAAATAACAGGGAACCCCAGTATACCTATGTACGCACAAACTACGGTTCGCGCATTGATAGATTGTACTGCCAAACGCTCAAAGACAATGTAATTTCAAGCGAAATGCTACCTGTGTCATTTTCTGATCATTCCGCTGTCATTTGCAAAATTAAGATTAATCCAAACATTAGTATTGGAAACTCATTTTGGAAACTTAATACTAGTTTACTAAAAGACGAGGAAATTAAAGAAAAGTTTAGGAGGTTGTGGACATTCTTGAAAACACGTAAAAGGAATTTCTATCATATCAGTAATTGGTGGAATGATTTGGTGAAACCAGAAATAAAACAATTTTTCGTCAGAGAAGGTAAAAGGATTAGCAGGCAGAAGTTTGGGGTCATCAATTATTTTGAAGCAAAACTAAGGAAACAATACATGAAACTTAATGTGTCAGGAAACTCAGATTATGCAGATATTCTATTCTCAAAGACAGAATAAACAATCTAAAATCTCAGATTTTAGAAGGGGTTAAAGTACGATCGAGAATTCAAGACAGGATTGAAGGGGAAAAAGCCTCCTCTTACCTTCTTGGACAGCAAAGAGCAATAAATAGTAAAAAGGTCGTGACAGAAATAGTCGCAGAACCGAAACATAATTCCGAATCTTGATGAAGGTACTGTTCTCACAAATAGCCAGGCCATTGAACACTATGTGTTCAGGTATTACCAAAAACTTTACCGGAAAAACATTTGTGATGTACCTATGCAAAACTTCTTTATGCAGTTTGTAGAGAAAAAATTGACTGATTCTGATAATGATATATTTCATAGAATATATCTCTCGGAGAGATACGTGATGTTATTCGTTCCATTGCTAACAATAAATGTCCATGGTATAGATGGCATCCCAATAGAATTTTATAAGGTATTTTGGGAAGATATTAAGGATGAACTAAAGCTATTGCTTGAAAATATTATAGAAATGAAAAACTCTCTCCAGAGTCAGAGTATTGCATTGGTCACTCTCATATCGAAAGGCACCGATGAGAGTGCTTTGACTAATTGGAGACCAATTTCATTGTTGTGCTGTGACTATAAGATACTTGCTAAGATAATGGCGAAAAGAATGCAAACAGTTATCTTTAACCTTATCAGTCCCGAACAATTTTGTGTGCCTGGAAGATCCATAAATACATGTAATACTTTAATTAGAGATATTGTGTATTATTGTAGTAATAAAAGAGTTCAAGGTGCTATTTTAAATCTTGATTGGTCGAAAGCATTTGACCGTGTTGATATTAATTTTGTACTTCGGATTCTTGAAAGACTAGGTTTTTGTGATGAACTGATTTCCTGCATTAAGATATTGTACACGAATATTGGAAGTTGTTGCATTGTTAATGGTAACATTGGTAAATACTTTAGTGTGGAGAGGGGAGTCCGACAAGGCTGCCCTCTTTCTATGCTCCTTTATGCTGTTTTCCAGGAACCTCTGTATCTTGCTATAAAAAGAAATAGTTGTATTGAACACTTGCCCTTACCAAATGATAACCACCTTAAAATTCTTGGGTTTGCCGATGATACAAATATTTTCGTTGCCAGTGACAAGGGAATTTTGGAGATTAGCACATTAGTGTCTAAATTTGAAGCAGCCACGGGTTGCATGCTAAATAAAAATAAGACGAAAATATTTGGATTAGGCCCATGGGGTGATAGGTCTGTTTGGCCTTTATCATGGCTTCAAGGATATACAGGTTCTTTTACAACTTTGGGAATTCTATTTTCTGATAATTACGAAATGGCTGTTTAATTCTTCGTGGACAAATATATTATGTAAAATTAAGAATACTTTGGCGAGCTTTCACAACAGAAGACTTACATTTCATCAAAAAGCTGTTATTGTCAATACCTTGATTTTTTCAAAGACATGGTATGTTTCCCATATTTACCCTTTGCCTGTCAAATATGCAAAACTAATAAGTAAAGAAATTTTCTTTTACATTTGGGGGAAAAAATGTGAATTCATTAAAAGAGACACTTTAACAAAGTCAAAGATTGAAGGAGGGATAGGAATGTTAAGTCTTTTATGGAAGACACAAAGTATTCTAGCTGCCCTCTTTTCTTAAAGTTACACTGTGAGGAGAAATACAATTTTATGTCAAAATTATTATAACAATCACATATGAAGGGCTTGTTTACCGGAAACTCAACACAAAGAGACAATTCATGTGTAATGGCACCTATGTATTCTGAGGTCTTAGTAACAGTTAGGAAATGTAAAACATTTCAGATTTTCCTTTTCGTAAATCGAGAAAAAACTATATATGTGAGCTTATTGCCAAAGGTACAGCCAACTGTTGAGAGTAGATACCCCCTTTATAATTGGCCTCTGATTTGGGAAAACATCAACATGAAATTTCTTTCTGCTGCTGATAGGGAAATAATATATAAATATATTCACGGAATATTACCCAATAAAAAAGGTTAAAAGAAATGAAAATAATTCAAGATTCTCATTGCCAGTTTTGTGATGCTGAGGAATCAAATATTCATATGGTATATTTCTGCAAGAGAATTGCAAATGTAATAATATGGTTAAAAGGAGTTTTGAAGCTATTTGTAATTTTGTTCACTGCAATTTCATTAGAAATTATGTATTTTGATTTCCCAGAGTCATCGAGGAAACAAAGGAACACTGCAACTTTAATTTTGTCAAGTTATATTGTAAATATATGGTTGTTCAAAGACAAGAATGTGCCTGAACGTTGATTATAAATAGAATAAACGCTTCGATTATAAAAAATAAAAAACCAGAGAGATATCAAGGCCATTTTGAAAGAGAAATTGTTAAAATATTTCACAAAGAATTTTTGTAACATTAAATGCAATGTATTTTAGATGGAAATATATGTAGTTCTGGATTTATTGTAATGTTTTTTGTAAATAATTTATTGAATAAAAACTTAAAGAAAAAAAAAAAAAAATTCATTAGGGAAGATAAAAAGTACTGGCTATTCTGACCGATATAAAAAGGCAGCGTCTTATAATTTAGTTTCAAAATTACGAGAACAAAACTGTTCAGCTATTAAACACACAGTAGCCCAAAAACTTGACAGCATTCGTTCTGCTTATTAGAAAAGAATACAAATAGTAATCAACTCGTAGAAATCAGGTGCCAGCAGAGAGGATTTCTACCATCTAACAACATTCTGGTATTTTCATTCACTGGTGTTCCTCAAGGACCAGGAAACGCCAAGAGAATCGTGAAGAAATATTGAGAGGTAAAGAAAAGTCCCCATTCCATACACAATCATGTTTATTACAATAATAAAGCATTTCCATATTTTCGCATAGTAAATGCATAAATAAATACAGAAAAATAGTTGCAATAATGTACATCAGAATATAAATTCAATCTTTTCCATAGTGCATTTTTCTACAACTTACATATATCAGTTCATTTTTTTCGCTTGTGTGTCTTTACCAACACACCAGCTATACTCAGACACTGTCTCCATATCTGCTGACGTAAAGGGAGTGACCATGGCTGCTGTCCTCTCACTAAACAATCTCAAGATGAACTGAGACACTTTGCCTGCAAGCCGAAGTGAACCGTGTGTGAATAAGACTGAAGATCTGCAGTCTTTCTTTCAGTTCTCTCCAACTGACAGGTGGGAGCGTGTATGGGGCCCTTATTAGGTACAGTGGTACTTTAGGTTCCAACTTCTTTTATGACTTGTTAAGTTCAGTTGGTAGCAGCCTTGACTTTCATTTGAAATTGGGTTTCATCCTAAGTTGAGTGAAAAATGTATGTAAGTACGTATGTATATATTTCACACACACACGCACACACACACACAGATATATATATATATATATATATATATATATATATATATATATATATATATATATATATATACAATTACCATGGTACTTTTTGCTCACGTTTTTACATTCCAAAAATCTAACATACACAGAGAAGTGAAGAAACTAGCACTTACACCAAAAGAAAATAAAACTAAGATTCCAACAAGACGGTAAAACACTGGAGGATGGGGCTGAATAAGTCTCATACCATTCACTAATCACCTAATGAGCGTAACAACCAGCAAGAGTGGTCAAGGAAATAAACTCTGTAATTGTCTAATAAACAACAACTGCGTTTTATGAACTTGTCTGTATTGACTATATAGTCTTACTAGAAAGAATGTGATTTGAGGATAAAAGATAGGGACCTCAATGTAATTATGAAATTTGGGACGTTTGTGGACGTCCGTTTTGTCCTTTTTGGCACGAGCTGTGGAAAGAAAGTTCTGGGCCCCGTAATATGTACGTTCATCTGGGGCTGCATCAGTTATCTATTACATTATCATATATATATATATATATATATATATATATATATATATATATATATATATATATATATATACATATAAACACACTATACAATATATATATGTATATATATACATATATATACACATATACACATATATATAAGTGTGTGAAAAGCTGAAACGATTAATTAATTTCATGATTCCCAAAAAAACCTTCCCTTCTAAGTCGCAAAAACCGGATAGGTACGGAAGAGTAAGTTGCTTGAACTCATTGATAAAAAACGTCTAAAAAACAGAAGCATATTTATATTGAAAAAAATAACAAATAAAAAAACCCAGTTAGTCGAGGCAGTAGCTAGCCATCTTCAGATTCCTTGTAAATGTTAAGATGAGAGAACGGGCGGTGGGACGCCGCCTTTGGTTGGTTGGGGGTGGGACGGGTGTCAGACAGCAATAGCGGCACATGCCTCCAATTGTATAATCAAGGACTTCTCTCTGAACTAACTCTGATGTAGACCACATTTTTTTTTTTTGAAAACCTTGAAAGTATAACCGAAAACTGGAGAAGGTTTTATTTATTTATCTTTTTTTTTTTTTTTTCCATTTAGGAAAAGCGATGCATTTTAGTAACTATGAATGCCCAAAGAATAACTTAGTTTGAAGAGCTTTTCCTAGTGAAAGTGCCTCCGCAGAGTTTCGATAATTACCTGCTGTTTAGCAAAAATTAAAGTGAGAGAGAGAGAGAGAGAGAGAGAGAGAGAGAGAGAGAGAGAGAGAGAGAGAGAGAGACGCGCGGGTGGCTGGATCGGGGTGTACCTAAAGTAACCGCCTAAAACTCATGAGCAGCATTACTTTTATACATAAAAAAGAAAGACCTCTTGTATCTTACAAAGCCGAAGAAATATCAATCAAAACACAACATTTTGCTCAAGTGTGACGCCTAATCCACTTTTAATAATAATATATTCATACTAAAAGTAAAAATCCTGCAACGAATCATTTAGCTGGTAACTAGAACCGATGAAAAGAGGATTACAAATTGATCGTTATGATGACTTAAAACTTTGATTGCAATGCAAATTAGAGGGCTTAGTACAGTCATATTTCTGATAAAAAATTCTTAAGGAGACCAAGAATCAGTCATGGCATATGACTAAGTTTGATAAAAAAAAAAAGTACATATATATATATATATATATATATATATATATATATATATATCCTATATAATATATATATACATATGCATATATATACTCATAGAAATATATATATATATATTATATATATATATATATAGATATATAGAAATATGATGTTACTGATTGCCGACACATACAATTTTCCTAAGGGTGACACAAAATGTCGCCTTTTATCTCTATTCACCGGCAGGACCATCTGCTTTACGTAGGAGATTCAGAAAAAAAGGGACTTTCACGTCAAACTACTCTTATAATTTTACATACAATATACATTGCAGACTCGGAATAGAATGATTTGGAGCAAGAATATTGGTGAACCAATCTCAGTCCAGAGCAAGTCACCCTGATGATCGTATTGTTAGGGTGGAATGAATGCCGGAAGTCAAATCAGAAAATGTTAACAGCTGTAATTATACTTCCCCTGTTTACTAACAGTACTCAAATAATAAGGTATTTATATAATCATAAAGAAAACGTGCCACCCCTTTACCAATAGTCTATTTTTTGTTGCCTAGTCATGAATAAATCTATTGAAAGTCCATCTGTTTTAACCTTGAATTTAATAAGGTAAAAACAGTTGATCCAATCCGAATTATAGTATCTGGTAAGAATTTAAGATTCTAGGGGTTTCAAGCTTGTTCACCTCTGAATCTTCTTTTCATTGCTGTAATGTCCCTATCCTAAAGTTCGATTAAGCACCTTAGCTGGTTGAAGGGGAAAAAAATTCAGAGCCATGCCCCATGGCTGAATCGGAATTTCTGACGTCGCCATACACATTATATATATATATATATATATATATATATATATATATATATATCTATATATATATATGAATAACTTGAACACGAAGTATATAAAACGTGATCCTATGTATAAATAAAGGTTTTTACCACGGAGGAAAAAAAGAAAGGTGATAGAGCCAAGAACTTTCGGTCTAGCACGACCCTTTACTGAAGCACAACTGATCATACAAGGCTAACACATAGTAAAAGTAGGCTTAATATCTAAAATGACATTACAAGATTAGCAATAAGGTCGATTTTACTCTACAGAAACGAGGAAACGCCATGAGGGTGGGCAAGATTAGCGATTTTAGGCAGCCACACCTTGGAGGAGCACACACGTGGTCAACAGATGATTCATCCAGAAAACAATATATTTTTAAAAAAACAAGGGGGATATCCGACTTAGTACCATGAAATTTACTAAAATGTTCCAAAAAATGAGTGAAAAGACGAAAATAGGATATAAATAGGGCGAGCAAGAGAGAGAGAGAGAGAATGAGAGAGAGAGAGAGAGAAGCAGAAAAGAAAGAGAAAGACGAGACGAGAGGAGAAAGGAAAGCAGCACGAGACAGAGAGAGAGAGAGAAGGACTAACTATCTACATGTGGGACTAATTAATTAGTAGTTCATTAATTTTAAGTCTTTCATAAACATTTTACAAATATATGGGTCCAAATGGTGCAATCCCAGACTAAGATTTAGGTTGTTTTTATTAGTGATTTGTATAATTGGTGATTCCGGTAAATTTTTTGAAACACAATCAATAGACCTAGCAATTACAGAGGTATCACCACAAATTATACAATGAGATTTTTCGCTCAGATGGATAAACAGTGCATTTGAAGTCTGGGCTGTTCTAACTGAATACATATGCTGCTTAATACGTACACATAAATTTTTCAGAGAATTCCGGATGTGTGAATTAGATACAGTTCCAAGTAGCGGGGATAAAAATTTAGCAATATATTTAGATAGTTTATAGGCAATTGATCCTACATTACTAATAATTGGGCGCATAGGTTTGTTTTCCGTATGAGTTTTAACTAGGCCATATAATTATATAAGGTAATGAGGGACACTTTACAGTTAGTTTACACAAGAGTTCTTTTTTATCTTTAAGAATTTGTTTCATACTGATATTGTGTAAACTAACTCATCACCTTATTTATATGGCCTAGTTAAAACTCATAAGGAAAACAAACCTGTGCGCCCAATTATTAAGTACTGTAGGATCAATTGCTTATAACTATCTAAATATGTTTTCTAAATTATTATCCCCGCTACTTGGAACTGTATCTAATTCACACATCCGGAATTCTCTTTATCTTGTGGAAAAATTAAATAACATTGTTCTGAACTCTAGTGATACCTTTGTCAGTTTTCATGTATGTTCCTTGTTTACAAAACTCTGTGTTAGAATATTTAAGTAATGAACTTCTATTGCATGAATTTCCTATGTCCGTTAGTCACATAATTCTATTGATTAAGTTATGTATTTGTGATTGCAGATTTATTTTTAATGGAGAATATTACCAACAAATATTTGGTATGGCCATGGTTAACCCTTTATCACATCTCCTTTCAAACTTATATATGGAATTTTTTGAAAGACACCCCCCAAATATCACACTTGCCCACTTAGAATGGTACAGATATGTAGAAGTCTTACCTGTTGGTATCGATGTAAATGATTTATTGTCTGAATTTAATAATTTAGTGACATCCATAAATTCACTGTTGAAATTGAAAATAACAATGTCATCCCTTTCCTAGATGTAATTAATACATAGAGAATCTTTCCTTTCCAATGTAAATTCAGTATATATAGAAAACCCACAAATAATTTAACATATGTACATTTTTTATTGTGGCCACCATCTTAATATTAAAATTTCCATTTTTTCTTGCTTTGCGTATCACGAGTCCACAATATCTTGACCAAGAAATAGAATACATAAAAAAGATAGGAAACGATCTCTGCTACCCACCTAATATAATTGATATGTTATCAAAAAGCTCACAAAAAGTTTTATAGTGTTACTAGTAATGAAAAAGAAACCCCTAAAAATGTACTTAGTTTTGCCTTACTTTCGTGATTTGAAAC
Source organism: Macrobrachium nipponense (assembly GCF_015104395.2). Taxonomy (NCBI): domain Eukaryota; kingdom Metazoa; phylum Arthropoda; class Malacostraca; order Decapoda; family Palaemonidae; genus Macrobrachium; species Macrobrachium nipponense. Next base: position 74,764,960 of record NC_061108.1, read on the forward strand.
CATAAAATCAATATTTGAAAAATCGTTTAATGGTAACATAGTGTTCTCTTATAACAATACCGTTAAAGATATGCTAATTAAGAATAGTCCTGTAACAAATAACAACATCATTTACAAAATTCCTTGTAAGGATTGCCCATCTTTTACGTCGGTCAGTCAAGTAAAAATTTATGTGTACGTATTAAGCAGCATATGTATTCAGTTAGAACAACCCAGACTTCAAATGCCCTGTTTATCCATCTGAGCGAAAAATCTCATTGTATAAATTCGGGCGATACCTCTGTAATTGCTAGGTCTAATGATTATGTTTCAAGAAATTTACTGGAATCACCAATTATACAAATCACTAATAAAAACAACCTAAATCTTAGTCTGGGATTGTACCATTTGGACCCATATATTTGTAAAATGTTTATGAAGGACCTTAAAATAAATGAACTACTAATTAATTAGTCCCACATGTATATAATTATCATCTCACTTCCTCTCTCTCTTGCTCTCTTGCTCGCTATATTTATATCCTATTTTCGTCTTTTCACCCATTTTTTGGTACATTTTAGTAAATTTCATGATATTAAGTCGGATATGCCTCCTTGTTTTTTTTAAAAATGTATTGTTTTCTGGATGAATCATCTGTTGACCACGTGTGTGCTCCTCCAAGGTGTGGCTGCCTAAAAATCGCTAATCTTGCCCTCAGGCGTTTCCTCGTTTCTGTAGAGTAAAATCGACCTTATTGCTAATCTTGTAATGTCAGTTTGGATATCAAGCCCACTTTTGATATGTTTTTGCTTTGTATGATCAGTTGTGCCTTAGTAAAGGGTCGTGCTAGACCGAAAGTTCTTGGCTCTTTCGCCTTTCATTTTTTTCTTCGTGGCAAAAAACCTTTATATATATATATATATATATATATATATATATATATATATATATATATATATATATATATATATAAATTTAAGGTGAAAGAACTTAAAAATTAGGAAACGACTTACTAGTAAGTGGTCCCAAAAACGTCATTGTAATCCAAGATCCAAGAAAAAATTAAACACAATAGTAGGAAAACACTATATAACACTAATATTTATAGATATGTTATGAATTATATGTATGAAAAAGTAAAATAACAAGATAACGAGACAAGATATCATTGACATAAAAGACTAATTGGATTTTGGCTGCAGGGAAAGAAAAAGAACGTATATTTTATATATATATATATATATATATATATATATATATATATATATATATACATACATATATATATATATATATATATATATATATATATATATATGTATATATGTATGTATATATATATATATATTTATATATATATATATATATATATATATAATGTGTATATATATAGATACAATGGAAGACCCAAAGTACCATTGGCATCTAAACTCAAAGAAAAACTAAGTCTTGAGGGAGGTGGGTAGGGGGGGAGGGGAAAGGAAGTTGAAATATAGAGCGGGCGAACTCTATCTTAGTCATTCATTTAAAACAATTAAATAATTCAGATACTCATTATTGGCACAGCTAAGTATTTTTTCCAAAAGAATTAAGCACACGCATTTTCTATTTCAACAAAATAAAACCACAAGAAATGTAAGAACAATGAATGAAAATCGAAACGAATCAACATACCCTTACACCGGTTCGAGCGTTGTATTCACAATCAGTTCTTTTAGTTTACGGTTCATAAATAGAAAAATCATCATTAAAAGCCCAAGGACTTCACAAAAATTAAATCATTCACTTTCCTCGGCGGTTAATTCTTCACAAACAGGACGCGTCAAGCAACAGGCACTGATAACTATCACCTGCCAACTCGGAAATGTCAAGACACTCGTTAAAGCTGTTTAGCGCCACAGCCTGGCAATGTCGAGCTTTGGCGGTTAAAATGTCGGAATGGATTGACTCTTGGTGGATGTAACACAACAATTTTTATCATGAAATCCTCAGTTTTTCAGTGAAGACATACGATGGAAATGGAAGTGCGGGGTAGAAGGAAGAAGGGAAGACCAAGAAAGAGATGGCGTGATTGTGTAAGAGAAGATATGGTATTAAAAGGTATAAATGGGAACGAGGCACAGGACAGAAATCGATGGAGACGACTCATTCACAATGACGGCCCTATGTAAAAATGGGTTTAAGCTAGGAAGAAGAAGAAGAAGAAGACTCCAGAATTTATAATAATCTACTAGAAAATTTCAGAATACTTACTATTGCCTAGAGTAAATACCTACACAAGTTAGCTTATTTGATAATGCATTTAAGCAGACAGTCCGTGTACACACAGTATAATCAAGCATCAAGTGTACAAAGAGGGGAATGATTTTGAAATCAAATGTTCACTAATAATGAAACAATAATAATATTGACGACGTTTGCTAAACTTGCACATGGAAATAAAAATTTTTAATAGTGCATATATCTGTTGTGTGGTGTGTGTGTCGTAGTGAGAAGATGAGAGAGAGAAGAGAGAGAGAAGAGAGAGGGGAGGAGACGACGAGAGACGAGGGAGAGAGAGAGAGAAAAAAGAGAAATCTTTAACGTAAATATACTTCAGTTAACAGGGCTCGATCATGAACAAACATGCATGCATCTAGGCTTGTAACGAAGCGATACTAATTTACTTGAAAATATTAATAGCTATGTAACGCGCTCTCAACTCATACAACTGAAAGGTTATCTTGGAGTGCATGATTAAGAAAATAAAACAAATTATCTTAGGAGGCTTAAAAGAATACGGAAAACATACAAACACGCACTATATATATATATATATATATATATATATATATATATATATATATATATATATATATATATATGTGTGTGTGTGTGTGTGTGTGTTGTGGATTACAGTCTGCAAGGACGTCGCCTTTCAGGCCAAAGCTTCAGTTGAATGAATTTGTAACCATTACGCTATTTGTGAATCCTTGAAATCAAGAGGAACTTGACACTTAATTTTCGTAACTTTGCCTAAAAAACATACATAGTATTTGTAAATCTATTTATTTATTTACTTATTTTGACAATTGGAGCTGCTGTTTCGTAGAACCCCAGTTTATACTTATCCAAGAAAATTATTTATAAACATCACAAGAATTACGTAATTATGTTCATAACCAGTTTCTTTACCACTTTTAATTAATCCTGTGTAATTTAATGTGCCTGAAATACATATGAATTTATACTGTGGGATTATCATTTGCCAATGTGCACATGCTGTCAAAATCAACGGAAATATACGTTATAGCGCACTGGCTGAAATGATATATCACAATCATTATAAAGCCAATAAATGGTGTTTTGCATATGTAATAGGATTTTTATATAATCAATCATTTTACTTATGGCCACTACTTTTGTTTTTATTAAGTTATGCAAATGCTTGTTGTTGTCTGACACCATATATATTTTTACCTTTTATTTTGGTTTGTTTTATTGTTACGAAAATATTTAAATAAAATATGATTTTGATAAATCAAAATGAGACTAAAATCAACTTTACATTTCATCAATATAAGAACAAAATATCGCTAAGCGAGTCGTAAAAAGAAAATCATCTGAGTATTTTTTTTTCTTTGCTTTAAGTACTAGCCACACAAAAGATAAACAAGGTATAATGGATTCATAGTAGTTTATCACAGGACTGTGCAACTTTATACATCTCAATAATTGAGACCCTTTTTTCGGTCTATTTAATTTGAATGTATTCCAAGAGAACATATTAATGCAAATACGGTCAGTTGGACACCGATGTACCAGGATACACTGCTTTTTATATATATAAGAGATACATACTGTGCACCTTTTTCCACTTCGATGCATTTGAAACTGGAATATTATAACTTACTGAAAAATCATTTAATTTCTTAAACGAAAAGCAAGTTTTCATTAGGAGTCCACTGGTTTTTTATTAATCTCCCCCTAGATTACCAATGTGCGCAGGAATATTACGAATAAAGGTTTTTATGCGCTCTCTCTCTCTCTCTCTCTCTCTCTCTCTGCACAGTATGTATCTCTTATATATATAAAAAAGCAGTGTATCCTGGTACATCGGTGTCCAACTGACCGTATTTGCATTAATATGTTCTCTTGGAATACATTCAAAATTATAGACCGAAAAAAGGGTCTCAATATTGAGATGTACTAAAGTTGCACAGTCCTGTGATAAACTACTATGAATCCATTATACCTTGTTTATCTTTTGTGTGGCTAGTACTTAAAGCAAAGAAAAAAAAATACTCAGATGATTTTCTTTTTACGACTCGCTTAGCGATATTTTGTTCTTATATTGATGAAATGTAAAGTTGATTTTAGTCTCATTTTGATTTATCAAAATCATATTTTTATTTAAATATTTTCGTAACAATAAAACAAACCAAAATAAAAGGTAAAAATATATATGGTGTCAGACAACAACAAGCATTTGCATAACTTAATAAAAACAAACAAAAGTAGTTGGGCCATAAGTAAAATGATTGATTATATAAAAATCCTATTACATATGCAAAACACCATTTTATTGGCTTTATAATGATTGTGATATATCATTTCAGCCAGTGCGCTATAACGTATATTTCCGTTGATTTT
>NC_061108.1:74771339-74773839 GCF_015104395.2 Macrobrachium nipponense
CTGAAAGATTATCCTTCGTCGCCTCCCGTCCGCCAACTCCCCCCACCCCCCCCCCCCCCCCACCCCCCCCCCCCCCCACCACCTCTTTCACTGCCCTTCTAATTCCCGCTTTTTTTCTTTCTTTTTTTTTTTTACCCCATATCCCAGCTCGACGGAACTAATTCACTAGGAGTAGTCTGATCTACCAGAAGCCTGAAAAAATTCCTAGATTACCAACGTGCGCAGAAATATTACGAACAAAAGTTTGTATGCTCTCTCTCTCTCTCACTCCATCCGGTCCTCTCTCTCTCTCTTCCTCTCTCTACACACACGCACACACACACATACACACACACACACACACACACACACACACACACACATATATATATATATATATATATACATATATATATATATATATACTATATATATATATACATATATATATATATATATATATGTGTGTGTGTGTGTGTGTAATTGAATTACGAAATATGCTAAGTAAAGGACAGTAAGTGCATATATCTGTTGTGTGTGTGTGTGTGTGAGAGAGAGAGAGAGAGAGAGAGAGAGAGATAGAGAGAAATCTTTAACGTAAATATACTTCAGTTAACAGGGCTCGATCATGAACAAACATGCATGCATCTAGGCTTGTAACGAAGCGATACTAATTTACTTGAAAATATTAATAGCTATGTAACGCGCTCTCAACTCATACAACTGAAAGGTTATCTTGGAGTGCATGATTAAGAAAATAAAACAAATTATCTTAGGAGGCTTAAAAGAATACGGAAACATACAAAACAGCACTATATATATATATATATATATATTATATATATATATATATATATATGTGTGTGTGTGTGTGTGTGTGTGTGTGTGTGTGTGTGTGTGTGTGTGTGTGTTGTGGATTACAGTCTGCAAGGACGTCGCCTTTCAGGCCAAAGCTTCAGTTGAATGAATTGTAACCATTACGCTATTTGCGAATCCTTGAAATCAAGAGAACTTGACACTTAATTTTCGTAACTTTGCCTAAAAAACATACATAGTATTTGTAAATCTATTTATTTATTTACTTATTTTGACAATTGGAGCTGCTGTTTTCGTAGAACCCCAGTTTATACTTATCCAAGAAAATTATTTATAAACATCACAAGAATTACGTATTATGTTCATAACCAGTTTCTTTACCACTTTTTATTAATCCTGTGTAATTTAATGTGCCTGAAATACATATGAATTTATACTGTGGGATTATCATTTGCCAATGTGCACATGCTGTCAAAATCAACGGAAATATACGTTATAGCGCACTGGCTGAAATGATATATCACAATCATTATAAAGCCAATAAATGGTGTTTTGCATATGTAATAGGATTTTTATATAATCAATCATTTTACTTATGGCCACTACTTTTGTTTTTATTAAGTTATGCAAATGCTTGTTGTTGTCTGACACCATATATATTTTTTACCTTTTATTTTGGTTTGTTTTATTGTTACGAAAATATTTAAATAAAAAATATGATTTTGATAAATCAAAATGAGACTAAAATCAACTTTACATTTCATCAATCATAAGAACAAAAATATCGCTAAGCGAGTCGTAAAAAGAAAATCATCTGAGTATTTTTTTTTCTTTGCTTTAAGTACTACCACACAAAAGATAAACAAGGTATAATGGATTCATAGTAGTTTATCACAGGACTGTGCAACTTTATACATCTCAATAATTGAGACCCTTTTTTCGGTCTATAATTTTGAATGTATTCCAAGAGAACATATTAATGCAAATACGGTCAGTTGGACACCGATGTACCAGGATACACTGCTTTTTATATATATAAGAGATACATACTGTGCACCTTTTCCACTTCGATGCATTTGAAACTGGAATATTATAACTTACTGAAAATCATTTAATTTCTTAAACGAAAAAGCAAGTTTTCATTAGGAGTCCACTGGTTTTTTATTAACCCTTAAAACGCCGACTGGACGTATTTACGTCGACCATTTTTTGTCTCTCGGGTGCCGACTGGACGTATTTTACGTCGACATACGAAAGTTTTTTTAAAAATTCGCGGAAAAATACTTTTAGGCCTACCAGCCGAAAACTCTTGAATCACGCGCCTTGGGGGATGCTGGGAGTTCACGGATCAAGGTGTTGTTTTGTTTACAATCGTTACGCAGGCGCGCAAGCGCGAATTTCTTTCTTCGCCGCACTAAAAAGTATCTGTGACATACTCTGAAATTATTTCGTCACTTTGACATAATTTTTGTACCATTTTAAATTAGCCGTTTACATAGAGTATTATATATGAAAATGTGCGCATTTTTATGTAGAATACAACAAAAAATACTCATGATTGTAGCTTTTATCAGTTTTAAGATATTTTCATATAAATAACGATAAGTGCCAAAATTTCAACCTTCGGTCAACTTTGACTCTACCGAAATGGTCGAAAAACGCAATTGTATGCTAAAACTCTTATATTTTAGTAATATTCAATCAT
>NC_061108.1:74778839-74793839 GCF_015104395.2 Macrobrachium nipponense
CAGCGCTCGAACCGGTGTAAGGGTATGTTGATTCGTTTCGATTTTCATTCATTGTTCTTACATTTCTTGTGGTTTTATTTTGTTGAAATAGAAAATGCGTGTGCTTAATTCTTTTGGAAAAATACTTAGCTGTGCCAATAATGAGTATCTGAATTATTTAATTGTTTTAAATGAATGACTAAGATAGAGTTCGCCCGCTCTATATTTCAACTTCCTTTCCCCTCCCCCCCTCCCACCTCCCTCAAGACTTAGTTTTTCTTTGAGTTTAGATGCCAATGGTACTTTGGTCTTCCATTGTATCTATATATATACACATTATATATATATATATATATCTATATATATATATATATATATAAAATATATATATATATATATATATATATATACATACATATATACATATATATATATATATATATATACTATATATATATATGTAGTATATATATATATATATTATACATATTACGTTCTTTTTCTTTCCCTGCAGCCAAAATCCAATTAGTCTTTTATGTCAATGATATCTTGTCTCGTTATCTTGTTATTTTACTTTTTCATACATATAATTCATAACATATCTATAAATATTAGTGTTATATAGTGTTTTCCTACTATTGTGTTTAATTTTTTCTTGGATCTTGGATTACAATGACGTTTTTGGGACCACTTACTAGTAAGTCGTTTCCTAATTTTGTTCTTTCAAATTATTATTAAATATATATATTATATATATATATATATATATATATATATATATATATATATATATATATATAAAGGTTTTTGCCACGAATTGAAAAAACAAAAAAATGAAAGGCGAAAGAGCCAAGAACTTTCGGTCTAGCACGACCTTTACTAAGGCACAACTGATCATACAAAGCAAAAACATATCAAAAGTGGGCTTGATATCCAAACTGACATTACAAGATTAGCAATAAGGTCGATTTTACTCTACAGAAACGAGGAAACGCCTGAGGGCAAGATTAGCGATTTTTAGGCAGCCACACCTTGGAGGAGCACACACGTGGTCAACAGATGATTCATCCAGAAAACAATACATTTTTAAAAAAACAAGGAGGCATATCCGACTTAATATCATGAAATTTACTAAAATGTACCAAAAAATGGGTGAAAAGACGAAAAATAGGATATAAAATATAGCGAGCAAGAGAGCAAGAGAGAGAGGAAGTGAGATGATAATTATATACATGTGGGACTAATTAATTAGTAGTTCATTTATTTTAAGGTCCTTCATAAACATTTTACAAATATATGGGTCCAAATGGTACAATCCCAGACTAAGATTTAGGTTGTTTTTATTAGTGATTTGTATAATTGGTGATTCCAGTAAATTTCTTGAAACATAATCATTAGACCTAGCAATTACAGAGGTATCGCCCGAATTTATACAATGAGATTTTTCGCTCAGATGGATAAACAGGGCATTTGAAGTCTGGGTTGTTCTAACTGAATACATATGCTGCTTAATACGTACACATAAATTTTTACTTGACTGACCGACGTAAAAGATGGGCAATCCTTACAAGGAATTTTGTAAATGATGTTGTTATTTGTTACAGGACTATTCTTAATTAGCATATCTTTAACGGTATTGTTATAAGAGAACACTATGTTACCATTAAACGATTTAAATATTGATTTTATGGTTTCAAATCCACGAAAGTAAGGCAAACTAAGTACATTTTTAGGGGTTTCTTTTTCATTACTAGTAACACTATAAAACTTTTTGTGAGCTTTTTGATAACATATCAATTATATTAGGTGGGTAGCAGAGATTGTTTCCTATCTTTTTTATGTATTCTATTTCTTGGTCAAGATATTGTGGACTCGTGATACGCAAAGCAAGAAAAAATGGAAATTTTAATATTAAGATGGTGGCCACAATAAAAAATGTACATATGTTAAATTATTTGTGGGTTTTCTATATATACTGAATTTACATTGGAAAGATTCTCTATGTATTAATACATCTAGGAAAGGGATGACATTGTTATTTTCAATTTCAACAGTGAATTTTATGGATGTCACTAAATTATTAAATTCAGACAATAAATCATTTACATCGATACCAACAGGTAAGACTTCTACATATCTGTACCATTTTAAGTGGGCAAGTGTGATATTTGGGGGGTGTCTTTCAAAAAATTCCATATATAAGTTTGAAAGGAGATGTGATAAAGGGTTAACCATGGCCATACCAAATATTTGTTGGTAATATTCTCCATTAAAAATAAATCTGCAATCACAAATACACAACTTAATCAATAGAATTATGTGACTAACGGAAAAAAGGAAATTCATGCAATAGAAGTTCATTACTTAAATATTCTAACACAGAGTTTTGTAAACAAGGAACATACATGAAAACTGACAAAGGTATCACTAGAGTTCAGAACAATGTTATTTAATTTTTCCACAAGATCAAGAGAATTCCGGATGTGTGAATTAGATACAGTTCCAAGTAGCGGGAATAATAATTTAGAAACATATTTAGATAGTTTATAGGCAATTGATCCTACAGTACTAATAATTGGGCGCACAGGTTTGTTTTCCTTATGAGTTTTAACTAGGCCATATAAATAAGGTGATGAGTTAGTTTACACAATATCAGTATGAAACAAATTCTTAAAGATAAAAAAGAACTCTTGTGTAAACTAACTGTAAAGTGTCCCTCATTACCTTATATAATTATATGGCCTAGTTAAAACTCATACGGAAAACAAACCTATGCGCCCAATTATTAGTAATGTAGGATCAATTGCCTATAAACTATCTAAATATATTGCTAAATTTTTATCCCCGCTACTTGGAACTGTATCTAATTCACACATCCGGAATTCTCTTGAAAAATTTATGTGTACGTATTAAGCAGCATATGTATTCAGTTAGAACAGCCCAGACTTCAAATGCACTGTTTATCCATCTGAGCGAAAAATCTCATTGTATAAATTGGGGCGATACCTCTGTAATTGCTAGGTCTAATGATTATGTTTCAAGAAATTTACTGGAATCACCAATTATACAAATCACTAATAAAAACAACCTAAATCTTAGTCTGGGATTGCACCATTTGGACCCATATATTTGTAAAATGTTTATGAAAGACCTTAAAATTAATGAACTACTAATTAATTAGTCCCACATGTATATAGTTATTCTCTCTCTCTCTCTCTCTCTCTCTCTCTCTCTCTCTCTCTCTTTCTTTCTTTCTTTCTCTGCTTCTCTCTCTCTCTCTTTCTTTCTCTCTCTCTCTCTTGCTCGCCCTATTTATATCCTATTTTCGTCTTTTCACTCATTTTTTGGAACATTTTAGTAAATTTCATGGTACTAAGTCGGATATCCCCCTTGTTTTTTTTAAAAATGTATTGTTTTCTGGATGAATCATCTGTTGACCACGTGTGTGCTCCTCCAAGGTGTGGCTGCCTAAAAATCGCTAATCTTGCCCTCAGGCGTTTCCTCGTTTCTGTAGAGTAAAATCGACCTTATTGCTAATCTTGTAATGTCATTTTAGATATTAAGCCTACTTTTACTATGTGTTAGCCTTGTATGATCAGTTGTGCTTCAGTAAAGGGTCATGCTAGACCGAAAGTTCTTGGCTCTTTCACCTTTCTTTTTTTTCCTCCGTGGTAAAAACCTTTATTTATACATAGGATCACGTTTTATATACTTCGTGTTCAAGTTATTCATATATATATATATATATATATATATATATATATATATATATATATATATATATCTATATATAATGTGTATGGCGACGTCAGAAATTCCGATTCAGCCATTGGGGCATGGCTCTGAATTTTTTCCCCTTCAACCAGCTAAGGTGCTTAATCGAACTTTAGGATAGGGACATTACAGCATGAAAAGAAGATTCAGAGGTGAACAAGCTTGAAACCCCTAGAATCTTAAATTCTTACCAGATACTATAATTCGGATTGGATCAATTGTTTTTACCTTATTAAATTCAAGGTTAAAACAGATGGACTTTCAATAGATTTATTCATGACTAGGCAACAAAAATAGACTATGGTAAGGTGGCACGTTTTCTTTATGATTATATAAATACCTTATTATTTGAGTACTGTTAGTAAACAGGGGAAGTATAAATTACAGCTGTTAACAACTTTTCTGATTTGACTTCCGGCATTCATTCCACCCTAACAATACGATCATCAGGGTGACTTGCTCTGGACTGAGATTGGTTCACCAATATTCTTGCTCCAAATCATTCTATTCCGAGTCTGCAATGTATATTGTAGTGTAAAATTATAAGAGTAGTTTGACGTGGAAAGTCCCTTTTTTTTTCTGAATCTCCTACGTAAAGCAGATGGTCCTGCCGGTGAATAGAGATAAAAGCGACATTTTGTGTCACCCTTAGGAAAATTGTATGTGTCGGCAATCAGTAACATCATATTTCTATATATATATATATATATATATATATATATATATATATATATATATATATATTTCTATAGTATATATATGCATATGTATATATATATATATATATATATATATATATATATATATATATATATATATATGTACTTTTTTTTGTTTTTTTTTTTATCAAACTTAGTCATATGCCATGATTGATTCTTGGTCTCCTTAAGAATTTTTTATCAGAAATATGACTGTACGAAGGCCCTCTAATTTGCATTGCAATCAAAGTTTTAAGTCATCATAACGATCAATTTGTAATCCTCTTTTCATCGGTTCTAGTTACCAGCTAAATGATTCGTTGCATGATTTTTACTTTTAGTATGAATATATTATTATTAAAAGTGGATTAGGCGTCACACTTGAGCAAAATGTTGTGTTTTGATTGATATTTCTTCGGCTTTGTAAGATACAAGAGGTCTTTCTTTTTTATGTATAAAAGTAATGCTGCTCATGAGTTTTTAGGCGGTTACTTTAGGTACACCCCGATCCAGCCACCCGCGCGTTCTCTCTCTCTCTCTCTCTCTCTCTCTCTCTCTCTCACTTTAATTTTGCTAAACAGCAGGTAATTATCGAAACTCTGCGGAGGCACTTTCACTAGGAAAAGCTCTTCAAAACTAAGTTATTCTTAGGGCATTCATAGTTACTAAAATGCATCGCTTTTCCTAAATGGAAAAAAAAAAAAAAAAAGATAAATAAATAAAACCTTCTCCAGTTTTCGGTTATACTTTCAAGGTTTTCAAAAAAAAAAAAAAATGTGGTCCTACATCAGAGTTAGTTCAGAGAGAAGTCCTTGATTATACAATTGGAGGCATGTGCCGCTATTGCTGTCTGACACCCGTCCCACCCCCAACCAACCAAAAGGCGGCGTCCCACCAGCCCGTTTCTCTCATCTTAACATTTACAAGGAATCTGAAGATGGCTAGCTACTGCCTCGACTAACTGGGTTTTTTTTATTTGTTATTTTTTTCAATATAAATATGCTTCTGTTTTTTAGACGTTTTTTTATCAATGATTTCAAGCAACTTACTCTTCCGTACCTATCCGGTTTTGCGACTTAGAAGGGAAGGTTTTTTTTGGGAATCATGAAATTAATTAATCGTTTCAGCTTTTCACACACATATATATGTGTATATGTGTATATATATGTATATAATATACATATATATGTATAGTGTGTTTATATGTATATATATATATATATATATATATATATATATATATATATATATATATATATATATATATGATAATGTAATTAGATAACTGATGCAGCCCCAGGAAAATGAAAACGTACATATTACGGGGCCCAGAACTTTCTTTCACAGCTCGTGCAAAAGGACAAAAGACTTCCGACAAACGTCCCAATTTCATAATTACATTGAGGTCCCTATCGTTTATCCTCATCACATTCTTTCTAGTAAGACTATATAGTCAATACAGACAAGTTCATAAAACGCAGTTGTTGTTTTATTAGACAATTACAGAGTTTATTTCCTTGACCACTCTTGCTGGTTGTTACGCTCATTAGGTGATTAGTGAATGGTATGAGACTTATTCAGCCCCATCCTCCAGTGTTTTACCGTCTTGTTGGAATTCTTAGTTTTATTTTCTTTTGGTGTAAGTGCTAGTTTCTTCACTTCTCTGTGTATGTTAGATTTTGGAATGTAAAAACGTGAGCAAAAAGTACCATGGTAATTTATATATATATATATATATATATATATTATATATATATATATATATATATATCTGTGTGTGTGTGTGCGTGTGTGTGTGAAATATATACATACGTACTTACATACATTTTTCACTCAACTTAGGATGAACCCAATTTCAAATGAAAGTCAAGGCTGCTACCAACTGAACTTAACAAGTAATAAAAGAAGTTGGAACCTAAAGTACCACTGTACCTAATAAGGGCCCCATACACGCTCCCACCTGTCAGTTGGAGAGAACTGAAAGAAAGACTGCAGATCTTCAGTCTTATTCACACACTGTTCACTTCGGCTTGCAGGCAAAGTGTCTCAGTTCATCTTGAGATTGTTTAGTGAGAGGACAGCAGCCATGGTCACTCCCTTTACGTCAGCAGATATGGAGACAGTGTCTGAGTATAGCTGGTGTGTTGGTAAAGACACACAAGCGAAAAAAATGAACTGATATATGTAAGTTGTAGAAAAATGCACTATGGAAAAGATTGAATTTATATTCTGATGTACATTATTGCAACTATTTTTCTGTATTTATTTATGCATTTACTATGCGAAAATATGGAATTGCTTTATTATTGTAATAAACATGATTGTGTATGGAATGGGGACTTTTCTTTACCTCATCAATATTCTTCAACGATTCTCTTGGCGTTTCCTGGTCCTTGAGGAACACCAGTGAATGAAAATACCAGAATGTTGTTAGATGGTAGAAATCCTCTCTGCTGGCACCTGATTTCTACGAGTTGATTACTATTTGTATTCTTTTCTAATAAGCAGAACGAATGCTGTCAAGTTTTTGGGCTACTGTGTGTTTAATAGCTGAACAGTTTTGTTCTCGTAATTTTGAAACTAAATTATAAGACGCTGCCTTTTTATATCGGTCAGAATAGCCAGTACTTTTTATCTTCCCTAATGAATTCAGTCTTCTGTATAGTTCAATAAATTCCAACCAAAAGGCTTCTCAACCTGTGAAGTCGACATCGCTAGCCAGTGGACACACAACTGCACTCTTCGAAATTTATGCCAAACTGATACTTCACTTCACGTTCACGCCTCCGCACACACGATGGAATAGGTTGTCAGGACTACAGTGCTGAATGCTAGATTTTCACACCACAAGCCAGTCATTCAGTACGAACTATACCCGTGCATACTCAAACTGGCTTGCAAAGCTGTAGCTTGACAGTGTAACTGACATCGATGAGAGCGTGTATGGAGGCGTTAAGGCTTCCACCTCGGTAGGCTTACTACCCAGCATATCAACGAGTCCCCGTAGGGACGTAGTACCATCAGTGGACCTCATAAGGTGCACTGTGGGGATTACTTAAGGTTCTTTGTAGCGTGCCTTCGGCCCCTAGCTGCAACCACGTTTGTTCCTTTTACTGTACCTCCTATCATATTCTCTCTTCATCTTACTTCCACTCTCTCCAACACTTACTTCATAGTGCAACTGCGAGGTTTTCGTCCTGTTACACCTTTCAAATCTTTTACTGCCAATTTCCATTTCAGCGCTGAATAACCTCATAGGTCCCAGTGCTTGGCCTTTGGCCTACATTTTATATTCAACTCAACCCATATCATCGAGTTTTACCCAGCTTCCGAACTCAGCACTAGGGATCCGATTGACAGCATTTCATTCGGGATGGCTTGAATGAATGTCACTTGGGTCACTGCTAAGTCAGGATTTCGGACAAAACTCGATGATATGCTAGGCAGTAGGCTAAGCATGTCCAGGTAAAAGCCCTAAGGTACCAGTGGTACTCTGATTCCGACTTCTTTTATGACTTGTGTGGTTTATTTGGTAGTACCCTTGCCTTTCATTGGAAGTCCTGGATTCTATCCTGAGTTGATTCAGAAATTTGTCTCTGTTTCACACGTGATAGTATTGATTAGCTGTAATATATATATATATATATATATATATATATATATATATATATATATATATATATACTGCATATATATAGTATGTATGTTTGTGTGTGTAATCTTAAAGTAGCCCATGAAAGACACGAAGAAATTTGAAAATCCCTTTTAATTCGGCCGATACGTCAGACACTGAGAACAAAGGAAATGAGTTTCTTGTTGTTCTTATGAATCGGATCGATGGTGAGTTTCGACAGAAGTTTTTAGAAAGTCAACTTTCACAGGATTTTAAACAAAATTATAATTTTTTTACCCAACTAATTTTAAAAGAGATTTAGTAAAGCTTTAGTGACCAGGGGATTTCAGACCTGTTCGGATTGCTTTAGCTTATCATTTGAATTTTCTTGCTTCATAGAGATTTTGTGTCTTATTGAATTCCAAACTAGATTTTCTTACCTGTAGGTTAATAATAAACTTCAAAAACTATTATCTCATGTCCTCCAAAAATAAGAGTAAACAGAGCTACTGTTTATTTCTTCTTCCTTTACATGATAACTTTTTCTGTAAGAAAGATATTATTAAAATTACTACGAGAATTTTACCCTCTAGTTATTCTCTATTCAGGCACAAATATATGCCAAATATATCTAAATACAAACACAGCATGCCAGAACCATAGTCATATGTGGTCTCAAAGAATACATATAATAGCTGTTATGCAACTTACAATGGGAAATCAAAGTGCCAGTGTCGAGTAGTCTGTGCCTTTTATCCACACGGTCCGACGGACAAACTTTATTACCATGTCATAGGCGCAGCAGGATGACGTCATAAGCGTTAAAAAAAAACGATGGAAAGAGATCTGGCAAGAAACAGTGGTACCAGCTGAGGTTGTATACCAGTGTTTCTACTCTGCTCACAAGGCAAAGACCGGCGGACAATTGTCACTTGGTAACAATGTTTGTCCGTCGGACAATGTTCGACCGAATTAGAACAAACAGGCCACTTTTCAATCAAGCATTATATACCATTCGCGAACATTCCCATCAACAGGACCATCTCCCGGGTATTGACGCTTTTTCCACAATAGCCAGTTGGTCCAGAGACATGGAATTCACCCTAATTGCGCCCGTATTTACCAGCAGAGACAAAGCATCAATCTATCGAAGAACTGCTGGTTGAGCTGCTTCCCTTTTAACTCGCGCTTTCTTTATGTGTTACTAACTTATTATTGCTCTTTATTCCCTCTTTTGGCTACTATTTTATATTATAGAGCATTGTTCAATTTGGATTCCGATTATTTAGTTCTGATCTATTTTATTCTAATTTATTTATGAGTGTTTTTGAAAAGATTGCATTTTTTTTAGATATAGTCTGCTGATGGGGTATGTTACAGCCTTGAAACTAGTCAAGTACTAGTCTATTTATTCCATTATTATTATATTATTAATATATATAATTATATATATATATATATTATATTTATATTATATATATAATGTGTTGAAACGAGCGCTAGAGAAGCAAATCCGCCCCTACAATCTCCTAGTCTATCTTACGACTCTGTGAACCATTATTGCAAGTTTATAGTTTACTCTTTAGGGCTATGTTACATTTGATGTAGGTGACAAATCTCCTCTACTTTTCACCTATTAAGAACCTATTTATCCCCTTTCCCCCGCACTCAATTTTATTAATATGGTACATGTATATATGTATATGGCCTCATTCCTCTTCGTTCTTAACCCCTCCCTCCACCCTCTCCCGTATTTCCACCTGGGAATAAGACCACCTGTCTACACGCTTATTATGTATCAGGGTAGGTTGTACCTTCTTTTTAGGCCTATACCTGCATAATACACCTCTCCGCTATTAGGTAAGTAATAAGAAGCGTGTAAATAGTTATGTAAGTTTACTCTTATAATTACAATCGTATTACTTTTTGCATACAAAAGCGCAAGAAGATAGATAATACTCAAGTGCGGTCAGTTAAGCCTGTTCGTTCTTGGGTTGGACATTTTATTATTATTACTAATATATTATGATTCTATTACACACACACACACACACACACACACACACACATATATAATATATATATATATATATATATATATATATATATATATATATATATATAATTTCGATTCGTTACACTAACTGAGAATGTGATGTAATATTGGGCAATACCGCTTTTTGATGTTGCTTATGCAGGACGGTCATGCACTCATACACACATACTAACGAAGAAGCACACAAATAAACAACCGAACCCAAAACCGAGCGGATGTTAGTGTTCTAACACAACTTAAACTGAATTTGTTGTCATCGAAAACCTTAGATTTAATCACCTAGTGCATTTCATTCCAAGTATTTCATCAAAATACCTTAAGGAAGAGAATTGATGAATATTTTGGAGAATATTGCGATCTATATGACATACAATTAGTGGGAACAGATCAGTACAATGCCCATGTCATGAAAAAATGATTAATGAAATATATATTTAATGGAACGTTACCCTTGATGATAGCTGTTGTTGATGCGAAATCGGCTCCGGGGAAGGAAATTAGAATATGTAAATGTAGATTATATATGTATATATATACTATATATATATATATATATATATATATATATATATATATATATATATATATATATATATTATATATAAGGTGTGTGCGTGTGTGTGTGTGTGTAATTTCCCTCCGTAAAAAGCTTATATTATGCGTTGATTTCTTATTAGCATCAACTCTAATAAATTGAGGGTGAATTTTCCATTAAACTTGTGTTTTATGAAATAATTTTTTATGCCATATGCATTATACTGTATTGTTTCCACTCGGAAAATGTAGTTTTAGAATGTCTAATTATCTCAGGATAGAATGTGTGAGTGTGCGTTTGTGTATGAATGAATGTGGAAGCTCTTATTCTCATTTCCAGCCTTCGTATTGACACAAACAACATCGAGTTACGATGAATTTTTCGTTATTAATGTATTTTTACAAAATATTTATCGTATGACCTTGACATCATACTGTACATGTAGTTTTCGTATTATCTGATATGTTTCATAGATGTGGTCTGTACTATTGAAGATGCTTCTTGAGATGAGGAGTCAGACTAGCTGTAGGTGTTGGATTTGACCTACATTTCCTACTCAAGATAGCTTAGAATATGGTTGAGTTTAGGCAACTTGTTTGTTACTGAAGAAAAGCTGTAGACCTCGAAAAATGATTCGTTGTCCAGTGGACATCTTAATATAATTTTCACACGTAGTCGTAGTTTATTACTTACAAGAAAAGTTTCTGACCATCACATGCAGTAGTCAGTCTTGATTAGGGCTCTCAGAGCTCTCTGGATCTGTTACAAAAAGAAAATATGAATAAAAGAGCTGACGTAAATAGGAAATGAATCTTTGTCCGATAGACACTTTTTCCCGTCAGACCCGTCTTGTACTTCTGCTATTTAGGCTTATCTTATTTTTTGGTACATTTTCTCAGTGCTTAGAGAGGGTAGAGGGAAATGGAATTGCGGTCTGAAGTCATGTTTATGACACTGACTAAGTGCTTCTGTGGCACCTCACAGTTTAAGTAGCAACATTATATTCCGAGTGCATTGAATGCTGTTTATTTAATCGCAGCACCTTAACAATGCCAATAATTTTAGTATTGCTTCCCTGAAACATTGTTAGTAGGCATTTCTACCAGGATAGCGCATTCTCAATGAAGCCACTTTCGTTCTATTACCGATTGTTTGATATCGTTTGTAGAAAAATTAATAAACTAATAGCTAAAGTAGTTTTGTTTTTTTTTTGTTTTTTGTGGGCCTATCATTGATACATTTATCCGTTACAGTGCAGAAACTGCTTTTCATTAAAATATTGTTTTGGTGACAAAAAGACTGGCTTTATGACGGCTTACTTTCACTGTGATTCATGGCGTTTGCCATCGATATCTAAGAACTTTGGTACAGACTTCTTAAAAAAAAGTGTGGGGGGTGTGGCTTTAACATAATGTTGGTGGGAAATTTTAACATAACGCTACTGAGCCGTATATTTCCTTATCACTCGGTAGCTTTACATATTGATAAGCGAATGATCATGATATATTGGCCGGTTAGCGTGTTAGTTTGGACAAAAAAGGGGGCGGGGGGTGGGGTGTCTTGAG
Organism: Macrobrachium nipponense; assembly: GCF_015104395.2. Lineage (NCBI taxonomy): Eukaryota > Metazoa > Arthropoda > Malacostraca > Decapoda > Palaemonidae > Macrobrachium > Macrobrachium nipponense. The sequence continues at coordinate 74,791,060 of NC_061108.1, forward strand.
AACGGGTACGCCAGTCATTACCATAAAAATCTCTCTCTCGTCTCTCTCTCTCTCTTACTCTCTCTCTCTCTCTCTCTCTCTGGACGACCCGCGTTTGATTCTCGAGCCGGACAATCAGAAGACGGATGGGTGCAACCCATTAAATTCAATTTGCCTCTTGTGTACCTAAGCATGCGTTAGGTAACCTGGTTTTAGTCGACTATTGCGGCTCGCATCTAGTGTGTGGAGAGAGAGAGAGAGAATACTCGATGGGAGTACTTGCTGCTCCGTCAAAGACTTCCCGGCACCCCATCAAAACGGGAGGACGTCGACGAGGTAACCTCCGTCACACCGCAGTGAAAACCATTCATTAGATATTCTCTCTCTCTCTCTCTCTCTCTCTCTCTCTCATCTCTCTCTCTCTCTCTCCTCTCTCTCATTAATAAGCTGTAAAAGGGTTATTTTGTCAGCGAGCACATCAAGGCCACTCGTTATGCCGACCCATCTGTCTTGCAAACTCATCACTGCAATAAAATGTAGTAACTCAAGATATATGGACTTTGAGGAACGTGTTCAACACATGGTGCTTATCATTAGGAAACTTAGTAAGTGAATAATATTGCTGTAATTTTAAGACTCTCTCTCTCTCTCTCTCTCTCTCTCTCTCTCTCTCTCTCTCTCTCTCTGTCGTTTTAATAATGTAAAAGCTATTTTTGAGCTTTTCGGTTTTTTTTTCTCATTCCCCATTCCACAAAGATTTGTATTTTATGTGCATATTGTCTTTAAATTCAAAGCCTAACCAGGACCAAACCGATTTTAGATTAGTATATGTAAAATCCCTAAGTTGAAATGAGGCCTAGCAGTTGAAAGGAATATCAGAACGTACCTCATTCGGAAGTACTAGAACCGCTCACACGAAGTAAGGAAGGTCTTTTGAATGCAGAGCAGAGAAATTAATGATGATTGTAATGATATATATACTTTATTCCAACACAAAGCCATATACAAATACTCAATGCAGATATGACAGAAATCTTGCAAAACTACATTTAGTTAAAAACGAATACTGAAGGTATTACATTTTGAGTTTTCCTAATTTGGATGATAATGACATATGTTGCTCATGAGGTAACTGTTCAGTTTGAGATGTGATTGTCTCTGTGATCACTCCGATTCCTCTGACGTATTCCACATAATTTTCCTGTCACATCTTACATATTTATAATGGATATTCTACGTTAACTGTAAAACTGTTTGCCGTGCTTGTCATTTTCATTAGGAGAGCATGCTCTCAAGAGTTGTGCCGTTAGGAAGTAAATCATTATTTTTCCTTTTTATTTTATATGGGGGCAAACTAACATGTCACAGCCATTTCCGCTGAGTGGGAAGAATTTCGTGACAACTGGATATGGAAACAAATGATTGGTTGCTTTTTTTAGGTACTGCAGAATTCCCCTTTGCTCTTTACCAGCAGTGAAATTAAATCAATGTTTTATCACTAGAGAGACATGTCAAAGAATGTAATGATTGGTTACTTTCTTGGAGCGTGCTTCTTGATGTTGTGCACCACTGAATAAATTTAGATTATTTATTATGACAGTGCCAACGGACGTTTGTAACATTAAATCTCTCTCCTTATGTGTGGAGCGAATTGTAGCTTAATTTCATGAGGAGTTTAGGGTGCTGCATGGTCTTGATTCTTTGTCGTGTCGTTTTTATGTCGTTCTCACTCCCTTATGTAGAGTTCTCTCGGAAATATGCGGTGGTCTCAAAAGGTGACTACTGGAATCTCAGTATTGCTACGAGTATGAAGTCTAACATGTCAAAGTAAGTCTGACTCAAATTGCGCTTTCTCAATCTCTTCGAACTCGGTTTCAGTCTTAAAAATTCCTTTGTAATTGCGTGGCAAGGATGTTTGGATTGTTTCTTGCCTGTCTTTTTTGATAGTTAATCTTGCTTGGAAAGACAGGGAATTTTTATTTCCACATTTAATATTACACTACTAAGCATTGTTCATAACTGTGCTCATGCGCCCACTGTGTTGACATATTTTCAGTTTCATGTCCACTGATGTTTATTCATTTTTCTGTAAACTGTGCAATATTCCCCCCGCCTCCCCCTCTTTCTCTCTAGCATTATTCTCATTGGATTTTTTGTTTATTTTCCTTTTTTTTTGTCACTGACAGCCTTCATTTTTTCTCACTTCTTTTCATGTTAATTATTTTCACATTATCTTCTGCTCAAATTACCCAGGTAATCCTTATTTGTTTGCCTTCACTCTGAAATATTATTCTTAACATAAAGAATTTATGAATGAGTAGTCCATGATTTAATCCAGTTCTGCTACTTTAGCAGCTTTTACCTGTCAATTCTTTCTACATTTCCATTTAATTTCTTTATATTGGAATTTAGCATCTTCCTCCTATTAACATTTTAATTGTTCCAATTGCCCTAGAGATTTTCGGCGAGACCATGGTGTTCTGTTTTGAGGTCATCCCAAGTAAATTTTAAGAAATGAAATCGACCTTTTCCTGCATGCATGTCAATATTCCCTTTTTTGTATTGAGTCTCTTTTTCTGTTTTTTTTTTTTTTCTTCTTTTTTGTAGATCTGCTGCCTGACCAACTCTTTTTAGATCCATGTCAAGAAGTGTCTTCATCCTTTTCTAATGTTCCCGCATCAGTAGCAGTTCCTTTGCTCTATTTCTAAATTGATGACTTTTCGTTTCAATTTTTGTTGATTCTTGAAGCATGTGCGCCTTTGAAAGGCAATTTTCTGCGTGGGACTGTATAAAAACTTCCT
>NC_061108.1:74798839-74806339 GCF_015104395.2 Macrobrachium nipponense
GAATTGCATGACGTGTACGATATTACTCCATATTGTTCCTCGTTTTCATTTGCATTTTATTTTATGTCGTATTCATTGTAGATTTATTTTTCCTTATGATGGACGATACCCTGGAAAAGACAGAGGGAATTTACAAGCCTAATAAGGTGTAAAGGAAATATCATTATTTGTTTCAGTGACGTTGATGCGAAGAAGAAAATACGGAAAATTATGTTTAATAAGAAATCTAGATTTTGTAATTAATTTGTGTATTGAAATGAAAGTTGGCTTCACGAAATGAGCTTACATGGTTTCCTTTCCATGATTCCAAATGAGGTTTTGTAAGCTAATTTGTTATCTAGGCTTACATGGCCTTTTTTTTGAATTTCATATATATATATATATATATATATATAATATATATATATTATTACGTATATAGGGCCTTGTGAGAGACTAGATACGTAAACGGAAGTAATTTAGGGATTTCAAGAGGGAATTGCTTGAACTTACCGTAAACTTTCTTTAGGGGGAAGGTCGCCAGAAAAACTCAGCTCGTTACTTTAAACTATTTATTACAAAAAGGCCCGTGCTGGCCTGGAGAAAAGTTTTAAATGATATGGGCCCCACGTTGGGGCTTATAGTCTCATTCAATTCAAGCTGATTTCATTCACTTGGGTTAATGCACACTTGCGAGCAGAGAGACGGCACGTGACTCATGGAATCTGGAAAAGAATCCCAGATTAAACGACATAAAAGGAAAAATGACTTCTTGCTTTGATTAAGGCTGATTAATTCTCTAACATTGGGGAAGGTAAACTCGAATGGTTCACTGAGGTATGCACGAAAACTAGGCTCTTTAACAAGTCACAAAGGGGAGCACGTGGGCCCGATGAGGACAAAGGGCTTCTGATGTAGAAGGGGTAAAAATAAGAATTGGAAATGAATTTAGCAAGAGTCGTATGGTAGTAAAAGGTGCTGGGTTGAAGTTTACACTTTCAGACGTCCTTTATGCATATTCTGTGTATCCTTGTAGAAGAATGCGGTCCGACCTCTGTTCAGGTTGGGCGGGGTCCGTGTCCACCAGCACGACGTGGGTAGGCCTAATTTTGGGAGGCTGGCAATTTGACCTCTGTCCGAGATCAGGTCTCGCGGCCGACTGAGAGCGATACTCCTTGCTTTCGAATCACGGGCTTCCAAAAACCCCCTCGAGCATTGCCTGAAAGGTGGTAAACACAACGCCAGCAAATTGGGAAGGAAAATAGGAGGTCTTATTGTAGAGTCCCTAAAATCCATCTCGAAGCCTAGCTACTCTTGTGACCTGCCTCTCTTACCCTAAGCTTCCGTCAGACCGGAAATATCATTCCTACGACATCCCCACTCTCCCAACAACAGTAGCTTCAAGAGACGGCATGGCTGCTACTTTTATAATTAAACAAAACTAAAACTCTGCTGGGAAGGCGAGGCGTTCTATAAACGTAGCAGCTCCCCCTGTTAAGAAGGCATTCACTCCCTTTCGGGCGTGAAGGTCTTGGCTTAAATAAGTTGATCGCCTCGACAACCCAGTTCTCCTACTCTAACTTGAAGTTTTTTGAGCAGCGATACGGCTGACTACAATGGCCTACCTAACTTATAGGCAAAGATGCTAAGTGTACTAACTTAATATAGTGATGTAGTCTAGCCTAATAAACAACTACAGGTTGTCTTGTGACGACAGTCTACTCTACCCCTAGATAAGGTTACTTGAAAATTCTACTTGCTACTAACCTAATGCCCTGGTACTAAATCATTAGCCTAACCTACTCAATACAGTTAAATGAAGACGCAATCATTCCAGAGTGTGGTACGCACAGCAGTAGTTCAGCGACGGAACTGTTAAAATACATAATGAGAGGTAATGATGCGTTGGGGATGATGAGTGGTTGAATTACCAGGAGGGAAATGCAATGAGGTAGTTATGACATTTACATGAGTGTTAGTATCACAATTTCTAGGGGTTAGAGGGTTAGTTCTACTGGCAGAGATCAGGCTGGCTACCTTCTCTGGGTAGGTGCCAGGATCATTCTGCAAATGAATGCGACACTGTACCTCGGGGGGCACAGGTGTCAAGGAGAGCATGTGGCTCTTTGTTAGTAGTGTTTGTGGTGGGGCTAGGACCCCTAGACCTTTTTGAATTTTGAGGGAGACTTCATGTCTTGCCTAGGAGGAGGTCGTAACCTCCTGGGATGTAGCTTGCAACTGCAAGGGTACAAACTTTGGAGAAATGAGGTCGGGTGACTCTCAATTGCACGGTTGGAAGGATCAGCTTGATATGGTTGATACCTTCGATGGTGATTAGTTGTCGTCTATCGACGGTAGCCCCTCGGGGGATTCTGTCTTCCCGTATCAGGGAGATTTGAGCGCCAGAGTCGTCGTAGGCTCTGACGTGGCTTGGCTGATAATGGCTTTGGGGGGGTGCGACGGTTATAGGGCCCTTAGCTGGGGGTCCTAGAGAGGAAGGATTGGTGACGGCCATTGCGATGGCCGGAATATGGTGGTTTGCGCACCCTCCATAGTTGGCAGACATGTGACCCTTGCGGCCACAGTCCCGGCAGAACGTGTTCCAGAACCTCTTCCGTGGCACTGGATGATAAGACCGAGATGGCCCCACAGGTTGCGAATCTGTGGAGTCACCAAGGCTGGCAGTGTGCTCTGGCACAGGTGAAGAGTCCTCTCTGGCCGTGATTTGAGGTGGTGAGGTAGCTTGGCCCTGGAGTGGTGTGGGGGAGGGACATCCCCAGAGAGGTCCCGTCCCAACTAGGAAACCTACTCCATGCCGAATCGTTACGTACCCACACCTAGGCGGTGAGGTTTGGTGCACCAAGGAGTGGTGACCTGCAGGACGACTGTGGGAACGGTCTTGGACTGCCCTTCGACCCAAGTCATGGCCCACCTGATGTGCTCGTCAACTGTGGCACTGGCTGGCACTTGGTCCCGGTCTATAAGACCACGATCGAGCCGGTATCTACCGTTAACTGGCAGAGTCACAGGTAGGGTAGAGCCATCCAGGGTGCCACTGTGACTGAAGAGGTCCACACCGCTCAGGGTGAGACCTGGACTCGGGCATAACGGCCACCGAGGGGGTTGTGGCACTAATCAGGTGGCGTGCCGGGTCGAAGGCACGTGCTTGGCACCCGGGATATCCAGGGAGTAGTGCCCTGTAGCCCCACAGGCTCTGCAGGAGTCCCTCTGCTGGGCTGGTCTACCGGAAGGCATCTGATTGGTCTTGAGAGGAGGCTGAGGCACCGTTCGGTGGCCTAGGAGGGTTCTGAGGGGGTTTGTGGCTCTCAGCGCTCTTGAGGCGGCACTCTGCTGCGAGGTGACCCACTTTCTTGCAAACGTTGCAAGTCCGTGGGTGTCCTTGGTGGGCGTCCTTTGGCCGAGTGGATCCAGAGAGATGACCGGGGTGGCACTATGCGTCGGTGGGCGGTGCTGTGAGAGGGGTTGAAGGTCTCCCAGTCGTCAGCCAGGCGACAAGCTCCGCAAGTGTCTTGGGTTGCTTGTCGTTAAGGTGCACTGCGAGTGGCCCAGGTACACACTGGTAGAGGTCTTCCAGCATGATCCTGTTAAAACAGGTCCTGGAACTCGGTGCACGACATGGCCTCGAGCCAGCGCTTCCCGTGGCTTGGGTTGGGTTTTGTGGTAGGAGTAATCTCCCCACCCCGGCCCAACCAACTTCCTTTGCCTGACCTCTGAAACGCTGCCTCCACCTCTCCGGGGTGATTTCATAGGCCTTTGTAATGACCCGGCGAACTTCCACCAGGTCCCTCGCTGACCCTGATCCAGTGAGCGGAGGCATTCTTAGCCTTGCCGTCCAGGTGCTTGGCAAGCAGGGCGGCCCTCTCTATCTCAGTGGTAGGGTAGTTTCCGAATAGGGCTTCTACTTCTTCCAGCCATGCCTCGGGCTCATCCTCAGTCCACTTCGGGATGAGAGCGTTAATGCTCGCAATAGGGTTGGACGACACTGTAGGCGTGGGGCTGGGAGCAGGCTGCATGGCTAGGGCTTCGGCGTTCACCTGTCGTGCCTTCTCCACCTCGAGCTCCTTCTCCTTGAGAGCTAGCTCATGCTTCCTCTCTTCTTCCCTTGCCTTCCTCTCTGCTTCTTTTCCCTTCCTCTCTGCTTCTCTGGCGGCTCTCTCTTGCAGGAGCAGATCATCCACCTGCCCCTTCACCCACTGGGTGAGTTCCTGCCCAGTGTAACCGGCGTTCGTGCCCAGAGCCATGAGGGTCTGGAGCCTTTCCAGCTCCATGGATATATGTGGTTGGGCAGCAGAAGCCATTTCCTTAGGCTGCAGTGGAGGCTTGGATGAAAAAAAATCTTAAAGGACTGGGTGCTCTGTGGCACTTTGGGGAGTGGCACCTTCTGATGAGGCGGACAACTCAAATGGAGTGTGCGGCGCACGTCACACTAAGGGGCGTTCCGCAGGACGGACACGCAGGTAGAACCACGTACGGCCAATGGCTACTTTGTACGGCCTGGTACAGGTGCAATGGCACTTATGAGGAGGCGTTCCTTTGAGCACTGGTAGTGCTGGTATTGCGGCGCTTCGGGAGGCGTTCCCTTTGTTGAGTGTTCCGAAGGATCACTGACCCTTGTACATGGACACACTAATTACTGGGGCGTTCCGTAAGGACGGACACGCAGGTTTAATGGCTACCTGTACGGCCTGTACAGGTGCAATGGCACTTATAAGGAGGCGTTCCTGGGAGCACTGGTATCGTGCTGGTGTGTCCCGGACACTACATGCAGTATACCCAAGTATACCGAAGTGAAATGGCACTCTGTTCGGGGCAGAGTGTAATGGTGGAGGAGAGAAAGTAAAAGGTGGGAGTACTTCAGCGGCCAGTCGGTGAACAGAGTCAAGAATTAGTGGCACTGTAAAATGATAAGACCTGACGTGCACTGGTGGTGGCCAGTCCTAAACTGGTAACGACTTCCCTGTCTGGAAGTAATGAATTGGCGTGGCACACTGTGCGAATTGTGCTTGCGGTATACGCAAGTCTTTCGTGATAAAGAAAATGAAAAGACCACTCGGGCAACGACAGGTAATGGAAATTTTAGAAATGCTCAGTCACTCGCTGAAGTACTCGGTAAATGAAATAAATAAATGCTTGCAAACTGCAATGGACACATGCGCGTACGTATCACGCTGTGTAAATGAAAGACACAAGAGACTAAAATAAGGTTAATTCGGCATGCTATAATTAATGGTAAGATGTAGTACTCTTGGCTTCGTGAATACTGTGTTCTGGTTTTCTCTCTCTCTCTCTCTCTCTCGGAGAGGGTGAAAAATGATATATGAATGAACTCCCTTATATTTGAATTGAACTACTAATGTTAGTTTAATATGACGCAACTTGCGTTAAATGATTTACTTACGTTTAACGTTTTTTAATGAAAGAATTGCTTTTGGATAACGTTTTATGAAAATGATAACGCGCTCGTGGTGAACGATTTTACGTTAATGTAGCGGCTCGCGCTTACGAAATGATTTGCGTTTCAATGTGAAATTTACAAAGACGCGTTTTACGTTAACAATTCTTGTGATTTACTCTACTTGAGATTTACGTTAACTTTATGTAAGATTACTAGGTCCCCGTGAACAGTGAAATGACGGTAAGGATTTTAAAACGATGTTAGCAAACAATTGTAAATGAGGTTACGTTAAGTGCGAAGTGAAATGAAACTTCGCTCAGCGCGCGAGTGAGCGATGCGAGGTGAAACATGTGAGGAGACTGACCAGCGCGGGGCGAAATCAGCTGATTCTCTGTAAATGCGAAGGCAATTTACAACACAAAATACTACTTTCTTATTCAAGGCGAATTACGTTAATTTTTCTGGCAGGACGATAGATACTAGTACCAAGATCGATATTATTTACGTTTAAAACTTTGAGACTTACGTTACTTTGCTTAAATTGGTTTACATAATGTTGAAAAAGGAACAAACATGGCTGCCGCTGTGAATGAGACGAAGGTTGGTTGAGACCGCGCAGGCCGAGAGAGCGCGAAGCTGAATTAGCCGAGAGGTAAGCGGTTACCAACACTTGGAATGAAAACTAAGTTAAAAATGAATACCTAACATATCACAGACAAAAGAATTGTACACTTCTTTTGCCGTAACTATTAGTAAAACACTCCTAACTAGCTAGGCTTTCTCATACAGCAATAAACCCTGGCAAAGCACTTCCTAGTTTGATCTGGTCCTTTCTGGCATCTATCTGCACACGTGTTCGTGAGAGCTCCTACGAGGACAGCACAAAGTAACAGAAAAATTCGCGGGGCAGATTGTTTGCTCGCCGCTAAAATAAAGCTCTGGCGGCGTTTCGCCGTTACAATAATAAGATTTCTACCTACGCTCTTTTAAACACTTCTACAATAAAAATACTTAAACGTACCTTAAGCTAACATTAGTTATAGAATAATCATATTAATGAATGGAATACCTTACCGTGAGTCAGTGTGTCTTCTTTCCCTGCAAGTGTGCTTGATTTACGTTTTGTAAAATAATTTACAGTTTACGTTTTACAACAGATAACGCGATTTACAAGCTTTTTAAGCAAGCCCGGATTCGATCCTCGGCGAGGTCGCCAATATTACGTATATAGGGCCTTGTGAGAGACTAGATACGTAAACGGAAGTAATTTAGGGATTTCAAGAGGGAATTGCTTGAACTTACCGTAAACTTTCTTTAGGGGAAGGTCGCCAGAAAACTCAGCTCGTTACTTTAAACTATTTATTTACAAAAAGGCCCGTGCTGGCCTGGAGAAAAGTTAAATGATATGGGCCCCCACGTTGGGGCTTATAGTCTCATTCAATTCAAGCTGATTTCATTCACTTGGGTTAATGCACACTTGCGAGCAGAGAGACGGCACGTGACTCATGGAATCTGGAAAAGAATCCCAGATTAAACGACATAAAAGGAAAAATGACTTCTTGCTTTGATTAAGGCTGATTAATTCTCTAACATTGGGGAAGGTAAACTCGAATGGTTCACTGAGGTATGCACGAAAACTAGGTCTTTAACAAGTCACAAAGGGGAGCACGTGGCCCGATGAGGACAAAGGGCTTCTGATGTAGAAGGGGTAAAAATAAGAATTGGAAATGAATTTAGCAAGAGTCGTATGGTAGTAAAAGGTGCTGGGTTGAAGTTTACACTTTCAGACGTACCTTTATGCAATATTCTGTGTATCCTTGTAGAAGAATGCGGTCCGACCTCTGTTCAGGTCTGGGGTCCGTGTCCACCAGCACGACGTGGGTAGGCCTAATTTTGGGAGGCTGGCAATTTGACCTCTGTCCGAGATCACGTCTCGCAGCCGACTGAGAGCGATATCCTTGCTTTCGAATCACGGGGCTTCCAAAAACCGCCTCGAGCATTGCCTGAAAGGTGGTAAACACAACGCCAGCAAATTGGGAAGGAAAATAGGTCTTATTGTAGAAGTCCCTAAAATCCATCTCGAAGCCTAGCTACTCGTGACCTGC
>NC_061108.1:74808807-74838807 GCF_015104395.2 Macrobrachium nipponense
GAAGAACCTAAACAGGGGTTCGCGCCCTACTCCTGGAAGAGTATCTAGAGCGGACGCTTACCGTTCTCCTAACAGGCGTCAAGAGCCTGAAAGGAGCCTAATCGTGGATCTGCGCCCTACTCCTGTAAGACGATCAAGAGCAGGCGCAAGCTCTTCGCCTCAAAGGCAGCAAGAGCCTAAAACGAGCCTTTCCAGGATTTGCGCCCTAATCCTGGTAGATCAGGAGTATGGCTCTGACGCCTCTCCTCTTAAGATTCAGGAGCCTGAAAGGAGCCTTTTGTCAGGCGCGCGCCCTACTCCTAAGAGTCACAGAAGAGTAGGCGCAAGCGCCTCTCCTCACAGGCGCCAAGAGCCTGAAAGGATCCTGACTTTGGATTCGCGCCCTACTCAGAGTAGGCGCTTGAGAATAGAAACGAGTGTTTCTCCGGATAGGCGCCAAGAGCCTAATGACGCAGGCTCTAGATCCTCCCCTAGTAGGTATCAAGAACCTAGGGAGCGGAGAAAAGCGGAGTTTTGTTCTTTACCGAGGAAACATATCTCGGGTATTGAACTGGCGGCTCCTTCTGACGAGCTTCTTGAAGGATAAGAGTCGCATACCTGCCAGGACTTCTTCACCGAAGAAGTCTCCCTCTCCGAATGTAACCTTGGAGGAAGTCTCGGAGGAGGAAGAGACGAAAGAAGTAGGAGTCTCTGATTATAAGAGACTTTCTGCATTACTTCTTCAGGAGTTTGGGGACTCGCTGTGTTCGGCTGATCCTCCTTCTCCGGGATCTCTGCTATCGAGTACTAAGTTGGCGAAATCCCCCTCTTTTGTCAAGATGCGGCCAACTCTATCTATGAGAAAGGCCATCAAGAATCTGGAGAACTGGCTCCTGGTTAAGAAGGAGGCAGGTAAGACAGTGTTTTTGTGTCCTCCATCTAGATTGACAGGTAAGCCGGGTGTCTGGTACGACACGAAGGAACCCATGGGGTTAGGCCTTCCGGCTTCCGCAAACGCGGATTTTTCTGCTCTAGTAGAATCATCTAGAAGACACTCTCTACTTTCGGCTAAAGCGTCTTGGGGAATGTGCGAGATGGACCATTTACTCAAGGGTCTATTTCGCACACTTGAAGTCTTCAACTTCGTGGATTGGGCCTTAGGAGCTCTAGCAAAAAGAGCGCAAGATCCGGAGTTTGTGACTATGGAGGTGTTATCAAGTGTCCTTTCATGCTTGGACAAGGCAGTCATGGATGGATCCACAGAAGTAGCATCTCTCTTTGGAGGAGGAGTGCTCAAAAAGAGATCAGTTTATAGCTCGTTTCTCTCCAAGTCTGTTTCGCCCTTACAGAGAGCCTCTTTGCTTTTTTCCCCACTCTCGGAATACCTTTTTCCTCAGGAGACAGTGAGGGACATTTCCAGATCACTGTCGGAGAAAGCTACGCAGGATCTTCTTGCTCAGTCCGCCAAGAGGCTTAAACCTGCTGTGCCGATGGCGAAGAGAGAGGGAACAGCGAATAAAGTGTCTTTCCAACAGCCCTTTCGAGGAAGAACAACCTCAAGACCCGCAACTAAGAGTAGAAGGCCGTTCAAGAGAGGACGATCTTCTCGAAGACCATTCTCGAAGCCGCAGTGAGACAGGAGTCCTCCAGACTCCAGTAGGAGCCAGACTTTTGAGGTTCGCGAAAGTCTGGGCTCAGAGAGGGGCGGACAACTGGTCCCTCTCGATCCTCGAGAGAGGATACCTGATCCCCTTCAGGGAAAAACCGCCCTTAACCTCCACTCCAAGGGAGTTAGCGGCAAGATACAGGGATCCTTTAAAAAACCAAGCACTATTACATCTGGTGCAACAGATGCTAGAAAAGAAGGCTATAGAAAAGGTATTAGACTTTCATTCACCAGGATTTTACAATCGCCTCTTTCTGGTACCAAAAGCCTCGGGGGAGTGGAGACCAGTGCTGGACGTAAGCGCTCTGAATCACTTTGTGATCAAAACAACGTTCACGATGGAGACGACGTCGTCAGTTCTTTCAGTGCTAAGACAAGGGGATTGGATGGTGTCATTGGATCTGCAAGATGCCTACTTTCATGTACCCATCCATCCCTCGTCCAGAAGGTATCTAAGATTTATGATACAGGGCCAAGTATTTCAGTTTCGCGCCCTTTGTTTCGGTCTTTCCACAGCTCCCCAAGTTTTCACGGGATTGATGAAAAATGTAGCACATTGGCTACATTTAAAAGGAATAAGGATATCGCTGTATCTCGACGATTGGTTAATTCGCTCGCAATCCAGGGATCAGTGTCTGGAGGACCTAAGGTCAACGTTGGACTTGACTCAGTCTCTGGGACTGTTAGTGAACCTCAGGAAATCCCAGATGGATCCCCAGCAAAGCATTGTCTATCTGGGGATTCTGATGGATTCTCGGGGTTTTCAAGTGTTTCCGTCCATAGAAAGACAGGAACGGTGCATTCTAAAAGTGAAGACCTTCCTAGAGAAAGAACAATGTTCCGCGAGGGAATGGATGAGTCTTCTGGGGACCCTCTCCTCGTTGGAACAGTTCGTTTCTCTAGGGAGGCTTCACATAAGACCTCTTCAATTCTTCTTGAAGGAGAATTGGGACCAGAAGAATCAGGATCTGTGGGAATCTTTTCCTCTGTCCAGAGAGATAAAGAAAAGCCTCAGCTGGTGGTTAGAACCAGGCAGACTGAACGAGGGACTATCGCTGCAGTTACCGAACCCCTCCCTAGTGTTATTTACAGACGCATCGGAGACGGGATGGTGGGCGACGTTGGGCCCGAGAGAAGTGTCAGGCACCTGGAGTGGGGAACAGGTGTCCTGGCACATCAACGAGAAAGAGCTAGTGGCAGTGCATCTAGCTCTCAGGCAGTGGGAAGCCCAAGTCGCGAACTCAGTGTTGCAGGTAAATTCCGACAACACGACAGCTCTAGCCTACATAAGAAAACAGGGGGGGACTCACTCCCTCTCACTGTACAAGAAGGCAAAAGAGCTTCTTCTATGGTCAAAGGAGCGGAACATCACACTCTTGACGAGGTTTATACAAGGCGAGAAAAACGTCAGAGCAGACTTGTTGAGCAGGAGAGATCAAGTCATTTCCACGGAGTGGACTCTACACTCAGAGGTCTGCAATCAAATTTGGAAACCTATGGGGAAGGTCAAACATAGACCTGTTTGCAACTCATTGGAATGCCAGGCTGGAGAACTACTGCTCTCCGATTTCAGATCCAAGAGCAGTAGCGATAGACGGCCTCCTCCTAAATTGGGAAGGAATAGACGGCTACGCTTTTCCTCCTTTCAAGATCATAGGAAAACGTCATAAGGAAGTTTGTTCTGACGAAAGGAGCGAAATTGACCCTAATCGCCCCATTTTGGCCAGCTCAAGAGTGGTTCACAGAGGTACTGGAAGGATGATAGATTTTCCAAGGTACCTTCCTTTACGGAACGTCTTCTCAGACAGCCCCACTTCGACAGATACCACAAAAAATCCCCGCGCTCGGTATGACTGCCTTCAGACTGTCCGAAGGACTCGTCAGAGCGAAGGGGTTTTCACGCGCGGCTGCAAAGGCAATTGCAAGGGCCAGGAGACCGTCAACATACACGGTGTACCCAGTCGAAGTGGGAAGTGTTCCGAAGGTGGGCCAGGAATCAGAATGTATCCTCTTCCAGTACCTCTGTGACGGAAATAGATCAGATTTCCTATTATATTTGAGACTAAAATGTAACCTAGCAGTCTCGACTATAAAAGGTTATAAAAGTTATGCTTTCTTTGGTGTTTAAGACATACAGGACTAAACATCACGGATGACAAAGATTTACACGATTTGATTAAATCATTTGAGACTTCGAAGTCCAAGACAGCCAGACCACCCAGCTGGAACCTGGATGTGGTACTGAGGTTTCTCATGTCAGAGAAATTTGAACCTCCCAATAACTCATCGTTCAGAGACTTGACTAGAAAATCGATTTTCCTCTTTGCATTAGCATCAGCTAAAAGGATAAGTGAACTCCAGGCTTTAGAAGGCACAGTAGGCATCAGGAAGGATTCTGCAGTGTGTTCATTTAACCCCCATATTTTTAGCAAAAAAATGAGAATCCTTCTAAGCCCTTGGCCAAGGACGTTTGAAGTTAAAGGATTGACTTCCCTGGTAGGGAGAGAGATAGAGAGAACCTTGTGTCCGGTAAGGATCCTCAAGTTCTATCTAGAGAGGAAAAAAAAAAAACAAATGGGAGGAAACTCAGAGAGCCTTTGGTGCTCGGTAAGAGATCCGAGAAGAACGATGTCAAAGAATGCACAGGCATTCTTTATCAGAGAGATTATTAAAGAAGCCATATTGCCTGTGAAGAGGAATATCTCGGGCAGCTGAGAGTTTAAAGCGCATGAGGTCAGAGCCGTAGCAACCTCATTAGCTTTCCACAAGAATATGTCGATAAACGACTTAATTGGATCCACATATTGGAGATGCAATTCTGTGTTTGCGTCTAACTATTTGAGAGATGTGCGTCGTAACTTATGATAAGTGCTTCTCTCTCGGACCTTACGTGTGCTGCGGATTCTGTGCGGGACAGGGGCTGAAACCAATCTAGCTTAGTTTGATAGATTAGGAATTTTAAGCTTGTGGTGTTGTTTTTATGGTCGATTGAAAGTGGTCAGGGAAAAGTACCACTTTCAATTCGTAGTGTATAACAAAGTAGTGTGGTCAGGTGGTCGAGATTGGTTGTTTTCATGCTCCTTGTAATGTTTTGGACCTAGGCTCTGTCTTGTAAGAGGGTTAGTCCCCGTTGATACGACAAAGGTGAAGGCTCTACATGTAAGTGGATAGGCCCCCATTGGTACGATCCAAATAAGGCTCTGTCGAGTAAGCGGGCTAGCCCCCATTGACATGATCCAGAAGAGTTCTCAGTGACAGGTCTCATCCTCACTGGAACTCTTGAGGCAAGCAGACTCATAGACAGTACTCATGAAGTCTTCTGCCCAATAAGGTAGGAATCAAGGTATTTAAGTTTATTTATAGTACCTACAACGAAAGTTGTTTTCCCTGTTTTTTGAATTGCTATTCATATTGAGTAACTATCTCTTACCCTCCTCCAAGGGTGCCAATCAGCTAAGTATATATCTGCCGGGTAAGTTGCATGTGTAAAAATGAAATTGTTAAGATACAATAAAGTTTCATACAATCAACTTACCTGGCAGATATATACATAGCTAAGACTCCGTCGTCCCCGACAGAAATTCAAATTTCGCGCCACTCGCTACAGGTAGGTCAGGTGATCTACCGGCCTGCCCTGGGCGGCAGGACTAGGAACCATCCCCGTTTTCTATCATATTTTCTCTGTCGCCGGTGGTATCAACATTGTTGTTATTACCTCCTGACTTAGATTCAATTTTCATCCTTTGATCATCGTTTTTCGGCATTTTGGTGACGTATTTGGATAGTGATTCGCTACAGTGGACTGTTTTTGGAATAACTCTTTTGGATTTTTTTTCTCAGTATGTCTGATTCTAATGTGAGTGTGAGAATGTGTGTGAATGTAGGCTGCAGGGTGAGGAGACCGAAAGCTTCGGTTGATCCTCACACTGTATGCCGTAAATGTAGGGGGTTTCATTGTTCTGCTATTAATACTTGTAAGGAATACGAGGGATTGAATGCAGAAGAGTGGAAGACTTTGACTTCTTGCTTGAAGAAGTTAGAGAGGGATAGAATTAGACGATTGAAAGGTGTGAGTTCAAGGCCTATTGAGCCTTTCACCGATAATTCTAATCCTACTGAGGTAGATTCTCCCTATGTATCTCATTCTCAGAGTGCTTTTTCGGATTCGGCATCGGAAATCGCCAATCTGAAAGCTACAATTAGAGACATGAAGTCCAAGATGGCTGACTTCAAAGGTAAGGCTAGTGAAAGTGAGCATTACAGTGAAGTGAGTTCTCCCAGTGTGTGGAGGGGGGGCGTTTGATCGTCCCTGCGACGCTCCCAGGCCTAGACCTCTTCCAAGCTCACGAGCCAGAGGAGAAGGAAAGTCGAAAAAGCCTTAAGGGGAGGTTGTGGGGAATCCCCCAACGGTCCCAGACGTCCACCCTTCAGCTAGCTCTGCTTTGTTGCAGGCGCTCAAGGGCGCTATAGGGAAAAAAGCGGTCCTTTCGCGAGTGTTTCTCGTCCTCTCCCTCTCCCTCACCTAAACGAGGGTGGAAGGAATCGAACTTGTCGAGACCGCTGAAGCGTCATATGACGCCTGACATGGATTCTAGTCCAGAGCGTTTTCTCAGATGACGCTCCGTCTTCTAGCAAGAAAGCGAAGGGGGCGTTAGCGTCACCTGAAGTGTACGCGGAAGTACCCTTTCCTTCTTCTCCACCAAGTGATGACGAAAGACGTCATGCACTGGAAGTGGGAGAAGCGTCAAGAAAGATCATTATAGCAGTTCAAGAGCAACTGTCATCTCGAGTGGGAGTTTTAGCGCCACGTCGGAAGGACGTGACGCTTCCAATTAAGAAGTCTCGTCCTCTCTTACCTGTTCAACGACAAGCGTCATACAGACGGGAAACGGCTAAACGTCTTACAGAAGCGTCTAGTGCGAGAGCGAGAACAGGTGCTTACGAGAGTTTCGTAACGCCAGAGAGACGTAAGACGTCTTTTAGACGCGAAGCGTCATTGGAAACGGAGCATAGACATGAAGCTCCGTCCAATATTATGACGCCAAGTAGGACGCCTTTGGAGAGCGGAGCGTCTTCCAAGCGCGAAGCGTCATCGAGACGTCAGCAAAAGACGTCATCCATGACACTTGGCGAACGGGAAGCGTCATGTAAGCATGAAGAGTCTTCTAAAATTCTAGAGAAGCCGAAGCTTATGACGCCTTCCAAGACTATTAGAGCGGGAAAGAGGAAGGATTATCATTCCCTTAGCCCCTCTCCTGTTAGGAGTTTGTCTCCGCAAGAAGAAGAATGTTCGGAAAGGAGAGCGGAGACGCTTTTAGATCCCGAGTTAGAGGAAAACTCGGATGACGAATATAGTGGAAGAGAAGGTCTGTCTAACTATAAGGTGTTGACTACCCTACTTCTTGAGGAGTACGGAGACGAGGTTGGGAACAACCTTGCCGCTCCTCCGTTCTCCGCCGCCTCGGCCTTTCGCCAGTGCTAAGACGAAGAAGCCTTCGTCTTTTCTTAAAATCGAAACCCACCAGACGATGAAGAGAGCATACATCCTTGACTCATGGATGAAGTCTAAGAAAGACTTAGTGAGGACAGTCTTCTGCATGCCTCCAGCAAGATTAGCTGGGAAAAGAGGCATTTGGTATCAGACGGGAGAAAATATGGGTATTGCTCTCCCTTCTACAACCGAAACAGTTTTTTCGACTTTGGTTGACGCTTCAAGGCGTCAAAGTCTCAATTCTGCACGGATTACGTGGGGAATTTCGGAACTGGATCATCTCCTCAAGGGACGCTTTCGTGTATTGGAAGTTTTTAACTTCTTAGATTGGTCCCTTGGGGTGATGTCCAAGAAAGCCCATGATTCGGAAGGAATCGAACCTGAAGCCCTGTTATGCATATTGTCTTGTATTGACAAGGCGGTACAGGATGGATCTTTTGAAATCTCCTCTTTGTTTGGGGCAGGTCTTTTAAAGAAAAGGACTGTATATGGCGTATATGACTTGAACTTTACATTAGTAATATGACGCGAAGTTAAAATACCTAAGTATTGCAGTCACTTGAACATATAATTCTTTCCTCGACGAGGAAGAGAGAGAGAATGGAAATCGACTGTCTTCATTCTCTTGGCCAAGAAAAGGAATAATATTATTCAAATGGAGATCCTCAAGTGAGAACCGAAGATCGAAAAGGAAAGTTCAAGCTTCTTATGATATTGACATAAGACTTCATGGACGTAGTCTATAAGTCTTTTTCCTGGATGAGCCTCTGACTAATGAATGAGAGCTCTTTCGAAATTTTGTTACTTATCCGCTTATGCGATAAAATGTTATTAAGAACTTTGTCAATGAGAACTAACCCAATTGCATGACGGAAAGTAATCCAGGAATTCGAGCATATAGCCTTCCCGATTCCCGCAGAAATCGAGGAAGGGGCAGGATTCCTGATTAGAGACTGGGCTTACGACAGGAAGGACCTTAATGTTCCCCTTCGGCAGCGCAATCCCGAAAGCAGACGAGGCGTTTTATGACACCGAAATCTGCTTACAGTTTTCCTGGAATTCATCAAGGGATGGATTCTCTTGAACGCTCCCTTCGTAGAAAGAGAAGTAGACATCTTGACGAGACCAAAACTCCTTCCTCTACTTCGACGACGCCCTCTTGAAGAGCGTTCTTGCAGGAATCCTGCCGAACGTCTTGATGCGTAGGACGCCTATCGTTCTGAAGAACGTCCTGGCAAGTGCTCTACCGAGCGTCATGACGTGTAGGATGCCGAGCGTCTTCAAAAGCGTCCTCGCTAGCGTCCTGGCGAGCGTCCTCGCTAGCGTCCTGGCGAGCGTCCAGATGTGTAAGACATCGAGCGTTTTTTCTTCGCAAGAGAGAATCGCAAAAGGTTTGCGGATAGTCTCTCTCTTCTTAGAGAAGCAACAAACGTCGGCGAGGGAATGGTTGAACCTTCTGGGGACGCTTTCCTCGCTAGAACAATTCTTCCCTCTAGGAAGACTTCATATACGTCCGCTTCAATTCTTCCTCAAGAGGTCTTGGAGCTGGAAAACCGGACAACTGTCGGACGTTTTTCCCATTCCAGTGGAGATAAAGTCACACCTACAGTGGTGGTTGCGCCCTCTGGAAGAGAACAAAGGGATCTCTCTAAGAACACAGAACCCAGACCTAGTGTTGTTCTCCGACGCGTCGGAGACAGGTTGGGGAGCGACATTAGGCTCAGAGGAAGTGTCAGGCACCTGGGAACCAGCACAGGTGTCTTGGCACATAAACTGCAAAGAGCTCTTCGCCGTACATCTGGCCTTGAAGAGCCTAGAACCTCTGGTGTCAAGCAAGATAGTGCAAGTAAACGTGGACAACACCACCGCACTTGCCTACATTCGGAAACAGGGAGGGACGCACTCCTCGTTCCTTTACGAGCTCACGAGAGACCTATTACTTTGGACGTCTCACAGGAACATCTCCCTGATGACAAGGTTCGTACAGGGAGTAAGGAATGTGAGGGCGGACAGGCTCAGCAGGAGGAACCAGGTCCTTCATACAGAATGGACTCTACACGAGGAAGTGTGTCTCGATATCTGGTCTCTGTGGGGAACTCCTCATGTGGATGTCTTCGCAACATTCATTTCAAAAAAGGCTCCCAGTGTTTTGCTCGGTCGTGGAAGATCCAAGAGCACTTATGGTAGACGCCTTCCTGCTAAATTGGTCTCGAGTAGACGTTTATGCTTTTCCCCCATTCAAAATCCTGGGGTTAGTAATGAAAAAGTTTGTGGCGTCAAAGGAGACGAGGATGACGTTAATAGCCCCTTTGGCCGGCCCAGGAGGTGGTTCACGGAGGTGGTAGAGTGGATCGTAGACTTTCCAAGATCCCTACCAGGAAGGACGGATCTTCTCAGACAACCGCACTTCAAGAGGTACCATCAAAACCTCCCCGCTCTCGCTCTATCGAAAGACTTGTCAGAGCGAGAGGCTTTTCTCACGAAGTGGCAAGCGCGATCGCGAGAGCACGCAGAACCTCCACTACGAAAGTATACCAATCGAAGTGGGAGGTATTTAGAAGGTGGTGTAGATCCAAGAAGTTGTCCTCCTCCACTACCAAAAAAAACCTCTATAGCGGAAATTTGCTGATTTCCTGCTATTCCTGAGAGAAAAAATCTCATCTAGCCGTATCCACAATAAAGGGATACAGAAGTATGCTATCGGCTGTATTCAGGAACAGAGGATTAGATCTGGCAGATAATAAAAGGATCTCCACGATCTTCATAACGGTCTTTTGAGACTTCAAAGTCTAAGGAACCAGTACCCCCGAACTGGAACCTAGACGTAGTTCTAAAGTATCTGTCATCGGAAAGATTCGAACCTCCTCATCGGGCATCGTTTAGAGACATTACCCGAAAATGCCTATTCCTATTATCTTTAGCTACGGCAAAGAGAATTAGTGAATTGCATGCTCTGCAGGATAAAGTAGGATTCAAGGGAGACTCAGCGATTTGCTCGTTTAAGACCCTGTTTTTAACGAAAAACGAGAATCCTACGAATCCCTGCCCTAAGTCATTCGAAGTCAAAGGCATGTCGAGTCTCGTAGGCAGAGAAGCAGAGAGGTCTCTATGCCCTGTTAGAGCTGTCTGAAGTTTTCGACCTTTCAGAGGAAGCATCAACAAATGGGAGGCTCCTAGACAAGGTCCTTGGTGCGCGGTAAAAGACCCCACAAGACTGATGTCCAAGAATGCGCTGCATTCTTTGTAAGAAACGTCATTACAGACGCTCATAAGGCCTGTCCTGACGAACAGTTACAACTGTTGAGAGTAAAAGCTCATGAAGTGAGAGCTTTAGCGACGTCTCTCTCGTTTCATAAGAATATGTCGCTTTAAAAAAAACATCATAGATACGAACATTTTTGGGAATGCAACTCAGTATTTGCATCTCATTACTTGAAAGACGTGGCGTGTGACATATGAGAAGTGTTTTTCTCTAGGTCCTTTCGTATCGGCGGATACGATTCTGGGTACGGGAGCAGACACCAATCCTTAAATGTATATACTTTTCTTCTTTTTGGATATGGTCGAGTCTCTTCGAACAATGGAGGACTTAGGCTAGCACGGGCGGCCGTCTATGTTGTTCAGTAAGAGAATTCTTGTCATATCCAATTAGTTGAGTATAATTTTTTTTGAAAATTATGTATGTGTGAGTAGTGGTTTTGAGTTACGGTTGTTGTGACGAGTTCGGGGATAACTCTTAACAATCTTTAGTTCTAACATATGGTTAGGATCAGGTGGTCGGGATTGGTTGTGTGCTCCTTCATAAGGTGTATTGTCATATAAGTGGATCAGCACCCATTGACAAAGTCCTTTTAGGCTCTGCCGAGTAAGTGGGTAAGACCCCATCGGCAGACCCACAAGAACTCTTGGCCATAGATCATATATCTCGCTAAAGTTTCGTGAGGTGATGCGGACACTACTGGGCAAACACCCACGAAGTCTTACCACCTATCAGGTAGGAACCAAGGTTTTATTTATACCTACAACATATGTTGTTTACCTGTCTATTCCATATAGAAGCTGTCTCTTACCCTCCACCGAATGGTGCCAATCAGCTATGTATATATCTGACAGGTAAGTTGATTGTATGAAAATGATATTGTTATGTTACAATAAAGTTTCATACATACTTACCTGGCAGATATATACAATTAAAGGCCCACCCAGCCTCCCCGCAGGAGACAGGTGGAAGAGAGAAAATATGATAGAAAACGGGGATGGTTCCTAGTCCTGCCGCCCAGGGCAGGCCGGTAGATCACCTGACCTACCTGTAGCGAGTGGCGCGAAATTTGAATTTCTGTCGGGGACGACGGAGTCTTAGCTATGTATATATCTGCCAGGTAAGTATGTATGAAACTTTATTGTAACATAACAATATCATTTTTACACATACTTACCTGGCAGATATATACGTTTAATGGCCCACCCATCCTCCCCTCAGGAGATAGGGGGAAGAAAAATTCTGTCAGAAAACGGGAATGATTCCTATTACCGCCACCCAGCGGCGGTAGGGGGTGATCACCTGACCTACCTGTAGCGTGTGCCGTGAGTTTTGAATTCTGTCAGACGTCAGAGACATAAGCTAAGTATATATCTGCCACGTAAGTATGTGTAAAACTTTATTGTATCTTAACAATTTCATTTTAACATGGTTAGGAAGGTCAGGTGGTTGGGATTAACTTTGGTCTCCTCGTTGTGCATTATGTAAAACCTAAAGCTCTGTCATGTAAGAGGGCTAGCCCCCATTGATAAGATACAGGTCAGGCTCTGCCATGTAAGCGGGTAAGCCCCCATTGGTACGATCCATGCAGGCTCTGTCGCGTAAGCGGGCTAGCCCCCATTGACATGATCCAGAAGGGCTATTCGGTTATAGGTCGTTACCTCGCTGAAGCTCTTGAGGCATGCAGACTAAATGACAGTAATCATGAAGTCTTCTGCCCAGACAGGTAAGAACCAAGGATTGATATCCTACAACAATTGTTGTTTCCCGTTATTAAAATTTTTTTATTTTTGTATGTATTTAGCTGTCTCTTACCCTCCACCAAGGGTGTCAATCAGCTAAGTATATATCTGCCGGGTAAGTTGCATGTATAAAAATGATATTGTTAAGATACAATGAAGT
Source organism: Macrobrachium nipponense (assembly GCF_015104395.2). Classification (NCBI taxonomy): domain Eukaryota; kingdom Metazoa; phylum Arthropoda; class Malacostraca; order Decapoda; family Palaemonidae; genus Macrobrachium; species Macrobrachium nipponense. Next base: position 74,821,105 of record NC_061108.1, read on the forward strand.
TTTATATATACTTAAATGGCAGATATATACGATTAAGGGCCCACCCAGCCTCCCCTCAGGAGACAGGTGGAAGAGAAAATCTGGCTCAGAAAACGGGAATGGTTCCGGATACCGCCACCCAGCGGTGGGAATAGTAGATCACCTGACCTACCTGTAGCGTGTGCCGCGAGTTTTGAATTCTGTCGGGACGACGGAGTCTATAGCTAAGTATATATCTGCCAGGTAAGTATGTATAAAACTTCATTGTATCTTAACAATATCATTTTGTCAGTAAGTACTCTATGCATAGTAAGTTACATACAGTAATATGCACCATACAGTGGTTTAATATCAACTGGTATGCATGTTGTAAATGATTGGTCTACACCCTCTGTTCAGCACGGAGTGGAGATTTTACCAACCTTGCAAAGTTACCAGTTACGTACTATAGTAATTCCATGAGGGACCTTGATCACTTATCCCATGTGAGAGATCTTGGTCACTTTTTTTTAGTATAAAACTTACTTAATGTATGTTAATTACTATGTATACCTTCCTTACTTTTATAACTGTAGAGTTTAAAGTTGTCGTGCTATGTATGTAAACCCTGGACAAAGTTTTATGTGGCCCCATAGCCTGCATCATGGGGGGTCCTGGGATTTTTTGGAATGTACCAAAAAAGTATCAAAGTTAAGTCATGTATGTATGTTAGTAAGTAAGTTACATACAGTAACCATACGTACAGTGGTTTATAACATGTATGTAATCAAACTTGGTTGGAAATTCCTGTAAAAAAAAAAGTTATGTACGTATGTAAATACTGTATGTCAAACCTTACTGTTCATACTTTGTTACACTACATGTTACATTTGATACGTATACTTTCCTGAAGGGTTTTTTCCATCCAGAAATGGTGCTTCTACTTGTAGTTATTCCTTGATGACACTTGTAATGTGTAGTAACAACCTGGAGTTGTGTGAAAAATGTTGGTTCTGGAAGGAAAAAGTAACAAAATTAGTGTACAAAATATACACTACAGAAAGTCGTGAATGCAATATGTTAATTACTGTAGCTATATCAAGAGTACTAAAAGAGTTAATGTATGTTAATTAATTCCTTACTTTTAGTTTAAAGTTGTCGTGCTATGTAACCCTGGATGGACAAAGTCTTATGTGGCCCCATAGCTTACATCATTCAGGGGTTCTGGAATGTACAAAAATAATTTTGTCAGTAAGTCCTCTATGCAGAGTAAGTTACATACAGTATATGCACCATACAGTGGTTTAATTTAAATCACATATAACATGTAGTATAAAACTTAATTTAGAAATTCCTTACATAACTTACCAACTTTTAGTGAGTCTCAAAAAAAAAAAAGCTGTTTTTTTTTACCTAGGTTGTGGGAGACGGAGGTGGAGGTGTAGAGCATTCATGATAAGGATGCATTCCATACCTAACTTCAGTGTGCTTTATCACAGATAACAGGCTAGGATGATGGGCAGTCTGGAATGAAGAATTAATATTAAAGGACAGTAGTAACCACTTAGGTGTACAAAATTTATTGTACGTATGCACACATTAAAAACAACTGAGAATTCCTTACCTTCAGCAAAATGAAGACATGTAGGCTATGTAGAGGTCTGGTTTATGTAAGTCACAGGTGCATGCCAGTCTGGAATGATAATGCTACATATGATTATAGTACGTATATTATGTTCACCATACATAACATGGTTATTACATATGTAATGATAAAACATTAATAAAAAAAAATGTCCTTACCAAATTCTAGTGGTTGGCTTGCTTACTGGGATGGGCATATGGTAGATGAGTGGGTGGCTGGGCTATGGAGTGGGATGGCAGGTCTTTGGAGTCTGGAATAAAAAATATATAAAATGATAGAGTTACTACTGTAACTACTGCACATGTTATTACTGTTTGACATATGTAGTGTGTAATATGTACAATATCAAAAATGAAGAATTCTTTTACCTGAAGGAGTTGGAGAGGTGATACTACTCGTATCAACTGATTTGGGCTCTGATGAGGGAACATCTAGATCTGGAAAGGAAATGATAGGGGTACAATAAAATATAAGGTGGATGTACAACTGTAGCATATGTACACCCGTTTTAATACAAAATTTCTATTAGCAACATTTATAAAACATTTTATACAACAAATTTGTTTTTAAAGGATTTCCTTACCTGATGAATAGGGCGAGGCATCAAAACCATGGAAAGGCTCAGGGTCATCTGGGTCGCTGTCACTATCAAAGGTGTCTGAAATGAAAAAAAAAAAATAATAAGGTTATGCAACATCAAACACATTGTAACACTATGTAAGTAGTGTACGTATGTATGCCATAATGTACTAGTAGGGTGTAAACAATTTCCAACATGAAAATGAGAAAAATGAAATTGCTTACCTGATTGTAGTAGTACAGGTGGACTGGCTGCTACAGAGGGTCCAGGTACAGGGGGATCTGGAACTGTCACAGGTAGTACAGGGAGATCTGGAACTGTCACAGGGAGATCTGGAACTGTCACAGGTAGTACAGGGGAATCTGGAACTGTCACCACTTCTGCAATAAAATTACAAATGATGAAAATTAATGAAGTTACAATTTACTCTAACATTTAGTTGTTACATTAAAAAATTAACACATTTTATGCATTCAACTTACCTGTCAGATATATACTTAGCTATAGACTCCGTCGTCCCCGATAGAAATTCGAATTTCGCGGCACACTCTACAGGTAGGTCAGGTGATCTACCGCCCCGCCGCTGGTGGCGGGAATAGGAATCATTCCCGTTTTCTAAGACAGATTTTCTCTATCGGCCGTGACAGCAACATTGTTGTTGTTACCCCCTGATTTGATTTCGTATTTTTCATCGCTATTGATCTTCTAAGCCGGTTATTTTGGTGACGTATTGGATCTTTGGTTTGGCATACTCTTTCGTGGACTGTTTTTTGGACTTGGTTTTGAATATTTCTCATGATGTCGGATTCTAGCGTTACGGTTAGAAGACAGTGTGTAAATGAGGGATGCATGGTGAGGATACCGAAAGCTTCGGTAGACCCTCACACAGTTTGTAAGGGGTGTAGAAGGAATGAATGTTCAATTTCTAACACCTGTGATGAATGTGTAAATATGAATGAGGAAGAATGGAAGAATTTAAATTCATATTTAAGGAAATTAGATATGGATAGGGCTAGGAAGGCTTCCTCCAGAAGCGTAAGTAGGTCTCGCTCTAACGAGACTATTAAATTAACACCTAACCCTAAACCTCTATCTTCTTCTATAGTACTAAGACTGCAAATCCGGCAACGGAAATTGCAGATCTTAAAGCTGCGCTACAAAGGATGGAACGTCAAATGCTGACGTTGAAAGGTAAGCACAGTGATAGTGAATTAGGTGTCCCTAGTGCAGTGGAGGGTGCGTCTGATCGGCTCTGTCTCGCTCCCAGGCCTAGACCTCTTCCAAGCTCACAGGCCCAGAGGAGAAGGAATGTCGAAAGCCTTACGGAGGTTACGGAGAATCCCCACCGATCAGGCGTCCCCTCGGCAGATTCTGTGACGACCCGAACTGCCAAGGATCGCTATCGAAAAAGCATCCTAAATAAGTGTTTTTCTTCGTCAGATTCTTCACCGAATGTAAGGGGATGGAGTTCTGATGAACTGTCACGCCCCTTTAGAGAAGTTGGAAGGCTCCTACTTTAGATTCAAGCCCTGAGCTTTTCTCCGATCTATCACCTTGTGAGAAGAAGAAAAGGAGATTGGTTCCTAAACGGAAATCGGAGTTTCCTTCCGCTTCGAGACATTCCTCACCTGAATCAGGGAAGGAAAAAGAGAGTGCGGCTGCAAAAATTATCCTAAATGTGCAGAGCAACTTTCAGCCTTAGTAGGAGTTTTTTACTAAGGAAACTCCCAGGAGAAAGGACTCTTTCCTTCCTATAAAGAAGACGAAGGGAAAGAAAGAAGAAACGGAAGTTTCGGCTTATACTCGGAGGAGTATGAAGAATGCGCCAAAAACACCACTGGCGCAATGCGCCAGATGAGTTTGAGACTCCATACGAGTCAGAAGAGCCAGAAGCGCCATATGCGCCAGAAGAGCCAGCCTGGCGAAATGCGCCAGAAGCGCCAGAGGCGCCAGATGCGCCAGATGCGCCAGAAGCGCCGGAAGCGCCACCCTGCCGAAATGCGCCAGAAGCGCCAGCTTGGCGCAAGGAATCACGAGCGTCAACCCGGCGCAATGAGCCACAAGTGACAAATAAGAGACGAACTTCTTCCAATAGACAATTAAGCCAGGAAGATTTGTTTGGCTTTCGGAAGGATAAACCTTTACCTGACAAGGACTCTAGTTGTCGCACAAGCGGCGTATTCCTTGTCAGGACATAGGTCGTTTCCGGAGAAAGCGATAGGAGAGGACATCCTTCGTCTGACAGAGGAGAAAGGTGTCGCACAAGCGGCCATCGCTCTTTCCAGGAGAAGGATAAGGTCGTTTTGCAGGATCAACCTATCTCTCGTAGGGACGCAAGTTATCGCACAAGCGGTCATCGTTCTTGCGAGAGTGGGGTGGATGTTGCAAGAGGCCAGTCTCCTACTGGAAATAAACAATCCTCTTCGGAATTGGATTTGGAAGAGATTTCGGACTCTGAAAAATCACTCGGCTCCGGGTTTGTCCAGATTACAAGACGCTGGCAGCCCTCTTACTTCAAGAGTTTGGGGACTCTTTAAGCCCTACTGCTCCCCTCCTTCTCCAAGGTCCTTGTTTACGAGCACGAAGGTCCCGAAACAATCATCTTTTATTAAAATGAAGCCAACCATTTCCATGAACAAGGCTCTCCAATTCGTAGGAAATTGGTTGGAATCCAAGGAGAAGGCGGGGAAGACAGTCTTTACCTGCCCTCCTTCCAGACTATTCAGGGAAGAAAGGGGAATTTGGTACGAGACGGGCAAACCACGGGGTCTAGCTCTCCCGTCCACTGCCGAAGCAGCGATTTTTCGAATCTGGTAGATTCGTTCTAGGAGACAAGCCTTGTCATCAGCAAAGATCACATGGGGGACTTCTGAGATGGACCATCTCCTCAAGGGATTGTTTTAATGTCTTAGAAGTTTTTAACTTCTTAGACTGGTCCCTTGGGGTGTTGGCCAAAAAGACACAAGAGGAGGAATCTCTTAGTCCAGAAGTCCTTCATAGTGTTCTTTCCTGTATGGACAAGGCGGTTCAGGATGGATCGGGAGAGGTGGCCTCTCTGTTTGGTACTGGTATTCTGAAGAAGAGAGTCTTATTTAGCTCTTTTCTGACGAAAGCAGTTACTCCTACTCAGAGGTCATCTCTTCTGTATGCTCCTCTGTCGGACCAATTGTTTCCTTCAAATCTTGTAAAAGATATTTCTCATTCTTTGACAGAAAAGGCCACACAAGATCTGTTGGCCCAATCTTGCAAAGAAATCGAGGACTTCGGGTCCTATTAAGAGAGAGACTCGGGCTCCTCAACAGCCCTTTCGAGGAAGTACCTCGGCCAGACCCTCTTTTAAGAAAAGAGGAGTGCAGAAGAGAGGTAGGCCTTCCTTCAGACCTATCAAGAGAGCTAAATGAGACAACAGTCCTTCAAGCACCGGTAGGAGCCAGACTTCGGAAATTTTCCGAAGAATGGGCTCGGAGACAGGCAGAAATTTGGTCCCTTTCCGGGGTAACAAAGGGATATATGATCCCATTTCGAGACAGACCTCCCTTGACTACGAACCCGAGGGAACTGTCAGCCCAATACAGGGACCCTGCCAAGAAAGAAGCATTATTGCAACTGGTAGAACAGATGTTGCAAAAGGAGGCCATCGAAGTGGTTCGGGATCCGCATTCCCGAGGATTCTACAACCGTCTTTTTTCTGGTTCCGAAATCCTCGGGAGGGTGGAGACCGGTCCTGGATGTGAGCGCATTGAACCGATTTGTGGAGAACACAAAGTTCTCTATGGAAACATCAAAATCGGTTCTTGCGGCTATTCGTCCAGGAGATTGGATGGTCTCCTTAGATCTACAAGATGCATACTTTCATGTCCCCCTGCATCCATCATCGAAGAAATATCTCCGATTCATGATGCAGGGGAAAGTATACCAATTCAGAGCCCTATGCTTCGGCCTTTCAACAGCCCCTCAAGTGTTCACGAGGCTAATGATGAACGTTGCGAGATGGCTACATCTAGAGGGGATAAATATATCCCTTTATCTGGACGATTGGCTAATAAGAGCAAAATCGGAAATTCAGTGCTTGAAGGACTTGGAGAAGACTTTGAACTTGACAAAATCTTTGGGACTGCTCGTGAACCTCGAGAAATCACAATTGATCCCAGACAGAACATAGTCTATCTGGGGATACAGATGGATTCTCGGGGTTTTCGGGCGTTTCCATCTCAAGACAGAATTACTCGAGGCTTAGAAAAGATCTCGAACTTCTTAGGGAAAGAACGGACCTCGGCGAGGGAATGGCTCAGTCTGCTGGGCACCCTTTCCTCGTTAGAGCAGTTCATTTCCCTGGGAAGATTAAATCTCAGACCTCTGCAATTTTATCTAAAGAGGATGTGGAGTCAAAGACAGGAGACTTGTCAGACATTTTTCCCATCAACAGGGGATAAAATCAGACCTAGAGTGGTGGTTAACCCCATTAACAAGGAACGAAGGGGTGTCCCTCTTGATTCGGAACCCTCACCGAGTGTTGTTTTCCGATGCCTCGGAAACAGGTTGGGGAGCAACACTGGGTCCAAAGGAAGTAGCAGGGGTTTGGACCAGACAACAAACTACTCTGACATCAATGCGAAGGAACTCCTGGCAATTCATCTAGCCCTGGAATACTTCGAAGCGGAAGTCAGAGAGGCGGTAGTTCAAGTCAATTCCGACAACACCACAGCTCTGGCTTACATCCGGAATCAAGGGGGCACTCACTCTTTCTCTCTGAACGAAATAGCGAGAGCTCTATTAACCTGGACAGAGGAACGGGGCATTATTCTGCGTACAAGGTTTGTCCAAGGAGTAAAAAACCTAAGGGCAGACAGATTGAGCAGAAAGAACCAGGTTCTCCCGACAGAGTGGATGCTCCACTCAGAAGTCTGCAGACAAATATGGTCACTCTGGGGGAGACCCCAGATCGACCTGTTTGCCACGTTCCTCTCCAGGAAAATAGACAACTTCTGCTCGCTAGAAGAAGATCCCAGAGCCACAGCGATCGATGCCTTCCTCATGGATTGGTCAGGCATAGATGCATACGCTTTTCCCCCATTCAAATTGCTGGGGGAAGTAGTAAGAAAATTTGTGGCATCGGAAGGAATGAGAATGACTCTAATTGCTCCCTTTTGGCCTTCCCGAATCTGGTTCACAGAGGTACTGGAATGGACGGTGGACTTCCCCAGATCTCTACCAAACAGGACAGATCTGCTCAGACAACCCCACTTCGAGAGGTTCCACAAAACATCCAAAGTCTCTCCCTGACTGCCTTTGCCGTTCGACTATCGAAAGACTGGTCAGAGCGAGAGGCTTTCAAAGAAAAGTGGCAACTTCAATTGCTAGAGCCCGCAGAGCCTCTACCCTGCGGGTCTACCAATCGAAGTGGGAAGTTTTCCGTAGATGGTGTAGGTCGAAGAAGCTGTCCTCTTCCAATACCTATGTAAACCGAAATCGCGGATTTTCTCCTCGTTCTTAAGAGAAGAATCCAAATTGGCCGTATCAACTATTAAGGGATATAGGAGCATGCTCTCAGCTGTTTTTAGAAACAGAGGGCTGAATCTCGAGAATAATAAGGATCTTCATGATCTCATCAGGTCTTTCGAGACTAAGAAATTGAGATCATCAATTCCCCCGAGTTGGAACCTGGACGTTGTCCTAAAGTTCTTGATGTCGGACAGGTTCGAACCTATAGATAAAATCTCATTCAGAGATCTTACTAGCAAATGCATATTCCTGTTGGCTCTAGCAACTGCTAAGAGGATCAGTGAATTGCATGCTTTGGACTCTCGGGTGGGATTTAGAAAAGACTCGGCTGTCATTTCTTTCCAGGATCTTTTCCTAGCGAAGAATGAGAAACCCTTCTAAACCTTGGCCTAGAAGTTTTGAAGTCAAGGGACTCTCTTCTCTGGTAGGAAGAGAGTTGGATCGGTCCCTTTGCCCAGTCAGGACCTTAAAAATTTTATTTAGAAAAGAAGACACAGCTTCAGGGATGTCGACAAGGTCTTTGGTGTTCGGTAAGAAACCCCAAGAGACCGATGTCAAAGAACGCACTGGCATTCTTTGTCAGAAATGTAATTACCGAAGCTCATAGGAATTGCCAAGAGAACTCTTTAAAGCTGCTGAGAGTGAAAAGCTCACGAAGTCCGGGCTGTGGCAACTTCCCTTTCTATTTTACGAAGGAATATGTCCATGAGAAACATTTTAGCAGCAACTTATTGGAGGTGCAATTCAGTATTTGCATCCCACTATTTAAAGGATGTTAGAATAACATACGATAAATGTTTCTCTCTTGGACCTTATGTATCAGCGGATACTATGCTGGGAAATGGAGCAGACGCTGATCCTTAAATTTGTTTTTATATTTTAATAATTAGTTTTAATATTGTTGTTGAGTTGTGGGTTGCTTGAAAGGATGTCCGGGGATGACTCCTTTCAATCGTAGTACTAACCCCAATGAGGATCAGGTGATCGGGATTAGTGTCGTGCTCTATGATCATGCCAATAGGCAAGGTGTTTTGTCATGTAAGTGCAAGATAGGACCCCCATTGACAAAGATCCTACAGGTTCTGAAGCGTAAGTGGGTAAGAACCCGGTAACAGACCATCAAGAAACTCTTAGCATGAGGTCACTACCTCGCTGAGGCTCTTGAAGCGATACGGGCTCCTAGGCAGTAGCCATGAAGTCTTTCGCTAACACAGGTAGGAATCAAGGTTTTTATTTTTATTACCTACAACATATGTTGTTTCCTGTCTATTTCAGTAGATTAGCTGTCTCTTACCCTCCGCCAAAGGTGCCAATCAGCTAAGTATATATCTGACAGGTAAGTTGAATGCATAAAAATGTTATTGTCATGATACAATAAAGTTTTATGCATACTTACCTGGCAGATATATACGGTGTATGGCCCACCCGACCTCCCCTCAGGAGACAGGTGGAAGAGAAAATCTGTCTTAGAAAACGGGAATGATTCCTATTCCCGCCACCAGCGGCGGGGCGGTAGATCACCTGACCTACCTGTAGTGTGCCGCGAAATTCGAATTTCTATCGGGGACGACGGAGTCTATAGCTAAGTATATATCTGCCAGGTAAGTATGCATAAAACTTTATTGTATCATGACAATAACATTTTTATATGTACACTATGTAAACACATAAATTAGTAAAACAGTTCAGAATTCCTTACCAGGACTAGGAGTGGGAGGTGGTGGTACTGGAGACTTGTGAAAGAAAGGATGGGTCAAGCCTGGACTGCACACTTCTCTTCGTCTGCTTCTCCTTCAGGGTCTCCTTGTAGAAAGTTACTTAGTCCAACATTCCACGTTTTATTTGTCAAACCTGGCAACGTTAGGGTCTTCTGCCTCAAAAGAAGCCAAGGGCTCTCTCCAGGATGAGTAAAACCCCCTGACAAGCCTTTCACAGTTAATGACCATGGCTTTTGGCTCTGGTGCCGCCTCCTTCTTCCTCAATCATTTGTTGTTCAAGTTCACAACGCAAAGTCCTCTGCTGACAATTACCGCTCCCATGGGATGCCAGCCAGCTCTGTTACATTCCCCCCATCCAGGTCTCAAGATCTAGTTTTCCAGCCATATCTTGCTTAGGCCCTACGATCTTCCTCGTCACAGTCTCGACGTCTTCTGCCTGGTCAAAGCCTTCAAAACTGTGCACAAACTGTGGACACAGTTTCTTCCAGGCCCCATTTAAAGTGGTCGTCTTCACCTCGTCCCAAGCACTTGCAATATTCTTCACTGCATCAGCAATGTTGTAGCCCTTCCAGAATTGCTTCAGTGTCAACTCCTTGTTCAGCTTCTATGGCCCTCAAAGCAAAACGTATGGTCCTTCTAAGGTAGTAAGCCTTGAAATTAGCTATACTCCCTCCCTCCATTGGCTGTATCAGCGATGTGGTATTGGGTGGGAGGTACACCACCTTCACATTAGGGTGCATGTCGCTCAAATTTGAAGGGTGACCAGGGGCATTGTCCAGGACTAAGAGGGCCTTAAAAGGCAGACCCTTCGAAGTCAAATACCGTTCCACTGCTGGCACGAAATGGTCATTGAACCAATCTTCGAAGACCATCAAGGTAACCCAAGCCTTCTTATTTGATTTCCAAATCACAGGGAGTTGACTCTTGAAAATGCCCTTGAATGCCCTGGGATTCTCGGCCAAATACACCAGCAAGGCTTCAGTTTCAAATCGCCACTTGCATTGGCCCAAACAGCAAAGTCAGTCGCTCCTTTCCAGCTTTATGGCCAGGTGCTGACTTCTCCTCCTTGGAAAGGTACGTTCGATTTGGCATTCTTTTCCAAAATAATCCAGTCTCATCCACATTAAAGACTTGGTCAGCCGTGTTTTGTAGCCACCATCCCCTTAATTATCGCGGCCAAACCACCAGGAAAACTACTACCTGCTGCTTCGCTATCAGCACTAGCAGCTTCACCTTGCAGCTTCACATTATGCAAATTTGCACGAGCCTTAAAACGGTTAAACCAACCTCTACTCGCGGAAAATTCACCACCAGCACTGCCTTCGCCAAACTTTTTCACTACTGCCTCATGCAGCGCTCTAGCCTTCTCCTGGATCACACTTAAGCTCACCGGAACACGTCACTGGTTCTGGTCCTCCAGCCAGATCATCAGGAGCTTCTCCATTTCAACAATGCTCTGGCTACGTTGCTTCTCGTTTATCACCGTTGACTTCATCGGTGCAGCATCCTTAACGTGCTTCAGAATACGTTCCTTGTCTTTCACAATGGTTACCACCGTCGTCCTGCTCAAGCCTAAAGCACGACCTATTTCGGTGTTAGTTTCTCCCTTCTCCGAACGCTTCACCACGTCATATTTTACCTCCATCGTGATGACCTTCCTCTTCTTGGATGAACTATCATCGGAGGAAGTACTTTGGCGTTTAGGAGCCATTGTAAATTCGCGAAAATGGCAAGGAAAATCAGCAACGTCTTAGCACACAACCGACTGAACTTCAGGCAGGCACGCGATTGAAGTGGCATCCTTTGGTATTGTTACGCTTAGCGTCCTCGACCGTTCGAGGTCGTTGTTCGGTCAATTTACCATACAGTTTAATAGCGTAAATTAATTTATGCGCCTGCGGTGAATGCCTCGGTTTCGAAGGGACTAGAGTCCCTGACTGATGCGGGAGTCTTAGGACGCGCTCCGGTGGACGTCAAAGGCTCTGGCTCAGAGGACTTGCCTCTAAACCCTTTCGAGTAAGAAGTTGAAGAAGACTTCGATTTCTCTGCTCCGGGATGGTGAGCCGGAGTCTTATGAGATGACGAGGACGAGGTCTTCTTAGAAGACGTCCTCTCCAGGGTCTTCTGCTCCCGCTTCCCTTTCACTTTAGGGATAGCTGAAGTTGATGACGTCCTAGCCGGCATGTCCGACTCAGAAAAGCCTTGAAAGGAAGAAGAAGAAGGAATAGGGGACGAAGATCCAGAAACACCCAAGGGAAGCCCTTGAGCGCCTAACAAACCTACCTCAACCAATAAATCACTCTCTCCTACCGTCATCGGCTCTACATTTAAGTCCAGGGCTGCAACGTCCTCGGCAATCTCCGGGGCCCCTTGTTCCGCCAATGCCTGCGCCACCTGTTGTTGAATAGCAGCGATGCACGGAGCTGCCGCTGCTGGGTCGACGTAACCGGTCGACTTGCCGCCTGGGAAGAGGCAAACAGCCATACTCTTGTCCAGGATGTATGGCTGCCCCTTGGAGACATTCTTCCCAAAGCCTCCTACCCAGGCCTTCAAGGTAGCCGACGCGGCGTCCTTCACGGCGGCAGCCTGAAATAAAGGGTCATTGTAATCCTTACAACGAAGCCCTGAGGATATAAGATTAATACTTAAGACTAAGTCATACTTATATACATATCTTAACATATGCTTTTATAGCAGTATATACCAAGAACAGATACAAGTGTATTACACTGGTATATACTTACTCCAGCAGTAAACTGATCCACCAGATCATAACAGATGGAGCAGGCCTCGTGATGTCAAACAATCAAATCGTTATGGCGGACAGCGCAGGGAGCATGGGTCCGGCAGACCTCATGACCGCATGGGTCCTGCAGGATGGCGTTGCACCCCGCCTCTTGACAGTTGGTAGCCTGTAAGTGAACAGATACTTAAGTATCGGCAGTTACTAACAGGGCTAACCTGTTAAGAGATATGAAGCTCCGCTGTATGCCGGAGTGAAAATTTATTCTGGGCATAATCCTCTCCTGTACTCCGTGAGAGAAAGTACGTAGGACGTGGTAAACTGGTCCGAAAAACTCCGGTACACCGGAGCGAAAATTTCCGCTGAACCAGTTACCTGCTCATAAACCGAGAGTACACTGAGGTGAGGGTACAATCACAGTGGAGAGTATCTCCACTGATGAACGACAGGCTAGAACAGATGCTGGCGCTCATCTCCACCTCGTTTGAGGAGTCGGGTCAGTCGATGCAAAACATATCGGAGCGACTGACTAACCAGGAAAACCTGCTGGGCGGGCCTTAGGGAAAATCCCCCAGCAGTTCTTCCTCAGGCAGGTGCCGGAGTAACACCCATGCCGGACTACAATACTACTCTCCCTCCCTTCACCATGAGCAATCCTTGGAGGGTCGCAGCCTTTGCCCCCTTCAAGGATGGGATGATTTCTATTCCTGATTGTGGAACTCGAAGAATTGAGGACTTCGAGTTCCACCCCGCCAATCTCCAACCACCTTTCATGGGCTACGCTCGATTGACGGAGACGGCATTGAGGAGGGAAGACATGATACCGAAAGAAACTGTCATTTACAGTCGGGATCAAGCCCAGAGGGAATGGGTTAGATGCCTCGAAGATTGGGATTGTACAAACACCAAGCTTCAGGCTTTCAAGAGCCCATTCACCATCTTTGTGTCAGAGGAGGAGACACCGCTCCCCTTTACCACAAAGTTGGCAGAGGCAACTATACAGGCCGCCATGAAAGACGAGCCTATGCCTCAGCTGAGAGAGTCGGATCCTACATCCCTACTCTTTCCAGGTTCTGAAGATCTCTGGGCTGATCTACCGGCTTCCTTCACTATCGGGAAGCTCAAACCGGATTGTGCTATCGAACAGTTCGGGGAGAGACTACCGAGGTTACCGGATAACCTGATCCAAGTGAAGTTTGAAGCTAGGACCAGGTTAGGGAGGACACTGAATGTCTTGGTTATGACAGAGGTTGCCGCCATCACTTATGGGACGGAGCCTCTGTTCAAACTTTTGGCAAAAGCTCAAACACAAACCGTACAGTCTGACCTGTACGACTTTGTGGTTGCTAGGTGTAACTGCAGGAAGCATGTCCTGCAGGAAGCCACAATTAGGCACGAGCGGAACAAATTGCTCGCGTCATCCATTTGGGGAGCTGACCTCTTCCCCGAATCCGTGGTGAATGAGGTTCAACATGAAGCGACCAGGCTGAATCAGAGCCTTAAGGTCTGCTGGGGACTTTCTGGCAAGAGGAAGCCAGAAGGTACCCCCTCAAATGTGAAAAAGCAGAAGCAGCCCAGGAAGTTTACACCTTTCCAGGCTCCGCAGCAACAGCAGATGGTTCAGGCGGTCCCCGTTTCCCAAATGGTTCAACCGTCTTCTTCGAAGAACCAGAACCAGCCCATTCTCCTGCTGACGTCTCAGAACCAGCCCTCGACTTCCTATGCTGTATCCCCAGCCTTTAACCCTGTTTTTGAAGGACAGGCATTCCAAGCCTTCAACAGGTTTGGAAGGGGAAGTAGAGCTAGGGGTGCATTTTGCCAGAGTGGTGGCGGAAGGACACCCAGCAGGTGAAAACACTTCTGTGGAGGACACGGAGCACGTCCTGGGAGGGAGGCTGTTCCTCTATCGACACAGATGGGGATTCAGCAATTGGGCACAAAGCATTGTGTCCAAAGGGCTGGGATGGAGTTGCATCAAAGGTCCCCCTCCATCCAAAACATTCCTTCAAATACCAACAAAGGAATTGACAAAGTATGCACAAGAGCTCCTTCAGAAAGGAGTAGTATCAAGAGTCAAACATTTAAAGTTTCAAGGTCGCTTGTTCAGCGTGCCAAAGAAAGGCTCAACAAAACGAAGAATAATTTTAGACTTGTCCCGTCTAAACTTATTCATTTGTTGTGACAAGTTCAAAATGCTGACTATCTCGCAGGTGCGGACCTTACTTCCCCGTGGGGCCGTTACCACTTCTATTGATCTTACAGATGCATACTATCATATCCCAGTCGTGAGACACTTCCGCCCATATCTAGGCTTCAGGTTGGGAAACCAGGCATTCTCTTTCAAAGTGATGCCCTTCGGGCTGAACGTAGCCCCCAGGGTGTTCACGAAAATAGCGGAATCAGTAGTCCAACAACTGAGATCACAAGGGATAATGGTAGTAGCGTACCTGGACAATTGGCTCATTTGGGCAACAACCGTCGAGGAATGCCTCAAAGCCACAAACAAAGTAATACAGTTTCTGGAACATCTGGGGTTCCAAATAAACAAGATCAAATCCAGGCTGACGCCGGAATCTCGTTTTCAGTGGCTCGGCATTCAGTGGGACCTGAACTCCCACACTCTGTCAATTCTGTTGGTCAAAAGGAAAGAAATAGCCAAGTCAATAAGGCAATTCCTCAAATGCAAACAAACATCAAGGAGAAACCAGGAAAGGATCCTAGGTTCCCTCCAGTTTGCATCAGTCACAGATGTTCTGTTGAAAGCAGTTGAAGGACATAAATCGAGTTTGGCGCTCAAGAGCAAATGTCAAATCTCGAGACAAGTTGTCAGGCATCCCGCCGATTCTTCGCAAGCGTCTCCACCCCTGGGCGGAGACCAAAAATCTGTCCAAATCAGTTCCTCTCCAATTCCCTCCTCCGGCGTTGGTTATCCACACGGATGCCTCTCTGAGCGGGTGGGGAGGATACTCCCAATTCAAAAAAGTTCAAGGGACTTGGTCGCCTCAGTTCCGCTGGCTTCACATAAATGTACTGGAAGCCATGGCAGTATTCCTCACCCTAAAAAGGCTTCTTCCAGCCAGGAATTCCCATGTCAAGCTGGTATTGGACAGCGCAGTAGTAGTACACTGCATCAACAGAGGAGGATCCAAATCAAGACATGCGAACCACGTCATGATAGCCATCTTCTCTCTAGCAACCAAGTACAAATGGCATCTTTCCTCCACTCATCTGGCGGGAGTAAGGAACGTGATAGCAGACGCTCTGTCTCACTCAGTTCCTCTAGAATCGGAATGGTCCCTGGACAGGCGCTCATTCCAGTGGGTATGCCAAAAGGTCCCAGGCCTCCAGGTGGATCTTTTCGCGTCACAATCCAACCACAAGCTCCCTTGCTATATGGTCCCCAACCTGGACCCTCTGGCCTATGCCACAGACGCCATGTCCATAGATTGGAATCAGTGGAGGAAGATATACATCTTTCCTCCAGTGAATCTTCTATTGAAAGTCCTGAACAAACTCAGGTCGTTCAAGGGACAAGTGGCTCTAATAGCCCCGGATTGGCCCAAGAGCAATTGGTACCCTCTTCTTCTGGAATTGGGTCTCCAGACTCAAAGGATTCCGGACCCCAAACTCTCTCAGTCAGTACAAATGAGGACTTGTGTTCGCTTCCTCAGAACTCTCAAAACCCTAACTTTATGGACTTCATGAAGTTCGCGGCTAAGAGAGATGCAAATATCGATCCCCAAAATATCCTTTTCTTAGAATCGGATAAAAGGGAATCAAGTTAATTTAGCTATATCCTTTTTCAGATCTCTGTTTGAAAAAGGTCTAGCAGCTAGTACTATTACAACCAATAAGTCAGCTTTAAAGAAAATCTTCCAGTTTGGCTTTAAGATAGACTTAACAGACTCTTACTTTTCGTCTATTCCTAAAGCTTGTGCTAGGCTCAGACCTTCAGAAAGACCTAGTTCAATTTCATGGTTCTTGAATGACGTTCTCAAACTGGCTTCAGATACTGACAACGATTCATGCAATTATATGATGATATTAAGGAAAACATTCTTACTAAGTCTGGCCTCAGGAGCCAGGATATCCGAACTGTCGGCCCTTTCTAGAGACTCTGGACATGTCAAATTTCTCCCATCAGGAGAAGTTCTTTTATCTCTAGATCATAGTTTTTTGGCTAAAAACCAGGATCCCTTGATGAGATGGGCCCCTTGGAAGGTCCTCCCTCTTCCTCAAGACCCTTCTCTATGTCCGGTGACGACCTTACGAGCCTATCTGTCCAGGACATTACCTAGGTCATCAGGTCCCCTTTTTATAAGAAAAAGGTGGCACTATTTCCTTAAAAGGGATCAGACAACAAGTCCTATATTTTATTAAACAAGCTAATCCTGATTCATCCCCCAGAGCCCATGACATCAGGGCAGTAGCCACCTCTATTAATTACTTCCAGCACATGAATTTTGATGATTTAAAAAAGTACACTGGCTGGAAATCGCCGACAGTTTTCAAGCGTCACTACTTGAAATCCTTGGAATCTCTTAAATTTCCGGCAGTGGCAGCGGGAAACATAGTTTCCCCTGACACTGTCTAGTAGTTGTAGTCGAAGATCCAGATCTCCTTTCTACCTGCCTCACTAATATTTTCCTTTAACCCTACCGTCAGGCTCAATCCTGTTTTGAGCCTTAGCTGCCTAGAAAGGCTACATATCGTGAGGTGTCCCTTATTTTTTTGCTAGGGTCACTCACACATGTAAATAGCATTGCCAATTGTGGCTATTTTGTGATGTTCTCCCTTATTTTTATGCTAGGGAGAATCACTTGTATATACTAATATTTGATAAATTCTAGTTTTAAGTTATCATAAGTTAGTCTAAGAGTAATTTTAAGTTCTACTACGTATTTTAAGACTAACTCACATTATGTTATACTGATTTAGTTTAAGTATGATAACTTTGTAACTGTTTGAAAAACTAGATTATAGTTATTTTGTTTTACTTTTGTGTTTTCTTAAGACCCTCCATTGTTTCTTTCTCAATCTTGTGCTAATTCTCTGGTACTATTTCACAAAACGACACGGACTGAGCCCAGAAAAGGGATTTTGACGAAGGAAAAATCTATTTTCTGGGCAAGGGTCCGTGTCGCCCAGTGAAATATCCCTTTAGTTCATATTTCTAAGGTAAATAATGCTAACATTACCAGAGAAAAATAAAAGAGGGGGATGTCAGAGTATCCTGACTCGCTCACCCTAAATAAAAAGAGGGTGTCGGTACGGTACTGGGGCGAGTGAGACCACTACCACGGACCTCTTGTCATTCAGAATTCTCCTTCACCAAAATCCCCCTCCTCGAGAGAGCTGGTACACAGCCGGCGCCAGCAACTACTACTACACACCCACCCACGCCGACAACAGCGCCTCTCGAGGCCATCCTTGAAGTTAGAGGACCAATCTTGGGCGCAAGGGTGGGATATAAACAGGGGGGGATTTCACTGGGCGACACGGACCCTTGCCCAGAAATAGATTTTTCCTTCGTCAAAATCCCTTTTTTTATTGATAA
>NC_061108.1:74843807-74878807 GCF_015104395.2 Macrobrachium nipponense
AGATTAAGCTAACATACCCCTTTCTTCGGATCGGCGATTAGCTTAATTTTCTGTTTGCTTAGCTTCGTGTTCCCTGTGTTAGCCTAGCTTTAAGATATCGCTTTAATTTTATTTGATTGATTATAAGTAATCCTATATATATCAGTGATATTGATGTTGTTCCGACGGTTCTTCCCCACCTCGTGTCTTTCACCTGACTGGGAAGACCACCGTTTGATCGTGGTGAGCCACCCGGTTACGGGGTCCCCCTCCCGTCCCCCCATTCCCCCCCTCCATACATTGCCATCCACGTCGATGGGTGATGACTCGTTTCTCACAGCTAGCGTCCGAGTCTGCATGAGAGGGGGTGACTCACGGGACTGGTGGGGATCTCCCCTCCCCTACTGGTATTTCACTCGTCATGTGCCTCGGGGGCTCGGGACCTCCTCCCCCCTTCTTCTCCGTCCTTAACTGGCCGCTCAGGGGGAGGGCTCCCCTACCCCACGTTCTTCCCTACCCTTTCCCCCTCAGTTCAGTCCGGCAGGTGTTTATCCGCCACTACCGAACATAGAGAGGGGGGGAGGGAACCACTGGGTTTCCTACACTTAGGATAGTTCACACGAGCACTTACTGATATAATGGGTTTTTATTTTGTTTTTATTTTGTTTTATTTAATGTTTAGAATCTTTTGCGTTACTCCGGGGTTTTTTTTTATTTCCGCCTCTCGTTCTATCCCTTGCTTCGTTAGAAGTTTGACATTGCTCACTCGATATTAATTAACTCCGGGCCATACGGAGAACTCCGGGCCCTACGGAGTCTATTTTTAATCATATACAAGTGAGCTTAGGCGGAGGCAGAGACTTTCTTCCCCCCTCGTAACTTTTTTACGTAATATTCATACGTAGGTAGATCTCTATCCGTCGGTCCTACTCCGGCACCCACGGATATTTTGCATATTATACCACCGGAGGTTGTCATTGGTACTCATGTATCCTTTGACTTACAGATGTTGTGCCAGGAGATTGGGTGCAATGCCATCCTCCAAGACCCGTGCGGCCATATAGTATGCCGTTCTCATGCAGGATGTGCAGTGAAAGTGGAGGATTTTATCGTTTGGCATCATGAAGCTTGCCAAACCTGCTACTTGCTAGTAGGAGATGCCTCACTAGTAGTAAGTTTCTTAGCACTTTTTCATTCATTCATCACCTGGAATACTTGTTATTATATTATACCTCTCACATATGAGACACATTCATATAATCTCAACACAACAGACATTCCTCCCCTATCCTCTCCCTAACTCTAGACCCTTTTTTAACAGGGTTCTGATGAAGAAAAGAAGAAACTTTGTCGACTCTCAAAGCTTGGGTAGGGGGTTTTGGCCGGAATTCAAAGGGCCGCCCCTACATTCTTACCCAGGATATGGCGGACCTAGTATTCCCAGGAGCCAAGCCAAGAAAGGATCAGTGGTGGGGGACCCGATAGCGGCCGCCCCTTTGCTGGCCGACCTTCAAGTCGTGATCTCCCTTCAGGAGGGGGATTTCCCAGAGGACGTTGCAGAAGACGTTGCGGCAATGAACCTCGACGTCGAACCCATGGCTATTGACTCCATGGGTACAGGTAAGGGTGTAGTAGGGGGAGCTTCTGTGGGTTCTCAGGGCCCTTTCCTGAATTCCCTTTCTCCATCACCTTCTACTGATCCTTCTACTTCCACTTCTTTCCGGGGCTTCACTGAAGAGCAGCGGTCTGTCCGTCCTAAAGGCTACTTCAGTGATCCCCAAGGCTAAGATGACCGAGGAGAAACTTAAAAAGTCTCTCCCCAAGAAATCGGTCATCCTGACAGACACTGTAACTCCGGCTCACCACCTCCCCGGATCAGTTAGGTCAAGGGAGGCCTCTTCCTCTGCGTCGAGGTCCCCCAAACATAGATCACGTAAGGATCGGGCTCAAGTCCCTCTTTTTGATCCCGAATCCTTTTCGGCTAATATTCTGGAGCAGGTGGGAGTGATCGTAGGGGCCTTGGTTGACAACAAGGTCGGCTCGGTGCTCTCCCAGCTCTCCAGTTCTGTTACGTCTTCCGGCCAGTCGATCCAACTTCCAAGCGCTGGCGGAACGGCTGGCCGCTCGGGAGAATGCCATCGCCGGGATTCAAACCTCGATCGCGGCAGGTTCCCCTCTATCTGTGCCACCTTCTCCTCTTCCAATGCCAGATTCCAGCCAACTGCCGGAATTCAAGGCGGCCAACCCTTGGAGGATCGCTTCATATGCCCCGTTTGTCAACGGAATGTTGACAATCGAAGGCATAGGAACTCGAAGGCGTGAGGACTTTGAGTTCCACCCCAGAGACCTTCAACCACCATTCATTGGCTACGTCCGACTAACGGAAGCAGCGATGATGAGAGAGGACAAGGTTCCCAAGGAAACAGTGATCCATCCGAGGGAACAGGCACAGCAGACTCTAATGAGAAGTCTGGAGGAATGGGGGTGTGAAAACACCCGCATCACAGCCTTTAGGAGTCCTTTCACCATTTTTACTCCGGTGGAAGGGACTCCGCTACCACTGACCCTTAAGGTAGTGGAAGCAACCTTTCAGGCCGCCCTGAAAGACGAGCCCCTGCCTCAACTACGAAAGACGGAACCCACCTCTCTCTTAGTCCCAGGCTCCGAGACGTACTTCGAGGGGGCAGTTCCTACTTTCTCAGTAGGAAAACTAAAGGCGGACTGTGCCACCTCTCTCTTTAGTGAGAGAGACCCCAGGTTGTCAGACTCCCTCATCCAGATGGAGTACGACGCCCGGACTAGGCTCGCGAGATCCCTTTCCTCCATGACTATGGCGGAGATGACGGCTCTTGTATACCAACAAGAGCCGTTATTTAAAGTTATAGCTAAAGGTCTGCTGCACACCATGCAGTGTGACCTTTACGACTTCCTCATAGCCAGGAGAAATTGTAGGAAGCACGTTCTGGCGGAAGCTACTATCCGCCATGAACCTAATAAACTGTTGCTTCCTCAGTTTGGGGAACGGACCTCTTTCCAGCACCAGTAGTAGCAGAAGTCCTTCATAAGGCTTCTAAGGTTAACCAGTGCCTCAAAGTCAGGTGGGGACTGGTAGCAAAGCGGAGGCAGGAATCTTCTGGTCCTAACCCAAGGAACAAGAAGAAACCAAGGAAGTACTCTCCCTTCCAGCCTTCTCAGCAAACGTTGGTTCAGGCAGTCCCAGCACCACAAGGGCAACCATCATCGAAGGGTCAACAACAATACTTGTTCTGACCCCTCAGTCCCAGCAATCTCAACCTCTACTTCCTTTGCTGCTCGCCAGCCTACAATTCCAACTATGAAAGCCAGAACTTTCAGGCTTTCAATAGGTTTGCGAGAGGCAGCAGAGCAAGAGGTGCCTCTCGATTCAGAGGATCCGGCAGGGCTGCTAACAGAGGAAGAGGTTTCCGAGGAGCAAGAGGTGGCCGCCCCTCGGCAAACCAGTAGTGAGAGTCCCAAGGTAGGAGGGAGGCTGTATCTCTTCCGCCAGCGGTGGGGGTTCAGCCCTTGGGCTCAAAGTATAGTAACAAAAGGACTAGGTTGGAGTTGGCTAGAGGGGCCCTCCTCCAACCAACAGATTCTATCAAGCACCAACAACGGAATTGGTAGAGTATACCGAAGACCTCCTTCTCAAAGGAGTAGTCTCAAGAGTCAACAATTTAAAATTTCAAGGACGCTTGTTCAGCGTGCCAAGAAAGACTCGGTAAACCGAAGAATCATCTTAGACTTGTCCATCTGAACTTATTCATTCATTGCGACAAGTTCAGGATGCTGACCGTTTCGCAGGTACGGACCATTACTTCCCCGTGGGGCCGTCACAACCTCTATAGATCTTACAGATGCCTACTATCATGTTCCCATAGCCAGACACTTCCGTCCATTCCTAGGCTTCAAACTAGGCAACAGATCCTTACTCCTTCAAGGTAATGCCATTCGGGCTCACATAGCCCCCAGGATCTTCACCAAATTGGCGGAAGCAGTAGTGCAAGAGCTAAGGAAACAGGGAATAATGTTAGTGGCTTATCTGGACGATTGGCTTATTTGGGCAAAGAACCCCAAAGAATGCAAAGAAGCAACGGTCAGAGTGATCAAATTCCTAGAACATTTAGGTTTTCAAATAAACAAAACCAAGTCCAGACTAACACGGAATCTCGATTCCAGTGGTTAGGCCTTCAGTGGGACTTACAATCGCACACACTATCAATTCCGTCTGTGAAAAGGAAAGAAATTGCAAGAGCTACAAACAATTTCTCAAACGACACAAACATCCAGGAGGTGCCAGGAGAGGATCCTGGGCTCACTCCAGTTTGCATCAGTCACAGACGTTCTGCTCAGAGCCAAACTCAAAGATATAAAACAGAGTATGGCGCTCAAGAGCGAATTGCAGATCACGGGACAAACTAGCCTCTATCCCAGCGATCTTACGGAAACGTCTCCGTCCCTGGACGGAGACAAAGAATCTTTCAAAAGCAATTCCTCTACAGTTTCCCCCTCCATCATTAGTGATCCACACAGACGCCTCACTAACGGGTGGGGAGGATACTCCCAGTACGAAAAAGTTCAAGGAACTTGATCGTTAACATTTCGCCAGCTACATATCAATGTACTGGAGGCCATGGCAGTATTCCTCACACTGAAACGGCTTCGTCCGCCCAAGAACTCACATTTCAAATTAGTTCTGGACAGTGCAGTAGTAGTACACTGCATCAACAGGGGCGGAGGATCCAAAGTCAAGCCACTTGAACCATGTCATGATAGCCTCTTTTTCTCTGGCAAACAAAAATAATGGCACCTGTCAGCCACTCACCTGGGGCAGGATCAAGAACGTAGTAGCAGACGCTCTATCGCGCTCCGCTCCGTTGGAATCGGAGTGGACAACTGGACAGGAGTTCATTCAATTGGATCAGTCTACAAGTCCCCGGACTCCAAGTAGACCTCTTCGCCACGGAGTCAAACCACAAACTCCCTTGTTACGTGGCACCCAACCTCGATCCTCTAGCATACGCTACGGATGCAATGATCCTCGATTGGAACGAATGGAAGAATATTTACCTTTTCCCTCCGGTGAACCTTCTCATGAAAGTTTTAGACAAACTCAGGACATTCAAAGGCCAAGTAGCTCTAGTAGCTCCCAACTGGCCCAAGAGCAATTGGTTCCCTCTACTCCTAGAGTTGAGACTCCGACCTCTACGGATTCCCACCCCAAACTAACCCAGTTAGTGCAAACTCAGACTGTGTCCGCTTCCTCAAGAATTCAGAAAACCCTAACTTTATGGATTTTCTGAAATTCGCAGCCATGAGGAATGCAGAAATTGATCCCCAGAATATCTCATTCTTGGAATCAGATAAAAGAGAATCTACTCTCCGGCAATATGATTCATTTGTCAAGAAACTAGCAGAGTTCCTTAAGTTGTCAAATTCTCAAGTCATGACAACAAACCTAGCCATAACTTTCTTCAGATCATTGTTTGAGAAAGGCTTAGCAGCAAGCACTATCACTACGACCAAATCAGCTCTTAAAAAGATCTTCCAATTTGGTTTTAGCATAGACCTTACGGATTCGTACTTTACGTCCATACCAAAAGCTTGTGCTAGATTAAGACCATCAACGAGACCTAAATCAGTCTCATGGTTCCTAAATGATGTCCTCAAACTGGCCTCAGACATTAACAATGACTCTTGCAATTATA
Source organism: Macrobrachium nipponense (assembly GCF_015104395.2). Lineage (NCBI taxonomy): Eukaryota > Metazoa > Arthropoda > Malacostraca > Decapoda > Palaemonidae > Macrobrachium > Macrobrachium nipponense. Next base: position 74,849,513 of record NC_061108.1, read on the forward strand.
TATCCCTCCTGAGGAAAACCCTATTCTTATTAAGTTTAGCCTCCGGAGCTAGAATATCAGAACTGTCAGCTTTATCAAGAGAACCAGGCCACATTGAGTTCCTCCCCTCAGGGGAAGTCCTCTTATCCCCAGATCGCCATTTTCTAGCCAAAAATGAAGATCCACAGGACAGATGGTCCTCGTGGAAAATCCTACCACTACCTCAAGACATTTCCCTTTGGTCCGTCAACTCATTAAGAGCCTACCTAAGCAGAACAACTCTGAATCTTCAGGCCCATTGTTCATAGGAAGGAAGGTGGTACATTATCCCTAAAAGGGATCAGGCAACAAATTTTATACTTCATTAAACAGAATGCCAATCCAGAGTCCTTTCCTCGGTGGCCCACGATGTTAGGGCGGTGGCCACATCTATTAATTATTTCCAACACATGAATTTTGACGATCTTAAGAAGTATACAGGCTGGAAATATCCGACAGTTTTCAAACGGCACTACCTAAAACCCTTAGAAGCCCTCAAATTTCCAGCAGTGGCAGCTGGAAACACAGTTTCTCCTGATTCTTAATTTTTACTTTAACTTCTTGTAGCCTTGCCTTCTACCTGCCCCATTGCACCCTTACTTAGTTTAGTCGCCTCCATGTATTGGGTTACCTTGAGTTTGCTTTTGTTCATCATTCTAATTGGATTCAGTTCCATTCTTTTGTATATATCAACTTATATCCTGTCTTTGCCTAACCTGTTTTGTTATTGTTTGTTGTTAGGCTAACTAATTTTAAGTAATAACCCGTGTTTTAGGGCTTATACTTCCCTTAGGGTAAGACTGTAATTTTAGTTGATTATTATACTATTAACCTTACAAGTGTTTAACTTTACCTTCTTAATTTATCTGTACTGTTCCTCAAGCTTGGTGTTTAGCATTCTCTGGTACTATTTCACAGGCCGACACAGGTCAAGCCCAGAAAAGGGATTTTGACGAAGGAAAAGTCTATTTCTGGGCAAGGACCTGTGTCGCCCTGTGAAACCCCACCCTGTAGTTAGATTATCCTCACCCAGCCTACCCAAGCTTGGAGGCTATCCTTCAGGCAATGACGTCTCAGGCGTCGGAGGCGGCCTCACGGTAGTAGTAGACCGGGAGCTGTAGCACGGCTCCTCCGTAGTTCGGGGTTTTGTCGAAGGAAGAAGCTAAATGGCAAGGGACCTCTGGCAGTGATTCCACTCGCTCCTTTCTATACCGACACTTCTATAAGAAGTGAGTGAGCCATTTATCTTGGCATTATATTGTTTCTTTTTTCTCTAAGATGAATAGCAATATTTATTCCTCAGAAATAGTATCAAAGGAACCATTTCACAGGGCGACACAGGTCGTTGCCCAGAAATAGATTTTTCCTTCGTCAAAATCCCTTTTTTATGATACAAAAATGATTTACTAATTTTCAAATATTAATTTTGATTAATACTGTATTAGTAAGTTTAATAAGTTTAAATGATATCACATAATAAAAATAATAATTCTCTCTCTCTCTCTCTCTCTCTCTCTCTCTCTCTCTCTCTCTCTCTCTCTCTCTCTCTCTCTCTCTACTACAAAGATGTATTTTTTTTTTGTATGATAAATAAATGATTTACTATTTTCAAATATTAATATTAATTTATACAGCAATAATATCAATTCATTAAAGAAAATACCATAGTGAATTAGTAAGATTTTAGCTTATAAATTTAAAAAATTATGGAAGAATGAAGGAAATCACAGTCAGATTCTTTCTCTAACTCCAGGTACTAAAACTCAGATATACGTATCAAGTTAAGTGACGGAGGGGGAAGGAGCTGATTTGTTGCTGTCATCAAGTGCTCATGAAATTTCCACCCCCCCCCCTCTCTCTCTCCTCTCTCTCTCTCTCTCATCTCGTCTCTCTCTCTCTCTCTCTCCTCTCTCTCCTCCTCTCTCTCTCTCTCTTCTCTCTCTCTAGAGAGGTTGTTATGGTACATATATGCGTAATATGTTTATTAATATTTTCAAAATAATAATAATAATAATAATAATAATAATAATAATAATAATAATAACTGTAATTACAAAAATCATATGTGAAAGTATTTTACAAATACTACGATAATTCTCTCTCTCTCTCTCTCTCTCTCTCTCTCTCTCTCTCTCTCTCTCTCTTAAAGCGATGTATGTTTTTGGATGATGATTTACTAATTTTCAAATATCAATATTAATGTAAACAGCAATAATATAAATTCATTAAAGAAAATACTAAGTGAATTAGCAAGATTTTAGTTTATAAATAAAAAGAATTACTGTAAGAATAAAAGAAAATGCATTTACCCCGTCTTGTTACGTAGCCAGCTTGGTTGGCTGGGTTCCAACTGTCAAATCCAGTGTTGCCATCTACGGATCATTGAAATTCTCTCTCTCTTTCTCTTTTGCTGAAATGAGATAATTTCTATGGTACATGTGTATGTTTATTAATATTTTCGCATAATAATAATAATAGTAATAATAATAATATAACTAATCTCAAAATTCACATATGATAGTATTTTAAAGAAGTACAATAATCTATCCATTTCACTCTTTTAAATAAGGACAACCCTCTCTCTCTCTCTCTCTCTCTCTCTCTCTCTCTCTCTCTCTCTCTCTCTCTCTCTCTCTCTCTCTCTCTCGCCGCACGAGATACTAGCATGCACTAGTGGTAACTCTCGCCCTCTGTTTGGGCTGGAAGTGTATGTATAAGTATATCTTCAAGGACATTACTACATTTTATGGTAAAATAATATTATACAGAACTAGTTTACAAATAATATTACGTTTAATGAGATTAAACAGTAACAATAACGTTCTCTCTCTCTCTCTCTCTCTCATGTATGTTTATTTGTTTTGTAGTGTAAATAAATGATTTACCTTCTAACTAATTTTCAAATATTAATAAGTTTAATTAAAAATAGCGATTCCCAGTCTTTTTATCCACTTGGAGGAACATGGGCGGGGGAGTAAATGAGTTTGATATATGAATTGGTGGAGGGGAGGAAGCGGAGTCTAGGAGTTATTCTCTCTCTCTCTCTCTCTCTCTCTCTCTCTCTCTCTCTCTCTCTCTCTCTCTCTCTCTCTCTCTCTCTCTCTCTCTCTCCATTATTATTCTTTCTGTCTCAGAAATAATTCATAATTTCACTCTTGAGGGTCAAATATATGATGTTGCCATTCATTGGTCTCTCTCTCTCTCTCTCTCTCTCTCTCTGTTATTTGCTGTAGGTATATATTTTTAATGGTAAAATGTTTAAGATGACCTTAAAATGATATTAATATATAACCTCAAAGATTAATGCAGTAATAGGTTAGTAATTTTAGGTATATTTGAAGTAGGATGTTATTCAAGGTATACATTTGGCATCTGAACTTTCAAGGTAGGCAGTTATAAGCATTTTAGTGGTGGTTTTAACTATTCGCTGGGGTGTCTGGTACACATCCCCCGCGAATACGGGGGGAACACTGTATATCAAAGCATATATTTTCGCAAATTTTCTGTTGTATCTCAAAACATTCGTATATTAGGGCAATCGTATGTCAAGGTTCCAGTGTAATTTGATCAGAGAGAGAGAGGCGTCTTGGCAACAGTGGTCTTGGGGATTGACGTAACGTTTATTTTCTGAACAGATAGGACAGAGAAGTGTTCGTTTCATTAAACGGCCTCTGACTCATGCCAGGAAATGTTTTGTTGATACTAATATATAAGCCTATTTAAAGATACGTTTACTTTAATTAGTCTATATGGTACGTAAATAGTAATCAACTGTTCATGTAGCCCTCAAGATTTGGCAAAATCACTCCAGGTTGTACATAAAACTTCAAGAATGTAGTGTCACCAGAGGATTACAATAGTTTTTACCTTCAAGAACCAGCATTTCTTTATGAAAATAACTCCAGGTTGTACATAAAACTACAGGAAACAACATGTAATGTAACCAAAGGATTACAAGTAAGGTTTTTATAATTTTTTATTAGTTTAAGACATATTTCCAAACGTCGTTCCGGCTTACGACAATTTTCGGGTTATGACGCGTCTCAAGAACGGAACCCCTGTCATAACCCGGGGACTGCCTGTATATATATATATATATATATATATATATATATATATATAGTGGTTTCACTCGCCCCAGAAACCATACCGACACCCTCTTTTTATAGGGTGAGCGAGGTCAGAATGTTCTGACATCCCATTTTGGTTTTTTCTCTGGTAATGTTAGCAATATTTACCTTAGAAATATGAACTAAAAGGATATTTCACGAAGCGACACGGGCTGAGCCCAGAAAAGGGATTTTGACGTAGGAAAAATCTATTTCTGGGCGAGGAAGCCGTGTCGCCCAGTGAAATAGGTCCTTCAGCACTATTTCAAGGTAAGATAGTTAAATACCAGAGAACTGCTAAATTGGACCTGCCAGAATATTCCAGCTCGCTCTTCTTCATTAAAAACGTGTCGTTATAGATCTGGGGCGAGTGAAACTCACTACCACAGCACCCACAATATATATATATATATATATATATATATATATATATATATAATATATATTGGAGTGGGTGCTGTGGTAGTGAGTTTCACTCGCCCCAGATCTATAACGACACGTTTTTAATGAAGAAGAGCGAGCTGGAATATTCTGGCAGGTCCAATTTAGCAGTTCTCTGGTATTTTAACTATCTTACCTTAGAAATAGTGCTGAAGGAACCTATTTCACTGGGCGACACGGCTTCCTCGCCCAGAAATAGATTTTTCCTACGTCAAAATCCCTTTTCTGGGCTCAGCCCGTGTCGCTTCGTGAAATATCCTTTTAGTTCATATTTCTAAGGTAAATATTGCTAACATTACCAGAGAAAAAACCAAAATGGGATGTCAGAACATTCTGACTCGCTCACCCTATAAAAAGAGGGTGTCGGTATGGTTTCTGGGGCGAGTGAAACCACTACCACGGGCCTCTTGTCAATTAGATCCCTCCTTCACAAAATCCCCCTGCTAGAGAGCTGTTACACAGCCAGCGTCAGCAACTACTACTACTAGCGATCCCATGCCAACACGATCGCCTCTAGCGGCCATCCTTTCTGTTAGCAGAATCCCGCACACACGTGTTTTTTCTTGCTGTGCTTTTTTTGCTTTCGCTCTTTGGATTATCTTTCGAGATGGAACTTCAAGCTATTGCAGCAACTAAGTTAAGTACTGCCTAAGTGTTTCACGTATTTTTAGCCAGTTAGGGCCTGTTTTACCGCTTTTATTTAGGTTATATGACGGTGCCCTCTATGACATGGCTACAGGCTCGCCCCACCTGGCTCGCCTCGTGTAATTCTTATTCAGCTCCTTCGGTCTCCCATACCGTTGTAGCTAATTCTGTGCAGTATTTATGTTAAGTTTTTCGTGTTGTGCAAGATTTGCTATTCTATTGTTATGGGAATCTAGCTCGATTGAGCTTTTGCCTTGTTACCTTAGCTCAGTGTTCATGCATGCATGGCCTTTGTCTAGGTCTGTTAGGCATGTAGGACGTACGCCCTTCTCTCTTTAGTCCTACCACCCTGGCCGTCGCCCTCCGTTCTTAGGTACCGGCAGAGGCCAGCTCCCGAGTAGTTAGGCGCCCTCCCTCCCAGGTCGGTTAGCCTAGCTTCTCTAGGACATTTCTTTCTCTTTTACTTTTGATTCCCTTCCTTTCTATTATAAATTTTTATGTTTATATTACATTGCATGTTTGAGACGGTTAGAGATAGCCTAGGCCATCTCTTTCGCATGGCCTGTCCGTCCACGTGGCCCTACCACGTTCACGGTGGACCAGGCGATCGCCCTGAGCTACTGGCTAATCGCCTGAGCCACCGGCTCAGTTACCCCTCCCTGCCTCTCTTTCCCCTACGGGGGACGGGGAGGCACGTACCGCTCGCTCATGTTGCCATGGCAACACCCGGGCTCACTCCCCTCCTCCTCTCTTCCCGGAGAGGATACGGGAGTCTCGAGAGGGGGGGGTACCTTGAGACTGTCTCGTCATACTGTTCTCACCCTGGGTTCCACGGGGGTGTCTTGGTGCGCTCGGGTTGGGCTGGCCACCTAGCTCGATCGTGCTCGGAGCCCCTAGGGTCCCTTATCGCTCTCTCTCCTACCCCGGTCACCCCCATTTTACCCCCCGCGCCAGCAGCGGGCTCCGCTGGTTCGGGGTGTGACGGAGAAGAGCTCTGCTACATGCTTCTATTTTTACGTATTTGTTTTGCTATTTTAACCTTATTTTTGTATTATATATATGTGTTTATGCTGAAAATTCCGCTAGCCGGCGGAGCGCCTGCTCACCAACCGGGTTCTCCCCCTGCCTGCAAGTTTTTTCTACGGCGGAGAGCTATGCTCCCGCTGTTCTAGTTTATTCACTAATGGGTTAACTCTCTCTTGTTCCTCCCCGTTGTTCTTGTACCCACCCCGGTGTATAAACTGGTTGCTAGTTTGGTGAAACTCCTTACTCCGGCGTGCTGGATTTTTCTAACTAGCATACCAGATCTACGGGACTCTCACCACCACAGGAGAACAGGAGAACGTTAACACCTATATCTCCACTCCGGCATATAGCTGAGTGTTATATCTCTTAACGGGCTAGTCCTGTTAATTAGTGTTGATACTCATGTATCTGTCCATTTACAGGCTACCAACTGCCAGGAGTCCGGCTGTAACGCCGTACTACAGGACCCCTGTGGACACGAGGTCTGCAGGACCCACGCCGTCTGCGCCATCCGCTATGGGGACATAGCGGTATGGCACCATGAAGCATGCTCTATTTGCTATGACCTTGTAGAGCAATTTTCCTCCGGTGTAAGTTTATACCGGAATCTATTTGCTATATAATTTAACCATATAAATGTACTCCTATAAGAGATGCAATGACATTTTGAACTATATGTTTAATCATCAGCAGCTTAGCCTTCCCTTCTAGGGCTTACAATAACCCTCTCTTCCAGGCTACCGCCGTGAAGAACGCCGCAGCGACCACCCTGAAGGCCTGGGTCGGCGGGTTTGGCAAGAACGTTACGAAGGGGCAGCCATATATCTTGAATAAGAATATGGCTCTCCGCCTCTTCCCTGGAGCCAAGGCCACTTGCTACGTCGACCCGGCAGAGGTGGCTCCGTATATCTCCACTATCCAGCTTCAGGGGGCCTAGGCGCTGGCGGCCCAGAGCAACCCCGAAATCGCAGACGACGTGGCTACTCTAGACCTCAACTTGAAACCAATGGCAGTAGGTGATCCAGGTAGTATGTTGGATGAGGCAGGTTTGTTGGGGGTTCAAGGGCTTCCCTTGGGTCCTTCTGGATCTTCTTCCCCTGTTCCTTCTTCTACTTCCTTCCAAGGCTTTTCAGAGAGTGAACTTTCGGTCAGACCGAAGTCCACTCAGGCTATCCCTAAAGTGAAAGGGAAGCGTGAGTTGAAGACCCTTGAGAAGACAGCGTCTAAAAAGACCACGTCTTCCTCTTCTCATAAGACTCCGGCTCACCACCCCGGAGCAGAGAAATCGAAGTCCTCTTCTTCTTCGTATTCAAAAGGGTCTAGAGGCAAATCCTTGAAGGATAAGGCCCAGGCTTCTATGAATCCTGAGCCTTCGACCTCTACTGGGACACGCCTCAAGACTCCTACAGTGTCCAAAGACCCGGCTCCTTTTGACACAGATGCGTTTGCTGCAAATATTATGCAGCAGATGGGCAGTCTTGTTGGGAACCTAGTGCAAGACAAATTTGAGCAGATGTTGTCACACATCTCTACGTCTTTCGAGGAGTCCGGTCAGTCGATTCGAAGCATTTCGGAGAGACTGACCAACCAAGAGAATCTCATAGCGGGTCTCCGGGAGAACCCTGCAACAGTCCTCCCACAGCCTGGTATGGCGGTTCAAGCCATGCCGGACTATGATTCTCTCCTTCCCTTCACACCAAACAATCCATGGAGAGTGTCGTCGTATGCCCCATTTAAAGACGGCATGCTGACGTTACCGGACTGCGGCACTCGAAGATTAGAAGACTTCCAGTTCCACCCCCCAATCTGCAGCCACCATTCATTGGTTACGCCCGTCTTACAGAGACGGTGATGAGAAGGGAGGACAGGATCCCCAAGGAAACCGTGATCTACAGCCGAGATCAGGCCCAAAGGGAGTGGCTGAGGAGCTTGGATGATTGGGACTGTGTCAACACCAAGCTCCAGGCTTTTAAGGGGGCCGGCCGGCTAATGCCCTTTTTTAAGGACAGGACTTTGATATTCATACCACTTAATAAGGTGACTTGGGACATCTCCAAACCGCATGTGATTTTCGCCTCTGACTTTCGGTTTTGTGACGCCAGGGCGATTTATCCCGAAAATAACCATTTTTCAAATTCTATCTCCTCCCTTGATATTTAATATTAAGACCTGGGATTACTACCATATATAGACCTGATGTAGACCTCCAATCGAATGAAGAGTTTTTTTTCTAAAAGTCATTTTTTTGCTAGATATGAATTTTTCAATATGGTAAAAAAATAAACCCTATAAATCAGGAGAAAAAAATTTATAAAAAAAATATGAACAAAAATTGGAAAAAAGGGCTCTATTTGATTGTCTATAATGTCTTTCTGAGTTATATACCAAATTCCAATGTTATAGCTTAAAACTAAGTGAGAAGATAGATTTTGAAGGCAATAAGTATAGTTTTGAGATACGGGCGTTCAAAGTTTCATACAATCAACTTACCTGTCAGATATATACATAGCTAAGACTCCGTCGTCCCCGACAGAAATTCAAATTTCGCGCCACTCGCTACAGGTAGGTCAGGTGATCTACCGGCCTGCCCTGGGCGGCAGGACTAGGAACCATTCCCGTTTTCTACTCATATATTTTCTGTCGCCGGTGGTATCAACATCGTTGCTGCCACCTCCTGACTGGAATTCGCTTTTCTAGACAATTGATCATCTTTTTGTGGACTTTTGGTGACGTACCTGGATCGTTGTTTTGGCATTCGCTACTGTGGACTGGATTTGGACTTGCTTTGATTTTTCTTCAAGAATGTCTGATTCAAAGTGGTTGTGTGAGAGTGTGTGTGAATGAATAGGCTGCAAGGTGAGGATACCGAAGGCTTCGGTTGATCCTCACACTGTATGTCGCAAATGTAGAGGTTTTGATTGTTCTATTTTTTCTAACACCTGTCATGAGTGTGAGAGGTTGAATGGTTGAGGAATGGAAGACTCTAACTTCTACTTGAAGAAGTTAGAAAGGGATAGAGTCAGAAGGGCTGCATCTAAGATTGCGGGTAGTAGTACAAAGGCCTATTGAGCCTTTTAATGATTCTAACTCTTCCCTCCCATGAACTAACTATGCATTTGATTCATAATTCTGTATCAGGGTGGGCCTCACTGGCTTTACATTCAGATTCGGCCTCGGAAAATTGCTGAGCTGAAAGCTACTCTTCACAGGATGAAATCCAAAATGGCTGCATGAAGGTAAGGATTGTGAAAGTGACTATTATAGTGAAGTGAGTGTCCCCAGTGTTGTGGACGGGGGAGTCTGACCGTCTCTGCGACGCTCCCAGGCCTAGACCTCTTCCAAGCTCCCAACCCGCCCCAGAGGAGAAGGAAAGTCGAAAGCCGTACGGAGGTTGTGGAGAATTCCCCCCGGTCAGGCGTCCCTTCAGCAGGCTCTGTAAATAGACAGACTGCTCAGGACCGCTATAGGAAAAAGCGTCCCTCAGAGAGTGCTTCTCTTCGTCCGCTTCTCCCTCTCCTAAAGAGGGTGGAAGGGATTCGGACTTTGTCAGGCCCCTGAAAAGGCAATGGAAAGATCCTGGGTTGGATTCTAGCCCCGAACGCTTTTCGGAAGAAAGCGCCTCCTTCGATCAAGAAGGCTAAGAGGGTTTTGACGTCCCATGGTTTGGACAAAACTCCTTCGAGATACCCTCTCCCCGTTCAAGAAGATGCCGGAGAGGCTTCCAAGAGGATCATTTTGGCTGTGCAAGAACAGTTATCCGCCTTGGTAGGAGTCCTTTCGAAGGATCCCCCTCGTGAAGAAAGACGTGAGGCTTCCTGTCAAGTAAGTCTCGTCTTCTTCTCCCCGCCAGGAGTGAGGTCTCCTGTGGGACGTGAGGCGTTTGAGATCTACTCTGATAGACTCTTTGGACGATTTTGAATCGCCAGACAAGCGCGAGGCGCCAGTCAAGCGCGAAGTTTCCTACAGACGAGAAGCGTCTGATAGGATTAAAGCGCCAGACAAGCAAGAAACGCTTTACAGGCGTGAGGATTTTTCCAGACGTGATACGTCTGCCAGACCAGCAGCGTCACGCCGAGCGCGAGGAAGCAGCCAGCCCTAAAAAGGCGACCGAGGCGCCAGACCAAGCATCATCCATACAAGGATATGGCACCAGAAAGGCGCGAGGCGCCAGCCAGGCGCGAGGCGTCAGTCAGGCGCGAGACTTTACAGAGCGCGAGGCCATCAGTCAGGGCGCGAGGCGCCAGCCAAGCGCGAGGAGTCAGCCAGGCGCGAGGCGCCAGCCGGCGCGAGACGCGCCAGCCAGGCGGTAGGCGCCGCCCGTCGCGAGGCGCCAGCCAGCGCGAGGCGCCAGCCAGGAGCGAGGCGCCAGCCAGGCGCGAGGCGCCAGCCAGGCGCGAGGCGCCAGCCAGGCGCGAGGCGCCAGCCCAAGCGCGAGGAGCCAGCCAAGCGCGAGAGGCCAGCCAAGCAGAGGAGCGCTAGTACACTCTCTTAGCCCAACTCTCCTATTAGGACGTTTGTTCTCCCGTAGAGAGAGTTATTGGGCAGAAGAGACCCGGGAACGGGAAGTGACTTCTCCTTCTGATCCGATTTTGGAAGAGGACTCAGAAGACGAGACTCACGGCAGAGAAGGGCTGTCTTAACTACAAAGTTTTGACAGCTTCTCCTCCTCCAGGAATACGGAGATGCATTGATCCCTGCCGCTCCTCCTTCGCCTCGTTCACTTTTTTCATGCTCTAAGACGCCGAAGTCGTCGGCTTTCTTGAAGATGAGACCGACGATTTGCTATGAAGAGAAGCTCTTCAGTTGCTGGATAGCTGGATGCTAACCAACCAAAGAAGGAGCTAGTCAGGACGGTGTTTTGCATGCCTCCCGCTAGACTTACGGGCAAGAGAGGTATTTGGTACCAGACTGGGGAGCATATGGGACTCACTCTCCCAGCTTCGGCTGAAGCTGACTTTTCCAGTCTGGTAGATGCATCCAGGAGACATAGCCTTCATACTGCGAAGATTACTTGGGGTCTTTCAGAGTTGGATCATCTCCTCAAGGGACTTTTTCACATTTTAGAAGTTTTCACTTCCTTAGATTGGTCCCTTGGGGTGATGTCCAAGAAGGCTCATGCCTCGGAAGGACTCGATCCGAACGTACTCCTTGCAATTTTGTCCTGTATTGACAAGGCGGTACAGGATGGCTCAGGGGAAGTTTCTTCCTTATTTGGAGCAGCCTCTTGAAGAAGAGATCTGTATTTAGCGCTTTCTTGACAAAAGCGGTATCCCATTCGCAAAGGGCAGCCTTGTTATTCGCTCCCAGTCTGACTTTCTGTTCCTTCACAGTTGGTTGAGGGACATTTCCCATTCTCTGACGGAGAAAAGCAACACAGGATCTTCTCCTGCAATCTTCCAGGAAGAAGAGACCAGTGATGGTGGGAGACAAGAAAGGTGTGTCTAATACGCCTGTTCGGCCCTTTCGAGGAGGCCCTCCCACTAGAGTTGCCGCTAAAAGAAAGGCGACTGAGAAGAGAGGTAGAGCCTCTTTCCGTCCCTTTAAAAGGGGAAAGTGAAGTGACGCTCCTCCAAACACCAGTAGGTGCCAGGCTCCGGGGATTTGCGGAAGCCTGGACTCTCATAGATACAGACGCTTGGTCTATGTCTGTTCTTCAGAAGGGATACCTCATTCCTTTCCTGGACAATCCTCCCCTGACGTCAACTCCGCGGGAATTGTCCGCCAATTACAAGGACCCTGTGTTGAAAGATACTCTTCAACAAATGGTGGATCAGATGTAGGACAAGAGAGCTATAGAGCTAGTGCTGGATCAAAGCTCCACCCCAGGGTTTTACAATCGTCTTTCTTGGTTGCGAAAGCCTCGGGGGGCTGGAGACCAGTTCTGGATGTCAGCGCTCTGAACAAGTTTGTTCAGAAACAGAAGTTTCTCCATGGAGACCTCTGCATCAGTCCTTGCGGCTCTTCGCCAAGGGGATTGGATGGTGTCTCTGGATCTCCAGGATGCCATTTTCACGTCCCGATCCATCCTTCGTCGAAGAAGTACCTCCGTTTCATGACAGGGGAAGGATCTTCCAATTCAGAGCCTTGTGTTTCGGCCTGTCTACGGCGCCTCAGGTTTCACGAGCCTTATGAAAAAATGTGGGCGAGATGGCTTCACCTGAAAGGAATCAGTATATCTCTGTACCTAGACGACTGGCTCATCAGAGCAAAGTCAGAGAAACAGTGTTTGGAGGACCTGACTGTGACACTAAACCTGATAAAGACCTTTAGGATTACTCGTGAACCTCGAGAAGTCCCAACTGATCCCCAGCCAGAACTTGGTCTATCTGGGGATTCAGATGGATTCTCGGGTTTTCGAGTATTTCCTTCTCAAGAGAGACTAACGAGAGGTTTAGAAAAAGTCTCTCTCTTCCTAAGGAAGGAACGTACTTCGGCGAGGGAATGGTTGAGCCTATTAGGGACTCTTTCCTCGCTCGAACAGGTTCTTTCCTCTAGGAAGACTTCATCTCCGTCCGCTTCAGTTCTTCCTCAGAAGATCTTGGAACATGAAACGTGACAGGGCTTCTCCTCGGACAGTTTTTCCCAGTTCCAGTTCTGATGAAACGCCCTTTTAGAAATGGTGGTTACTCCACTGAAGGAAAACAAGGGTACTTCCCTAGAAACACAGAACCCAAACCTTGTATTGTTTTCCGACGCGTCGGAAAAAAGGTTGGGGAGCAACCTTGGGAAAGAGAGAGGTGTCAGGCACTTGGAATGCTCTTCAAGTGTCCTGGCACATAAACTGCAAAGAGCTGTTTGGCCGTACACCTAGCCCTAAAGAGCTTCGAACCTTTAGTGAGGAACAAGATAGTACAAGTGAATGCGGACAATACAACCGCCCTTGCATACATTCGAAAGCAAGGAGGTACTCACTCGTATGCCCTGTACGAGCTCGTGAGAGACCTGCTGTTGTGGACATCACAAAGGAACATCTCTCTGTTGACGAGGTTTGTTCAGGGAGTAAGGAACGTGAGAGCAGACAGGCTGAGCAGGAGGAACCAGGTCCTTCATACCGAATGGACCCTCCACTCAGAAGTTTGCCGAATCTCTGGTCTCTTTGGGGGACTCCTCATTGTCGACCTCTTGCCACGTTCCTCTCAAAAAGACTGGAAGTCTTCTGTTCAGTAGTAGAAGACCCCAGAGCTCTAACAGTAGACGCCCTTCCCTGCTAGATTGGTCTCATGTAGACGTTTACGCATTTCCCCCATTCAAGATTCTGGGCAAGTGCTCAGGGAGTTTGTGACTCAAAGGGGACAAGAATGACCCTGATAGCCCCCATTTTGGCCAGCTCAAGAGTGGTTCCCAGAGGTGCTGGAGTGGATGGTAGACTTCCCCAGATCCTTCCACAAAGGAAGGATCTTCTCAGACAACCACACTTCGAGAGGTTTCATCAAAACCTCCCCGCTCTCGCTCTGACTGCCTTTCGACTATCGAAAGACTTGTCAGAGCGAGAGGCTTTTCTAGCAAAGCAGCAAGCTCGATCGCTAGAGCCTGGAGAACTTCCACTATCCGTGTTTACCAATCGAAGTGGGAAGTTTTTAGAAGGTGGTGTAAGTCAAGAAGTTGTCCGCCTCCATTACCTCTGTAACAGAAATCGCTGATTTTCTGTTATTTTTGAGAGAAGAATCGCGTCTCTCCGTAGCCACGATAAAGGGCTATAGGAGTATGCTATCGGCCGTCTTTAGGAATAGAGGCCTAGATTTGGGAAACGATAAAGATCTACATGATCTGATTAGATCTTTTGAGACCAAGAAGTCTAACATTACTTCTCCCCCTAACTGGAATCTAGACGTGGTGCTTAAGTTCTTGTCATCAGAGAGATTTTGAACCCTGCACTTGGCCTCGTTCGTGGACATAACGAGAAAATGTTTATTTCTTTTGTCACTGGCGACGGCGAAAAGAGTTAGTGAGCTGCACGCCCTTAGTGATAAAGTGGGTTTCAATCTAGATTCAGCCATCTGTTCCTTCAAAAGAATTATTCTTGGCGAAGAATGAAAATCCTTCGAATCCCTGGCCGAGAAACTTCGAAGTAAAAGGCTTATCGGGTCTCGTCGGCAGGGAACCGGAGAGGTCTCTTTGCCCAGTAAGGCGTTAAAGTTTTACATACAGAAAAAAGAAACAGTTGGGAGGTTCTAGACAAGGTCTTTGGTGCTCGGTGAAGGATCCATCAAGACCTATGTCTAAGAATGCTTTAGCCTTTTTTTGTCAGGAACGTCATTACGGACGCTCATAAGGCTTGCACGGATGATTCTTTCAAACTCCTGAGAGTAAGAGCTCATGAAGTGAGAGCAGTAGCTACGTCTCTCTCTTTTCAAAGAAATATGTCACTTAAGAATATCTTGGAAGCGACATATTGGAGATGTAATTCTTGTGTTTGCTTCTCACTATTTGAGGGGACGTTCGTGTGACCTATGAAAATGTTTTTCTTTAGGTCCTTTTGTGTCTGCGGGCACAATCCTGGGTACAGGAGCTAACACCAATCTTTAATTACTACATAAGTCTAATAGATATGTTCTAGACTTTCTGCTGAACAAGTGCAGATGCCGCACAGGCGGCCAGTCACTTCCGTTCAGTAAGGAACTCTTGCGATATCTTTTATTAGATGAGTATCATAAATTTTTTTTTAAAAAAAATTATTGTGTGCGTGTGCAATTTGGTTTGAGTTACGGTTGTTGCGAAGAGTTTGGGGATAACTCGGAGCAATTTTTAATACTAACAAGGTGGTTAGGATCAGGTGGTCGGGATTTGGTTGTTGTGCTCCTTAATAAGGTGTGTGTCATATAAGTGGATCAGCACCCATTGACAAAGTCCTTTCAGGCTCTGCCGAGTAAGTGGATAAGACCCCTTCGCAGACCCACAAGAATTCTTGGCCATAGATCACATATCTCCGAATTAAAGTTTCTTGAGGGTGGGATGCAGGACTACGGCGGGGCAAACACCCACGAAGTCTACCACCTATCAGGCGTAGGGAACCAAGTGGTTTTTTATTTATACCTACAACATATGTTGTTTACCTGTCTATTCCAGAAGTAGCTGTCTCTTACCCTCCACCGAAGGGTGCCAATCAGCTATGTATATATCTGACAGGTAAGTTGATTGTAGAAAATGATATTGTATAATACAATAAAGTTTCATACATACTTACCTGGCAGATATATACGAGTAGGGCACCACCCAGCCTCCCCGCAAGGAGACAGGGGAAGAGAAAATATATGAGTAGAAAACGGGAATGGTTCCTAGTCCTGCCGCCCAGGGCAGGCCGGTATGATCACCTGACCTACCTGTAGCGGAGTGGCGCGAAATTTGAATTTCTGTCGGGGACGACGGAGTCTTAGCTATGTATATATCTGCCAGGTAAGTATGTATGAAACTTTATTGTATTATAACAATATCATTTTTCCTTCGTATTTCTATAAAGACAATGTTAATAAATAATGATTATTATGAATGTATATTTCTTTTTTGTGTATTAATAAACAAAACTATTTTTAATTTTATCATAATTTAATCATAAATGATGATCCCTTTGCTCATATATCGCAGCCTGGGGCACTGCTTGAGGCAAGATGGGGCACTCCTTCCTACGCAATTCTCTCTCTCCCCTTCACTAACTCGGCTTATTACAGCAAATTTTCTTCTTCTGTATGTTAGCGAGATGTTTTCCTTGTATTTTCCTCTTTGGCATGATGAAATTCTTGCCCGAAACAAAGATAAACAAACGTAAAATGGAAGAGAATGTCAAGAGGTGAAACTCGAAGGCGTACTCTTTTTTTTTACAAAGACAATTTAATAAATCATGATTATTATGAATTTCATATTCCATTTTGGGTATTGAAAAAACAAAACTTTGTTATTTATCATAAATGAAGATCTCTTTGCTCAAAGATCGTAGCCTTGGGCATAGTGTGACGTGTGCTGTCAAGCAAGACGGGGGCGTTACAAAGCAACCCTCCCCTCTCTCTTCACTAACTACGCATATATTATGATATTCTGTAATAGTACTTGAGCGATTTTTCTTCGTCTGTATGTTAGCGAGATGTTTTCCTTGTCTTTTCCTCATTGGCATGATGAAATTCTTGCCGAAACATACATAAACATACGTAAAAGCGGCGAATGGCAGAGGTGAAATGGAACGTGTAGACTACTTGAAGTCTGTGATCGCACTAAATCAGGACTGGACTTGGTAGCTGAGCCTGAAGTCTCCTTCTCGACTCAGGGAATGTCTACAGATGCCATTTCTCCAAATTTCTTTGACAATAATTATCAAAATTTACGATAATAGAAGAAATATTGCATTTTCTTGTACGGATCAATGTTTTAGGCTTATTGAGTTACGATAACTAATTACCCTGTAACTACGAAAGTGAGATGAATTTTGACGAAATATTTTGTATACGTATTCTCAATTGCCATATGAAGCTCCATGAATTTTTTCATGACCTTGCATTTTTCGCCCTATACCACCATATATGGGGGTTCCAGCCGACCCCCTTAAGAGCCCTTTTACTATCTTTGTGGCGGATGAAGAGACTACCATTCCTTTCGCCACAAAGTTAGCGTAGCTGACTCTCCAAGCCGCCATGAAAGACGAACCTATGCCGCAGCTCCGGGAAACCGAGCCAACATCCCTTCTTCTTCCTAACACCGAAGACCTTTGGGCAGACCTACCCCATCCACATTCACGGTAGGTAAACTCAAGCCGGACTGTGCAATAGTGTTCTGTTTAGCGAGAGGCTTCCTAGGCTCCCGGACAATCTGATTCAAGCCGAATTTGATGCCAGGACCAGGCTAGGGAGGACATTAAATGCCCTAGTAATGACGGAGGTTGCGGCGGTAACATACGTCAGGGACCTCTGTTGAAGCTACTGGCTAAAGCACAGACACATACTGTGCAGTGCGACCTATACGATATCGTAGTCGCACGGCGGAATTGCAGGAAACATGTACTGCAAGAGGCGACTATTTGCCATGAACCTAATAAGCTGCTCGCTGCTTCTATTTGGGGTGCTGACCTCTTTCCAGAAGCGCTGGTCAATGAGGTTCAGCACGAAGCGACAAGGCTGAACCAAAGCCTTAAGGTCCGTTGGGGTCTGTCAGCTAAAAGGAAGCCTGAATCTTCTTCCTCTGCAAAGAAGTTGAAGAAGCCTAGAAAATTCACACTTTTCCAGGCTTCCCAACAACAACAAGTGGTTCAAGCGGTACCGGTCTCTCAGGTGGTACAACCTTCCACCTCGAAGAGTCAGACTCAACCATTCCTCCTGCTGACTTCCCAGAACCAACCCTCTACCTCATTTGCGGTTTCACCAGCCTTCAACCCGGTCTTTGAAGGGCAAGCGTTCCAACCCTTTAACAGGTTTGGAAGAGGTAGCAGGGCTAGAGGTTCATTTCTCCAAAGAGGTGGCGGAAGAACACCTAGTAGAGGCAAGCACTTCTGGGGAGGACGTGGGTCACGACCTGCCCCAGGTCAGTGAGAACCCCTCAGGTAGGAGGGAGACTGTTCCTCTATCGCCACAGGTGGGGGTTCAGCAGCTGGGCACAAAGTATTGTGTCCAAAGACTAGGATGGAGCTGGATCAAAGGTCCCCCTCCATCCAAGACCTTCCTTCAGAGACCAACATCGGAACTGACGGAGTATGCCAAAGAACTACTTCAGAAAGGGGTAGTATCAAAAGTCAAGCATTTAAAGTTTCAAGGTCGCTTGTTCAGCGTGCCAAAGAAAGGCTCAACCAAACGAAGAATAATCGTAGACTTGTCCCGTCTAAACTTATTCATTCGTTGCGACAAGTTCAAAATGCTGACTATCTCGCAGGTGCGGACCTTACTTCCCCGTGGGGCTGTCACCACCTCTATCGATCTTACAGACGCTTACTATCATATCTCAGTAGCGAGACACTTCCGCCCGTACCTAGGCTTCAGGCTAGGAAACCAGGCATTCTCCTTCAAGGTGATGCCCTTCGGGCTCAACGTGGCCCCCAGGTTATTCACGAAGATGGTGGATAATGGTAGTAGTGTATCTGGACGATTGGCTTATTTGGGCAACATCCGTCGTAGAATGCCACAAAGCTACGGTCAAAGTAATACAGTTTCTGGAACATCTGGGGTTCCAAATAAACAAGACCAAGTCCAGGCTAATGCCGGACTCCCGCTTTCAATGGCTCAGCATTCAATGGGACTTAAAATCCCATACTCTGTCAATTCCGTTGGCCAAAAGGAAGGAAATAGCCAAAGCAACAAAACGGTTCCTCAAGTGCAAACAAACATCAAGGAGAAACCAGGAAAGGATCCTAGGTTCTCTTCAGTTTGCCTCAGTTACAGATGTTCTACTGAAGGCAAAATTGAAAGATATAAATCGGGTCTGGCGCTCAAGAGCAAACAACAGGTCTCGGGACAAGCTGTCAGCCATCCCGCCAATTCTCCGCAAACGGCTTTTCCCCTGGGCGGAGGTCAAGAATCTATCCAAATTGTTTCCTCTTCAATTTCCCCCTCCGGTGTTGGTTATCCACACGGACGCTTCTCTAAGCGGGTGGGGATGCTACTCTCAATTCAAGAAAGTACAAGGGACTTGGTCCCCTCAGTTCCGCCAGCTTCACATAAATGTATTAGAAGCCATGGCAGTGTTCCTCACATTGAAGAGGCTTCTACCAGCCAAGAAATCTCATATCAAGCTGGTATTGGACAGTGCAGTAGTAGTACACTGCATCAACAGAGGAGGATCCAAATCAATTCATGTGAACCATGTCATTATAGCCATATTTTCACTAGCAGCCAAGCACAAATGGCATCTATCCTCCACTCACCTGGCGGGAGTAAGGAACGTGATAGCAGACGCCCTGTCTCGTTCAGTTCCCCTAGAATCGGAATGGTCTCTGGACAGGCGCTCATTCCAGTGGATATGCCAAAAGGTCCCAGGCCTCCAGGTGGATCTTTTCGCATCACAATCCAACCACAAGCTCCCATGCTATGTGGCTCCCAACCTGGACCCTCTGGCTTATGCCACGGACGCCATGGCCATAGATTGGAATCAGTGGGAAAAAGTTTACATCTTTCCTCCAGTGAATCTTCTGTTGAAGGTCCTGAACAAACTCAGGACCTTCAAAAGACAAGTCGCTCTGGTAGCCCCAGATTGGCCCCAAGAGCAACTGGTTCCCACTACTTCTGGAATTGGGTCTCCGGCCTCAACGGATTCCCAATCCCAAACTGTCTCAGTCAGTACAAATGAGGACTGTGTTCGCTTCCTCAGGAATTCTCAAAACCCTAACTTTATGGACTTCATGAAGTTCGCGGCTAAAAGAGATGCAAACATTGATCCTCAAAACATCCTTTTCTTAGAATCGGATAAAAGAGAATCAACTTTACGTCAATATGACGCAGCTGTTAAAAAGCTAGCAAATTTCCTGAAGGAAACAGATTCTCGAACCATGACTACTAACCTGGCTATCTCCTTCTTCAGATCCTTATTTGAAAAAGGTTTAGCAGCCAGTACGATTACTATCAATAAGTCAGCTTTAAGGAAAATCTTTCAATTTGGTTTTAAAATAGACTTAACAGATTCTTATTTCTCGTCTATTCCTAAAGCTTGTGCTAGACTCAGACCAACAGAGAGACCTAGCTCAGTTTCATGGTTCTTAAATGATGTTCTCAGACTGGCTTCAGATACTGACAACGATTCATGTGATTACATATCTCTCTTAAGGAAAACACTCTTCCTTTTAAGTCTGGCTTCAGGAGCCAGAGTATCTGAACTGTCAGCTCTCTCTAGAGACTCAGGCCATATAGAATTTCTCCCATCAGGAGAAGTTCTCCTCTCCCCATATCGAAAATTCTTGGCCAAAAACGAAGATCCTTTAATGAGATGGGCTCCTTGGAAGATACTCTCCCTTCCTCAAGACTCTTCTCTAGATCATCAGGTCCCTTATTCACAAGGGGAAAAGGTGGCACTATTTCCTTAAAAGGAATTAGACAACAGATCTTATACTTTATTAAACAAGCCAACCCAGATTCGTTCCCCAAAGTCCACGACATTAGGGCAGTAGCCACCTCAATTAACTATTTCCAACACATGAATTTTGATGATCTAAAAAAGTATACAGGCTGGAAGTCGCCGACAGTATTCAGACGCCACTACCTGAAATCCTTAGAATCTCTAAAATTTCCAGCAGTGGCAGCGGGAAACACAGTTTCCCCTGACACTGTCTAAGTAGTTTAGTCATAGATCCAGATCTCCTTTCTACCTGCCTCACTAACATCCTTCCTGTGACCCTGCCACCAGGTTCACCCCCCTTTTTGAGCCTTAGTTGCCAAAGGCTATATCGTGATGTTTTCCTTATTTTAATGCTAGCATAATTCTAGTTTTTATGATCTCTTGTTATTTAATAATAAGACTTAATCTAATTACTTTAAGTTAATTTAAGTGTATATTCGCTAACTTTTGTACTTTTACTTAAGATTATATTCATCTTTTATATTTCGTTTTTTTATTATTTCCTTGTACTATTTAGCCTTTACCAAGCTTGTGGCCATTTCTCTAGTACTATATCATGAAGCGACACGGGCTGAGCCCAGAAAATGGATTTTGACGAAGGAAAAATCTATTTCTGGGCAAGGGCCCGTGTCGCCCAGTGAAATCCCCCCTTTTTATTGATCCCACCCTTCAGCCCAAGCTTGGTTCTCTAACATTAAGCAACATCACATCACTGTTTTCTTTGACCTAGAGAAGGCTTATGATACAACATGGAGATATGGCATTTTGAGGGTCCTTTATGAATGTAACCTGAGAGGCCCCTGTTTATTAAGGCTTTTTTAAAAAATAGGATATTTCAGGTTCAGGTTGGAGCAATAATGTCAGATGTATTCAATCAGGAAGAAGGAGTACCACAAGGAAGTGTTTCAAGTGTAACCTTGTTTGCCTTGGTAATCAATGGGGTTTCTAAAATAATTCCCCCAGATATAACATATACCCTTTTTGTTGATGACCTATCGATTTCCTTTGCAGCATCAAGGATGGCAGTGGCTGAACGCCGCCTTCAGCTCTGCATTGATAATATAATAAAGTGGGCTGAGGTTAATGGTTTTAGATTTTCCGCCAGTAAAACTGTAACTATGCACTTTTGTCGTATAAGGGGAATCCACCCTGATCCAGATCTATTCATTCATAGGCAGAGAATTCCATGTGTTGGTGAAACAAGGTTTCTTGGCTTGATTTTTGATAGCAAGCTGACCTGGATTCCACATCTGAAATATATTAAGGCAAAATGCTTAAAAGCAATGAATTTGCTGAAAGTCGTGTCTCACACACTGTGGGGTGCAGACCGAACTCAGATGTTGAGATTATATAAAGCTTGGTCCTTTCCAAAATTAAGTTACAGGGTGTAGGTTGTAACACTTCTGCAAAGCCAAATAAAAGCCCCTTAAAATGCTCAACTCAATTCATCATGGAGGAATACGGTTGTGTACTGGAGCATTTAAATCATCTCCCACTGAGAGCATGCTTGTAGATGCTGATGAGGTGCCACTGGATCTTCATTACAAGCGTCTGCTGGTTCGGAGCTGGTATAGATTCCAGAAGCTACCTAAGTCTTTAACCAGCATTGTATGAGAAATGAAAGGCATTGGCAGTTTTATGAAATCACCAAGCAACCTCATCCATTCGCTTTTAGAGTCAATACCATTGTTCGTGAATTAAACATGCCAAGGGTCGAGATTTTACCAGCAAAATATTCAGTTAGTCCCCCCTGGAACTTCCCAGAGGTAAAATTCTGCAGATATTTCAATTTTACCAAAACAGAATTGTCCAGTGAGGCCACGCGGTCAGTATTTTTAGAACATTCCTTGCAACATGACGACTCCACTGCAGTTTTCACGGACGGCTCAAAATTAGGTGCTGGCGTCGGCTTTGGTGTAGTCTTCCCTGATGTAGAGAGGAGTGGCAGGTTATCATCTGTTGCATCAATTTTTACAGCAGAGTTATATGGAATTTTAAAGGCTTTAAAGGAAGTTTTAATTTGGAATGAAAGTAATTTTATTATATATTGTGACTCAAAGAAGTGTTCTCAGTCACTGGAATCTTTTAACCCTTTAAACCCTCTGATTTTAGATAATTGGAATGGCTGCTTTTACTAAAAAGAAGAGGGAAAGAAATAAAGTTCTGTTGGGTGCCTTCTCATGTTGGGGTGGCTGGGAATGAGAAAGCTGACCAACTTGCAAAGTCTGCGGTCAGCTCCCCAGAACCCACAAGATGCCTAATACCATATCGGGATTTGTATCCTCTAGTAGGTCAGAGAATTAAAAAATGTTGGCAGTCCCAGTGGGAGGATATTTTAAACAATCAAAAAATGCGTAGTATCACGTCTTATGTGTCTCCTTGGTCATATCCATATATGCCAAGGAGACAAGAAACGATGTTGTGCAGATTGAGGATTGGACATACAAGACTCACCCATGGGTTCTTGATGTCTCGTGAAAATCCTCCGTTTTGCGAGAACTGTACTGTGCCCTTGACTGTGAGACATTTGCTGATTGAATGTCCCAGACTTGGGAATTTGAGATGTAGGCCCTCTTAATGAGAGAATGCCTTGATGAAGTCATTGGGCTTCCGCACGGCATATCATTCCCGTGCTGAAGCGTGGTGACGGGCAAGAGGGCTCTCGAACTGGGGAATTTTTGTTTTTCCTCAGTTTGACTCTAAATTTCTCTCATCCTATTTCTATTACTTATAATTGTTTCATTCTTCTTCATATTTATCAACTTTCTCCAACCTTGCTGTCAAAACTCTTACCCATTTCACTGTCCAGATGTTTTTTTAGAGGACATCATATCCGGGATTGGAAATTTTTTCAAAATCAATTGTGGGAGCTGTGGTGGTCTTGCCAACTACCCGATAATGTTTGGACACCTTGGAATGTCAGTATTTCCACACTGGCATGCGGGACTATTCTTGAACCAAAACTTGGCCTTCGGATTCCAGGGGTTGGCCGGTTTCATTCTGTCCGGTTTGCCTGCCACTATGATTAAAGTGGGGATGATTGTATTCCTGTAATGCTCTCAGTCCCATCAAGCGGGTTTGGCATACACTTGAGCCACTCTAATCATAGTGGTACCATCCCTTTGTGGTAGGGTAGGGAGTGGACATTTGGGAAGCAGCTCTCGCAGGTGTCATTGGTGGAGAAATTAATTTCATGAAAGGATAATGGGTTCTCTTTTGGGATGTCAGACAGTCTAATTTTTTCTTTCCCCCCAACTAATTTAATGACGGAAATTAAGGTTTCTTATACCCCTGGATCGAATGGTTGAACCTCAGACACTGTTGACGACCTCTGCTAATTAATTAGGGAAAACAAACTGTTGATGACCTCGGAACTAGGAAGGACCATTCCATTGATATTCCAAAATTGAGTAATCT
Source organism: Macrobrachium nipponense (assembly GCF_015104395.2). NCBI lineage: Eukaryota > Metazoa > Arthropoda > Malacostraca > Decapoda > Palaemonidae > Macrobrachium > Macrobrachium nipponense. Next base: position 74,873,188 of record NC_061108.1, read on the forward strand.
GGGTAACGCAAGGAAACTTCGAATCCTTCATGTTACCCAAATTCCAATAGAGACAAATTATGATAATATATGTATAAAGAATTTGAGTGTTATGGATTTATAACAGAAATAAGAATGAAACTGGAAGATACAAAATGGGATTCATGGATATCTTACAATAGTCATGACGAAGCATTTAATGCAATATGTAATATTAATAATATAGAAATTAATAACTTGAATATAATGGCTGCTCTTTGCGACAAGGTACCAAAGGATTTGGATGTTTATAGACCTGCGGACTGGTTTGAAAAAGATGCTGATTTAGTTATGCCTTCCCAGAGGAAGCCAAAACCACCAATGTGGCTTGTAGCTGAATCTCAGGGGGTTACAGGGAACTATTTCAAAATATGCAAATTAATTCAGAAAAAAGTAGGAACTATTGCACCGGGAGACATATCTCGTTTTGGAAAAAATAGTTACCTTATCCATGCCAAATCATGCACACAATCTGTAATACTATCCAACCTTAAAACAAATGATGATAATATTAAGTTAGATGTCAAACCCCACCTAAATTTTAGCTACGGAAGGGGAGTATTTTTTAACAAAGATCTGTATGAATTTACAGAGGAGGAGATACTGGCCATGTGTCCACTATATGTATGGAAAGTACACAAAGTCCCAGGTACATCAATGATTATCCTTACTTTCCAGGCAATGTTTTAATTGTTTTAAATTTGGACACCCGTCAAAAGTTTGCAAAAACGAAAAAATGTGTGGTATTTGCTCCAAATCTTACCATGGAGAATGTGCACTTGAGGCCAGGTGTTTAAATTGCAGCTCAAATCATAAATCCACTGACCGGAGCTGCGAGCTGTATAAGTCGGAAGAAGCTGCCCTTAACAAATCCAATTTAGAACATATAAGTGTGGGATATGCCAAAAGACTATTAAATAAATCAAGTAGTTATGCAAAGGCATTAAAATCAAACCCACCTAGCACTGCCAATAGGTCTAGAAAAAGAAATATACCATCTAATGATAAAGTGCTGCATGATGAGGTAAGCATATTGCCTTCTGAGGCTTTGCCACGATGTATTAACAGTGGGGCATTGCCTATCCCCGCAAAAACCTTCGTCCCACCCATTACAATAAGTAGTACAAACCTCTCTCAGGCCATGTCCTTGCCTGATTTGATGGAGGTTCCACTTAAAAACCAACTTGCCTGGTGCACCTGTTGTGGGGAAGGTGCAAAAACCTAGAAGCCACCACCTATTAATCGAAAAACAGAGAGACCTCCATCTCTCTCACCCCTTCCATCAGAAACATTAAAGCTATGACGTCAAATAAATTTGATGTTTTATCTGTTGATGTTTCTGATCAACTGGAAGATAACTTGAATAAATCAGAAATTCAAGTTGAGGTCCACCATCCGCCTCAACAAATAGATCAAAAGGACACAAAGAAAAAGACAGACGTAAAACCCAATATATCAAGACCATCTCTAAAGAAACCTACAGGAAATAATGTTAAATAAAAAGTTGCCAATGGGAAGACCTCATTCCAAGATGTCTTCCAGAAGTGATCCATAGTTTTCTCCTCCATTTTGCAATGGAATTGTCAGGGTTTAAGGGCCAAATATGAAGAACTTAAGCTACTAATTCATGAGCATTCCCCCATAATTGTATGTCTACAAGGGAGAGCAAGCTTGATGCTAATTACTCCTTGTCCTCGAGAGTATATTAGCTATAGAACACCATATAATCAACAAGCAGGGAGCCATGGCGGAAGTCTCATTTACGTTCGTCGAGATGTTCCCCAAATATCTTTGTCTATTCGTACACCTCTGCAGGCAGTGGTTGTACAGATTGATATAGGGAGAAAATATACAATATGCTCTCTGTACCTACCTCCAAATGATACTATTTTGTATGATAATTTAGTAGAGGTGATTCAACAACTCCCCCAACCTTTTCTCTTATTGGGAGATTTGAATGGTAGACATCCTTTATGGGGCGATGTTTTAGCAAACACAAGGGGAAATATTATATCATCAATTGTGGAAAATGAGGATGTCGGACTCCTTAATACAGGAGAGCCCACACACTTTCATGTCCAGACAGGTACCTTGTCATGCATTGACCTATCAATCGCAAGCTTTAATTGCCTTCTCGATTTTGATTGGAGGACATTAGATGATGGCATAACAGTGATCATGCACCAATCATTATCAACACTAACAATGGTCCACCTTTACAGAGATCGCCACGATGGAATCTTGACAAGGCAGACTGGGGTAGATTTTCGTGAGCTAAGCGAAATTTGAAGGGAATGCAGAACAGTTTGAAAATATTGATGATGCCATAGACATGCTGAATGGAACCCTTCATACAGCAGGAGTCAATTCAATTCCCAAAACAACAGGGTTATTCAAACGACGACCAGTCCCCTGGTGGTCTTCAGAATTAACTGCCCTGCACAGAGCCACAAGAAGGTCTTTAACCCGTTTGCGCAGACACCGTACTGAGGAGAATTTAATTATATACAAGAAATGTAGAGCACAGTTCCGTCGTGCCATGAAAGAAGCTAGGCGCCAGTCTTGGGTGCTTTTTGTTTCCTCCATTAACAGTAGAACACCACCATCTTCTGTGTGGAGGAAAGTAAAAAAGATAGCAGGCAAATTCACCCCCAACCCACCACCAGTGTTGAAGGTGAATGATCAGTATGTGACTGGAGCAACTGTGGTTAGCAATGCCCTGGCGGATCATTTCTCAAATGTATCACGCAAGTGTGAAGGAGCTCCTGGTCACCAGTTTAGGAGCAATGAAGAAAAGAAAATTTTAAATTTTGCAACAGGAAGGGAAGAGTCATACAACTCTCCTTTTACTGAAAGAGAATTTGACTCCGCACTTGCTACGTGTAATGATACAGCCCCTGGACCCGATGGAATTCCATATGCAATGATTAAACATGTACCTGTTAATACCAGGTTGTTTATTTTAAGCATTATTAACAGAATATGGCATGATCATAGTTATCCAAGTGTTTGGGAACTAGCCATTATTTTAGCCTTTTTAAAACCTGGTAAGGATAAGTTTTTAGCTGGCAAAACTATCGACCAATTGCATTGACATCTTGTTTATGTAAGATCATGGAGAAGATGGTCAATGTAAGACTGGTATGGTACCTGGAAAAGAAGGGTATTTTATCACCTAATCAGTGTGTATTTAGAAAAATGCATTCAACGACTTATGTGTTGATACGACTGGAATCCTCTATTTGTGAGGCCTTTGCTTCCAAACAGCACCATGTAACAGTCTTTTTGATCTTGAGAGGCATATGTTACTGCATGGAGATATGGTATACTTAAAACCATTCATGAATTGGGGTTACGAGGAGAGTTACCATTGTCATTCAATCATTTGTTTCACATAGATTTTTTCAAGTCAGAGTGGGGGAAACTCTATCAGAGAGGAGATGTCAGGAAGAAGGAGTTCCCCAGGGTAGTGTGCTAAGTGTAACACTATTTGCACTAGCCATTAATGGGATATCCTCTGTCATTCCCCAAGATATTCTCTCAACATTATTTGTAGATGATCTCCATATCATTTGCTGGATCTAGAATGTCGATGGTTGAGAGAAAACTACAACTCTCAATTGACAAAATTATTCAGTGGGCTGATATGAATGGATTTAAGTTTTCGACAAACAAAACTGTTGTGTCCATTTCTGTCGTATTCGGGGAGTACATCCTGACCCGGATATATACATCAAAGGCAACAGATTCCATGTGTAAAATGAAGCTAGATTTTTAGGTTTGATATTTGATTGCAGGTTGACATGGGTTCCTCACTTAAAGGCGTTAAAAGTTAAGTGTCTTGAGGCTCTGAATCTTTTAAAAGTATTGTCACATACATCATGGGGGGCAGACCGCAAAACTATTTTAAAATTATACAAGGCCTTAATTTTTTCAAAAATTAATTATGGGTGTGAAATATACTCCTCAGCCACCCCAAGCCGATTAAAGGTATTAGATTCTATACACCATGCTGGTATTAGATTGTCTACAGGAGCGTTTAGAACTTCGCCTATTCCAAGTCTCCTTGTTGACGCTGGAGAATTAACTTTAGACCTTTACCGAAAGTCTTCTATTATTCGGTAGTGGTTTAGGTTGCAAAGACTTCCCAATTCTTTAGCCTGTCAGACTGCAAACTTTGTAAGGCATTGTAGATATTTTGAGTTACACCCAAAATCTCCTCAACCTTATGGTTTTCGGGTAAAACAATTAATAAACGGTCTTGATATAGCAAGAAATAGAGTTCTTCCATTTAGGATATCACCAACCCCTCCATGGAAATTACCAGATATATCTTTTTGTAAATATTTTATTGGTATGAAAAAGAACATGACTGAATTAGAAGCCAGGTCTCTCTTTCATGAACATGTCGAAGAACATAGGGAATCGACTTTTATATATACAGATGGCTCCAAATCTGATGCTGGCATTGGATTTGGAGTATATAGTGGTTCTTTTAATTGTAGAGGTGGCACTTCTTCTTTAGTATCTTCCATATTTAACTGGCAGAAACTATATGGCATATTAACCGCTATTGAGAAAATAGCATTAAAAGATGAGGGCAATTTTACCATTTTTAGTGATGCAAGAAGTGTCCTTCAAGCTTTAGAAGTTTTTAATTTTTCTAGTAACCCTTTGGTTTTAAAGATTTTAGAGTGGCTTTTTATTATTGGTCTGAAAGGCATAACAGTTCGATTTTGTTGGGTTCCGGCACACGTAGGTGTGTGTGGAAATGAGGAGGCAGATTCACTGGCAAAGAATGCTGCAGCTGAGTTGCTACCAAGAAGGTATCCCATTCCATGTAATGATTTTTTACCTACAATTAAGAATTTTATTTATAATAATTGGCAAAAGTATTGGGAAAGCTTAGCTGATAATAAGATGAGAGAAATAACAAATGTTATATCCCCTTGGAAATATAACGTGATGCCCCGAAAGTGGGAGGACTACTCTTGTCGTCTCCGAATTGGTCACACTCGGATGACACATGAGTTTTTGCTAGCTGGCCAACACCAAACCATATTGTGACGACTGTTTGATACCCTTGACCGTGAAGCATTTGTTGACTGAATGCCCCACTTATAGCACGAAAGAAATAAAAGATCTGTTTGAGGCTCGAGGAGGATGGCAGGTCATCCTTGCCAAGATTCTTGGACATGATGTGTCATACAATGCAAGTGGCATTTTTAGATTTATTTCAGAAGCAGGTCTTCTGAAAGCTATTTAACTTTTACAATGATATATTTGCTTTTATGGTTTTAATTAAATATATTTTTATTCTTTATTTATAATAAACGATATCGGCGTCAATGACCTTCGATGTCAGGATGCCAGAAAACTTCCAATCATTCATTCATTCATTGAGACGTAGGTTCATGTCTTGGGGTCGTGACAGAGTAGGTAATTTTATCCTAGCTACAATTCTTAGAAAGGATTGTAATATAGAGCAGTTATATATTTTTATGAGGGAGGCTGGCCTCCTTAACCAAATTTAAATTATACATAGATTGTTTATGTAAGAACTTTTATATATGAACAAAATTTGTATATAATATATTTATAG
>NC_061108.1:74883807-74898807 GCF_015104395.2 Macrobrachium nipponense
TCAGCTTGCTCAGAACTTTCAAAAGAAGATTCACTGGAGGAAAGATATAGATTCTTTTCCAATGATTCCAATCTATCGACAAAGCGTCCGTAGCATAAGCCAGAGGGTCCAGGTTGGGGGCCACATAGCAAGGAAGCTTGTGGTTCGCTTGTGACGCGAATAGATCTACTTGGAGACCTGGCACTCTCCGGCGTATCCACTGGAACGACTTGATGTCTAGAGACCATTCTGACTCCAGAGGGACTGACCGGGACAATGCGTCCGCTATAACATTCCTTACCCCTGCCAAGTGGGTGGCAGATAGGTGCCATTTGTGCTTGTTTGCTAGAGCGAAAATGGCTATCATGACATGATTCACGTGTTTGGATTTGGATCCTCCCCTGTTGATGCAGTGTACTACTCTTGCACTGTCCAAAACTAGCCTTAGATGAGACTTCTTTGGGGGAAGGAGCTTCTTTAGGGTAAGAAACACTGCCATTGCTTCCAGCACATTTATGTGGAGCTGGCGGAACTGACCGGACCAAGTCCCCTGAACTTGCTTGAACTGTGAGTATCCTCCCCAACCGGAGAGGGAGGCGTCTGTGTGAATTGTTAACGCCGGAGGAGGATATTGAAGGGGAACCGTCTTGGCAAGATTCTTCACTTTCGTCCATGGATGGAGCTGGTTGCGAAGGATTTGTGGAATCACTGACAACTTGTCTCGAGATTTGACATTTGCTCTTGAGCGCCAAACTCGATTTATATCTTTCAGTCTTGCTTTCAAAAGGACGTCTGTCACTGAGGCAAACTGAAGGGAACCTAGGATTCTTTCCTGGTTTCTCCTTGAAGCTTGCTTGTTCTTGAGAAATTGCCTCACTGACTTGGCTATTTCTTTCCTTTTGACCACCGGAATTGACAGATTGTGGGAGGATAAATCCCATTGGATGCCTAGCCATTGGAAACGAGTCTCCGGAGAGAATCTGGATTTCGTTTCGTTTATCTGGAACCCTAGATGTTCCAGAAACTGCACTACCTTCTTTGTTGCTTTGAGGCATTCCTCGACGGTTGGTGCCCAGATCAACCAGTCGTCGAGGTATGCTACTACCATTATCCCTTGCGATCTCAGTTGTTGAACTACTACTTCCGCTATTTTCGTGAATACCCTGGGGGCTACATTCAGTCCGAAGGGCATCACTTTGAAAGAGAACGTCTGATCTCCTAGTTTGAAACCTAGGTATGGGCGGAAGTGTCTCGCTATAGGGATATGATAGTATGCGTCTGTAAGATCGATAGAGGTGGTGACGGCCCCACGGGGAAGTAAGGTCCGCACCTGCGAGATGGTCAGCATTTTGAACTTGTCGCTACGAATGAAAGAGTTTAGCTTTGACAAGTCTAAGATTGCCCTTCTTTTTAATGAGCCTTTCTTTGGCACGCTGAACAAGCGCCCTTGAAATTTTAGATGCTTGACTCTCGCCACAGCTCCTTTCTGAAGGAGCTCCTCCGCATAATCTGTCAACTCCTTTGATGGTACTTGGAAAAATGATTTGTTTGGTGGGGGATCTTTGATCCAACTCCATCCTAATCCCTTGGACACGATGCTCTGTGCCCATTTGCTGAACCCCCACCTGTGACGGAAGAGGAACAGCCTCCCTCCTACCTGGGGAGCCTCACTGCTGCTGTGCGGGTTGACCTCCACGCCCTCCTCTGAAGTGCTTGTCTCTACTTGCAGCTCTTCCCGTACCTCGTTGACGAAAGTTACCTCTCGCCCTGCTTCCCCTTGAGAACCTGTTAAAGGTAGGGTATGCTTGGCTTTCATACATAGAGTTGAAAGCCGGCGAGACGGTGTACGAAGTTGAGGGCTGGTTTTGAGGGGACAGCAGAAGGATTGGTTGGGTTTGTTTTGATGTCGAAGGCTGACCCTGTTGAGTAACTGGGACGGTCTGGACAAAGTGCTGCTGCTGCTGGTGCTTTTGGTATGGCTGGTATCTTTTTGTCTTTTTCAACTTTTTACCAGAAGAAGATGGGTTCTCTTGCTTCCTCTTGGATGAGATACCCCATCTAGCTCTAAGGCTTTGGTTAAGCCTTGAAGCCTCGTGGTGTACCTCATTCACAGCAGCTTCTGGGAAGAGGTCCGCACCCCACATGTTGGAAGCAAGAAGCCTATTAGGTTCGTGTCTAATAGTGGCTTCTTGCAACACATGCTTGCGACAATTTCTCCTGGCTGTGAAAAAATCGAAAGCGTCTGCCTGTACCGATTGAAGCTGAGACTTCGCGAGGATCTTAAATAACGGCTCCGTGGCGTACGAGAGGGCAGCCATCTCAGTAATGATTAGGGAGTTAAGTGACCTCCCTAGCCTAGTCCGAGCATCGAACTCTGCCTGAATAAGGCTATCAGGCAGCCTAGGGAGCTTCTCACCGAACTGATCCATGGCACAGTCCGGTTTGAGTTTTCCCACTGTAAAGGTAGCTGGCAGATTCTCCCACAGTTCGCCGAACGCAGGGAAGAGGGGAGATGTTGGTTCCGCTTCCCTTAGCTGCGGAATGGGTTCATCTTTCAGTACAGCCTGAAGAGTCGTCTCCACCATCTTTGTTGCAAAGGGGAGAAAAGCCTCCTCCTCTGTGGCAAAAATGGTGAAAGGGCTCTTGAATGCCTGGAGTTTGGTATTTGAGCAATCCCAATCCTCCAGGCAGTGAACCCACTCCCTCTGAGCGTGATCCCTGCTGTATAAAACAGTCTCTCTAGAGATCTTGTCCTCTCTATTGAGTGCTGTTTGGGTCAGCCTGGCATATCCTATGAAAGGCTGAGTCAATCCGGGGGGGTAGAACTTGAAGTCCTCAATCCTTCTCGTTCCACACTCCGGAATAGAAATCATACCATCCTTGAAGGGAGCATAGGCTGCCATCCTCCAAGGATTATTCATAGAAAAAGCCGGCAGGGATTTGTAAGGTGGTAGCTGGACAAGACCAGTACCTCCTACGGGGAAGTTAGTCTGTGGAGACTGATTCAGGCCGGCGAAGCGGTCATCGTGTTCTCTAACACGATTAGAAAGGTCCTGAATCGATTGGCCGGACTGGTTGATAGTGGTGGAGAGTTGAGCAAACATTTGCTCAAATCTCGTACCGAGAGAACCGACCATCTCTCCTACCTGTTGTAACACTCCTGCCGAAAGGGTGGCGGGATCGAATGCACTAGGTGCTGCCATCCCGACAGGAGTCACCGGAGCGGATCCGGTAGTTACCGGAGAAGGTACTGGCTCGGCCGGAGCTCGGACCTTCTCCTTAGAAGCCTTGCTTCTTGACCCTCTAGAATGAGAAGATACAGCCTTTGCCTTCACTGCATCGGCGTAGGATGCCGAAGACTTACGTGATGAAGAAGACGATGACTTCTTGGTCGTCGTCTTCTGGAGGGTCTTTTGCTCTCTGTGTCCCTTTACTTTCGGGGGCACAGAAGCAGCAGGCGAAGGCGACGGGATCTCAGATCCCGTGAAGCCTTGGAAGGAAGAAGAAGAAGGAACAGGGGAAGAAGATCCAGGTGCTCCCAAAGGTAGCCCTTGAGCGCCCGAAGCACCTACCTCGACCAACAAGTCCTCAACACCTACCGCCATTGGCTCAATGTTGATATCTAGAGTGGCGACGTCCGGCACCGTTTCCTGCGTCGAAATACTTCCAAACGCTTGCTGCACCTCTCACTGAATGGAAGCTATGAGTGGGGCTGCCGTGGCGGGGTCTACGTACCCCGTCGCCTTCCCTCCTGGAAAGATCTGGACGGCTAACTTTTTGTCCAGCACGTACGGCTGTCCCATGGCGGCGTTTTTTCCAAAGCCGCCTACCCAAGCCTTCAGGGTTGCCAAGGCGACTTCCTTCACGGCGGCAGCCTGAAAGAGAGCGCCGTATGAAGCTTCGAATGGCGGAGTTACAGCTTAAAGTAAGACTTAAAACTAACAAAGATAATTGATTGTAAGAACATTTTGTCTAGAAACCTACTCACCCCATCCAAAAGCTGACTCACAAGGTCATAGCATATAGTGCATGCTTCTTGGTGCCAGACAATCAACTCGCCATGGGTGGTGGCATACGGGGCGTGGGTCCTGCACTCCTCGTGGCCACAGGGGTCGTGGAGGACTGCATTGCAGCCCGGTTCCTGACAGTTGGTAGCCTGTAAGTGGAAGGATACATGAGTATCGGGATTACGCACTTACAGCCTAACATAAACTCCGTTGCATGCCGGAGTATGAAAGTTAGAGTAAAACTAGTCCTCTACCGCAATACGTGTGGTTAGTAGGGCGGTCTGGTTGGGATCCGCGGCGTACGCCGGGAACAGATAAGGAGACCAACCAAGAGTGGTGAGAAGCCCAGAGGAGGAAGAAACCACGACGGAGAACGGCGGAGGCAGATAATGATAGATAACGACAGTGATAATATATATAAGGGGCATGTATACTATAACATAGAGTAAGACATGCCTTCCTTCCGACTACTAGAGGAGTGCCCGGGCAAGTAAGCAAGCTCTCCTCCGGTAGCAGAAAGAAGGTATAGCAGGCAAGCTTTGAGACCACTAGTAGATCCCTACCCCGTCGGCTGGCGGAGCCAGTAATACCGGATAACCGAAGGGTCCCCCGGCTAGTAAGCAGGAGCTCCGTCCGTTATGGTAGAAACGAGGAATGAGGGGGGGGGGGGGGGGGAAAGCGAACGGGAACACCAGGGTTGGTCGCGGCGAGCGGGGGGGGGGGGGGAGGGGTAGCCAACCCTTTTACACCCCTACATATCGGATACCCCGGTACCCGAGATTATAAGTGGTCACCCAAGCACCCAGCTGGCTGGGACCTCCTCGGGCCCCCTTCAGAGAGAGAGGGAAGTAGGCTAAAGTGGTTGTCATGACAACCGAGGAGGGCCCGGCCAGACCCCTCCCTACCGCGTGGAAGGGAGGGAAGGGAGTGGGTAAGACGCCCAGGGGAGTACGTGATCGAGGGTGGACCAGAGTGCGGTAGCAACACAACCACTAGGCAGAGACCACGTGAACCCAACTGTACCAACGCATGGTACTGGGCGCCTAAAGCTAGCCTAGCACAAAAATAACACTGGATAAAATAACACTATATAAATAAATAAATACATCGTAAAAGAATAGAAGGAACACACGAGTAATAGAGACAGAAGCCCAGGAGAAGGCGAACTGATCCGAAGACCAGTCGACTACTCGGAGCCAGCCGTAGCCGATGAAGAGCAAAAGCTGGGATGCTGGACTGGGGAAGAACAGTATAGCCCTAAATACCAAAACCAAGGCGATAACAGGTAAAAAGGTATGGGCTGTGGATTCTAAATTCTAAATTACGATGTAAATGAGACGATGAACGCAAAATAAGAGCCCATGAAGGATAAGACGTCCCAGTATGGAAGACTGGGAAATCTTAAAAATGAGGCGGCTCATGGCCGCCACGAGTCAACCGGGTGACCGTATATAACCTAAAAAACGGAAAATACTGGTCCCTGGAAGACAAAAATACAAAATCTTAACCTTTCGGGCACTTAACTTAGCCGTGGCGATAGCAGCGCGTTCCATCTTGGATAAAATCCTAATAAGAGTGAACACAACACGAGAGAGAAAAAACACGTGTGTTGTAGCTGAGCTAATAACAAAGGATGGCCACTAGAGGCGCTGCACTCCGCTTGGCGTCGGTATTAGTAGTAGTAGCGGGCGCATCACCCTTTGGGATCAGCTCTCTCAGGTGGGGATTTTGAGGTGGAATGTCTAAATGGCAAGTGGTTCGTGGTAGTGGTCTCACTTGCCCCTGTTACCATACCGACACTTTTTTTATAGAGTGAGCGAGTCAGTTTTACTGACATTTTCTTGATTTTATTTTTTCTCTGGTAATTATTAGGTTATTTACCTAGAAATAATGAACTTAAGGATTATTTCACAGGCCGACACGAACTGAGCCCAGAAATATATATATATATATATATATATATAATATATATATATATATATATATATATATATATATATATATATATATATATATATATATATATATATATATATATATATATATATATATATATATATATATATATATAAAGATATATGCCACGAAGGAAAAATAAACGAATGAGTAACTGCGAGACCTTTCGACGTTTCCACGTCCTTTACTGAGCAGAACTGACATACATGGGACAAAAGACAAAACAAGAAGATTCGTATAACTGACAGATAGGAATTATAAAGAGATTAGTACCTAGAATCCGACACACCTGGAAGAGAGTAACCTTCCCAAACAAGCATAAACAATGGGTGCGATTAAAAGTTTAAGATAAACATCTCAGATACAAGGACAAGACAATTAAAGAATTATAGGTGACAGCTGTTCAGAACTTTGGTAAACAAAACCATGTTCACAATACATATTCACAATACAGGTTAGACATACATTACAACAAAGATAACTCAAAGGCAACTAATTTTTATTTAAGTCTGTAATTATATCTTTGAGGTCATTCTTAAACATGTTACAAATACAAGGGTCTAAATGAAAAAGGCCACGACTAACATTGAAATTACAATGGATTTATCACGTTCCTAACTTTCGTGATTCAGTTATCATATATATATATATATATATATATATATATATATATATATATATATATATATATATATATATATATATATATAATATATATATATATATATATAATGTATATATATATATATATATATATATATATATATATATATATATATATATATGTTACAACCCTTGGGAATTGTTACAACCCTTGGGGTTGTTATAAAAGTTCTTATTATAATAATTGTCATCAGTAATAAATGTAACTCAAGAAAACTTAACAATATTTAATACTTAACAAATACACAATTTAGATCAACCTTGTCGGATGACAAATACCATAACTTGATAACAAGGAAGGACAAATACCAATCCTTAGAATCACACTGGATTCCCTAAAACTAAGAAGCTAAGTCTTAACAAAGATAGGAGAAATAACAGTTATTAATAAAAGACTTGTTTGGATCCAACAATTTTGCTGGCCAGACCAAAAACTACCCTAATTCTAATTTCAAGAAAGAAGGAAGGCAGAGTGAATAAAATAGGAAAACTTATAAATCCTACCTATCAACACAAAGCTAAACACACAAAACCTTGCCTATAATAGACTCATTGAGTGACGTTTAGTAGTCAAGACACAAACAAGACAGAAAATATATAAATAAATATATTAAATAATACAAATTATATATATAGTTGTTCTCACATCAGTGGATGCATCAGAGAGACAAAACTAGGGCCGTGATCCACTCGCCAAATCAGCTAACAGGGCAGGTCCTGAACGCCAAAGTAATACCATAAAGGGAAGGCGATCCCAAACAAAAATCAAAGACACTGTCTTACCTGGCGTCAGCCTCCTTACAGGCCATCTCACGAGCTAGCAAGCTCCCAAAACCATAGCAGCTGATTGGAGACGAAAGTGACGGCAACAATTCCCTGGGAATTCCTCCTCATCAGGGAAAGGCAGGACTGGCTCAAGTCGCAGGTGACAGGAGCACCTGCGAGTACCTTATTGACGTACTCAAGCCGCAAGTTGAGGCAGGAGACACTCGAGTCGCAGGTGACTAGAGAACCTGCAGACTAAAGACGAAGGCGAGGATCCAAAGCGTAATCCAAAGAATCGTCGTCCAAAATAAACAGCCAAATAATCGTCATCCAAAATCCAAATCAGTATGCTGCTCAAGGTATTATATCAAGGGAGTGCTCAAGCCCGAACTGAACTCTGTCCGAGCACCAACGTCCAGACATCACAAAGACGCGTTCATAAACACTCGTATAAAAAAAAGAAAAAACAATCGTTAAAACGATAGTTCGGTAATATAAAAAAATGGGGAGGAGGCGCCTAACCACTCTGAGAAACGTTAAATTAAGCACTTTACGCTAAACACTTCAAATGACCAGACAACGGACACTTAAATTTCAAAATTAAAATAAACAAATGCTCATACAAAACAAAGGCTATTCTGCCACAAAATGATTCTTGTAAACTAGTAATTAAACCTAGAAAAACAAGGCTGATCTAAATTCATAAAAGGCAAATAAAAATAATCCAGTCTTTTCTAATATATATATATATATATATATATATATATATATATATATATATATATATATATATATATATATATATATATATATATTTCTACGTTTATAGAACGCCTCGCCTTCCCAGCAGGTTTTTATTAATATTAGTTATAAAAGAAGCAGCCATGCCTTCTAAAGCAACTGAAGTTGGGAGAGAGCATGTCGTAGGAAGGCTAGGGAGGTATTTCCGGTCTGACGGAAGCTTAGGGTAAGAGAGGCAAGTCACAAGAGTAGCTAGGCTTCGAGATGGATCATAGGGACCTCTACAATAAAACCTCTTTTTCCTTCCCAATTTGCTGGTTGTTGTGATCACTTTTCAGGCAGTGCCCGAGGTGGTATTTGGAAGCCCCGTGATTCCAAGACAACCAGTATCTCTCTCAGTCGACTGCAGTTCGTGACCTCGGACGGATGTCAGGCCAATCAGCCTCCCACACTCAGGCCTAGCGGCGTTATTGGCGCACCCAAATCTGAGACCAAGCCAGACGCCGCACTTTTCCACAAAGGGCCCACACTGAATATTGCATCCAGGTACGTCTAAAAGTGTAAACTCCAAACCAGCACCTTTTACCACCCTACGACTCTTGCTAATTTCATTTTCAAGTCTCATTTTTATCCCTCCTACATCAAAAGCCCTTTGTCCTCATCGGGCCACGTGCTCCCCCTTGTGACTTGTTAAAGACTAAGCCTTCAGTGCATACCTCAGTGAAACATTAGAGTTCCTTTGCCCCGGTGTTAGAGAACTAATTATCCTTAACCAAAGCAAGAAGTCATTTTTTCTTTTATCTTGTGTAATCTGGAATCCTTTTCCAGATTCCATGAGTCACGTGCGAAGTCTGTCTGCCCGCAAGTGTTGCATTCCCGCAAGATTATGAAACCAGCTTTTATCAATTCCATTTTGAGCCATCCATTATCCATTTGAGAGAGATTATAAGTCCACGTGGGGACCAATAGCATTTACTTTTCTCCAGGCCAGTACGAGCCTTTTGTAAATAAATAGCTGTAAAGTATTTAGCTGAGTTTCTGGCGACCTGTTCCTCTAGAGTAAATATTCACTATAAATCAGTTTTACGGTAAGTTCAAGTAATTCCACCTTGTCCTCCCTTAACTTTTCCTGTTTACGCATCGGGGCCTCTCTCAAGGCCAGGCTCATACGTAAAAATATATATATATATATATATATATATATATATATATATATATATATGTATAAATATATATATAAATATATATATAAAAGGGATTTTGACGAAGGAAAAATCTATTTCTGGGCTCAGCCCGTGTCGCTATGTGAAATGTCCCTTTAGCACACATTTCTAAGGTAAATTAATGCTAACATACCAGAGAAAAAAGCTAAAATGGAAATGCCAGAATATTCTGGCTTGCTTACCTTATATAAAAAGGTGTCGGTATGGTTTCAGGGGCGAGTGAAACCGCTACCACGGGTCTCTTACCATTTAGATTCATCCCTCTTTGAAATCCCTCTACCAGAGAGGGGCCGATCCAAGGCCCACCCCTAGCTACAACTACTACTAGCGCCTCCGACACTACCACCAGCGCCTCTACCGGCATCCTTGGAGTTAGCCCCCCAAGCTTGGGCCCAAGGGTGGGGTTATAATAGAAGGGTGGGATTTCACTGGGCGACACAGGCCCTTGCCCAGAAATAGATTTTTCCTTCGTCAAAATCCCTTTTCTGGGCTCAGCCCGTGTCGCTACGTGAAATAGTACCAGAGAATTGGCCACAAGCTTGGAACAAATAAGTACAATTACATATTGTAAGGAAAAATGAAAAACAATTAAGGTTAATTAGTATAATCTAAAATAAACTCATAGACTAGAAATAATTATAATGAAGGCTTAAGAGTAAACAATAAACTTAATATTAACCTTAAAATTTAAATACAATATCATACAATACAATAGTCTGTGTGAGTAATCCTAAAATAAAAACAAGGAAACATCACAACTATGTACAACATGTGGCATCCAAGGCATGACCAAGGCTACATGGTGGCAGAGCCACAGGAAGAATGTCAGTGAGGCAGGTAGAAAGGTGATCTAGAGCTAAGCTACTTATTACTACTTAAGCAGTGTCAGGTGAAACTGTGTTTCCTGCTGCCACTGCTGGAAATTCAAGAGCTTCTAAGGACTTGAGGTAGTGACGTTTGAACACTGTCAGAGATTTCCAGCCTGTATACTTTTTCAGATCATCAAAATTCATATGCTGAAAGTAATTAACTTAGGTAGCTACTGCCCTAATGTCATGTACCCGGAGGAAAGATTCTGGGTTGGCTTGTTTAATGAAATATAATATTTTCTGTCTAATTCCTTTTAAGGAAATAGTGCCACCTTTTTCCCTCATAAATAAAGGGCCTGAAGATCTTATGGCCGTTCGAGCAAGGTATGCTCTTAGGGCAGTAACTGGACATAAGGATGGGTCCTGAGGAAGTGGGAAAATTTTCCACGGGGCCCACCTATCTAGTGGGTCTTCATTCTTAGCTAAAAATTGACGATCTGGAGAAAGTAAGACTTCTCCTGAAGGGAGAAAGTCTATATGACCTGAGTCTCTAGATAGAGCCGACAGTTCAGATACCCTGGCTCCTGAAGCTAGACTTTAAAAGGAATAATGTTTTCCTCAGGAGGGGTAAAAAGTCACATGAATCATTATCAGTGTCTGAGGCCAGTTTAAGAACATCATTTAAGAACCATGACACAGACTTAGGCCTCTCTGATGGCCTGAGTCTAGCACAGGCTCTAGGGATAGATGAAAAATATGAGTCTGTTAGATCTATTTTGAAACCAAACTGGGAGATTTTCTTTAGTGCCGATTTAGTAGTAGTGATAGTACTAGCTGCTAACCTTTTTAAAATAATGATCTAAAAAAGGAGATGGCCAGGTTGGTTGTCATTGTTTGAGATTCGGACTTCCTCAGAAAAATAACTAGTTTTTTAACTGCTGAGTCATATTGACGAAGGGTTGACTCTCTTTTATCCGATTCTAAGAATAGGATGTTTTGAGGGTCAATGTTGGCATCCCTTTTTGCCGCAAACTTCATGAAGTCCGTAAAGTTAGGGTTTTCTGAATTCCTGAGGAAGCGTACACAGTCTTCGTTAGTACTAGTTGAGATAATCTGGGATTTGGAGTCCGTTGAGGTCGGAGTCCCAACTCCAATAGAAGTGGGAACCAATTGCTCTTAGGCCAATTGGGGGCTACTAGAGCAATGTGTCCCTTGAACGTTCTGAGTTTGTTCAGAACCTTCAAAAGAAGATTCACTGGAGGAAAGATGTAAATCTTCTTCCATTGATTCCAGTCTATAACCATGGCCTCCGTGGCATAAGCCAGAGGGTCCAGGTTGGGAGCCACGTAGCAAGGGAGTTTGTGATTCGACTCCGTGGCGAAGAGATCCACCTGAATCCCCGGGACTTGCTGACAGATCCAGTTGAATGACTGCTTGTCCAGGGACCACTCCGACTCTAGTGGGACTGAGCGAGATAGCGCATCTGCTATCACGTTCCTTACTCCCGCTAGGTGTGTGGCGGACAGGTGCCATTTGTTCCTGGCTGCCAGTGAGAATATGGCTATCATGACATGGTTCATATGGCTTGACTTGGAGCCTCCCCTGTTGATGCAGTGTACTACCACTGCACTGTCTAACACCAGCTTGATGTGAGATTTCTTGGCTGGTTGAAGTTTTTTCAGGGTGAGGAACACTGCCATAGCTTCCAATACATTGATATGGAGCTGGCGGAATGGAAGGGACCAAGTTCCTTGTACCTTCTTGTACTGAGAATACCCTCCCCAGCCGCTTAGTGATGCAATCTGTGTGGATAACTAATGCCGGTGGTGGGAACTGAAGAGGAATTGACTTCGACAAATTCTTGACCTCCGCCTAGGGGCGGAGGCGTTTGCGTAAGATCGCCGGGATAGTGGACAGCTTGTCCCGGGACCTGTTGTTTGCTCTTGAGCGCCAGACACGGTTTATGTCTTTGAGCTTTGCTTTTAGCAGAATGTCCGTTTCCGAAGCAAATTATAGAGAGCCCAGGATCCTTTCCTGGTTCCTTCGAGACGTTTGCTTGCACTTGAGAAATTGTCTGGTTGCTTTGGCTATTTCTCTCCTCTTGTGAGTTTAAGTCCCACTGAATGCCCAACCACTGAAAGTGAGACTCCAGTGTTAGCCAGGACTTGGTCTTGTTTATCTGGAATCCTAAGTGTTCCAGAAACTGGATTACTTTGACCGTTGCTTTGTGGCATTCCTCGATGCTTGTGGGCCAAATGAGCCAATCGTCCAGATACGCAACTAACATTATTCCCTGAGACCCGAGTTCTTGAACCACTGTCTCCGCCAATTTTGTGAAAATTCTGGGGGCTACATTGAGCCCGAAAGGCATTACCTTGAAGGAGAATGCCTGGTTCCCTAGCCTGAAACCTAGGAACGGGCAGAAGTGTCTTGCTACTGGAACATGATAGTATGCGTCTGTAAGATCGATAGAGGTGGTGACGGCCCCACGGGGTAGTAAGGTCCGCACCTGCGAGATAGTCAGCATTCTGAACTTGTCGCAACGAATGAATAAGTTTAGATGGGACAAGTCTAGAATTATACTTCGTTTGTTTGAGCCTTTCTTTGGCACGCTGAACAAACGACCTTGAAACTTTTAAGAGCTTGACTTTTGACACTATTCCTTTCTGAAGGAGTTCTTGGGCGTACTCTATCAATTCCGCTGTTTGCTGTTGATAGAAGATTTTGGATGGAGGGGGACCTTTGGTCCAGCTCCATCCTAGACCTTTGGACACAATGCTCTGTGCCCAGCTGCTAAACCTCCATCTGTGTCGAAAGAGGAACAGTCTCCCTCCTACCTGAGGGTTCTCACTGGCTCGGGGAAGGGTGTGTCTCACGCCCTCCTCGTAAGTGCTTACCTCGGCTGGATGCTCTTCCGCCGCCTCTCTGACGAAAGGCACCCCTAGCCCTGCTACCCCTGCCGAACCTGTTGAAAGGTTGAAATGACTGGCCTTCAAATACTGGGTTGAAGGCCGGGGAGACAACGTAGGAGGTGGAGGCCTGGTTTTGAGGCTGCGCCAGCAGCAGAAACTGTTGCTGAGGCTGTGACTTTGAGGTCGATGGTTGCGGTACCTGAGATACCGGAACCGCTTGCATCATTGTCTGTTGCTGGGGAGCCTGGAAAGGCTGGAATTTCCTAGGCTTCTTTGACTTCTTGGCTGAAGAAGTCGACTCGGATTTCCTTTTGCTGGATAATCCCCAGCGAACTTTGAGACTCTGGTTGAGTCTGGTATCCTCACATTGAACCAAGTTCACTACCGACTCTGGGAACAGGTCAGCACCCCAGATCGGAGCAGCCAATAATTTATTGGGCTCATGATGGATGGTGCCCTCTTGCAGGACATGTTTCCGACAATTACGCCTTGCCACAATAAAGTCGTATAAATCACATTGCACTGAATGCAATTGTGATTTGGCTATGATCTTAAACAGAGGTTCATCTCCATACATCAGAGATGATACCTCTATCATGACAAGCGTATTGAGGGATCTGGACAGTCTCGTTTGAGCGTCGAATTCAGCCTGAATGAGACTGTCTGGAAGTAGGCAGCCGCTCACTAAATTGTGTGATGGCGCAGACTGGTTTTAGTTTCCCGACCGAAAAGGTGGCCGGGAGATCTGACCATAGATCTTCCATTCCAGGGAGAAGGAGCGATGTAGGCTCCGTTTCCCGAAGCTGTGGCATTGGCTCGTCTCTCATTGCGGCCTGCATTGTCAGCTCTGTCACCTTCGTAGTGAATGGGATGGGCGTTTCTCCGTCGACTACGAACATCGTAAAAGCACTTTTAAACGCTTGGACCCTGGTGTTTATGCAATCCCAATCCTCTAGGCTCCTAAGCCAATCGCGTTGGGCTTGATCCCGGGAGATCATAACTGATGAAGGGGGGTTGCAAATCTGCTGGATGAAACTCTAAGTCCTCAAGCCTTCGAGTTCCACAGTCCGCCAACGTCAGCATCCCGTCCTTGAAGGGGGCGTATGACGAGATCCTCCAGGGATTACTCGCCGTGTAAGGAGGGAGAGTATTGTAGTCCGGCATGGCTTGGGCTGCCATGCCGGGCTGTGCAAGACCTGTAGCTGGGTTCTCACGGAGACTTGCAATGAGGTTCTCCTGAGTGACCATCTCGCGGAACTTGTCTTGAACCAAGTTCCCAACCAGACTACCCATTTGCTGCATAATGTTTGCAGTAAATGAGTCTGTGTCGAACGGAGTGGGTTCCAGCTTCTCCCTGGGGGTCTTAGGACGGGCTCCTGTCGAGGTCGAAGGCTCATGGTCGGGTAGGAGCTGAGCCTTGTCCTTAGAAGACTTACTTCTGGAGCCTTTTGAATGGGAAGAAGTTCTAGGTTTTTCTTCCAGGACTTCTTGGTTACCTGGCTCCTCCACAGCTAACGCCACCTGCTCTTGAATGGTGGCGATGTAAGGGGCCCCCGCCTCCGGGTCGACATATGAGGTCGGTTTGGAGCCGGGGAAGATGAGAGCAGCCATCTTCTTATCCAAGATATAAGGCTGCCCCTTTGTCACGTTCCGACCAAACCCGCCGACCCAGGCCTTCAGAGTGGTTTGGGCGGCGTCCCTGACCGCTTGAGCACCCTGAAAGAGAGGGTCAGAATTAATACTTAAGGCTTCTTAAGACTAACTTAAATTACATACAGTAGATGATATATCACCAAAAATTATATAGGCCAATAAATTATATGTGACAGGGCTTAGTATCCAGAGATGTACTTACTCCGGAGGAGACCTGGTCCACCAGCTCATAGCAGATGGTGCAGCTCTCGTGGTGCCAGACAGCCAGATCACCAAAGCGGAGGGCGCAAGT
>NC_061108.1:74906307-74908807 GCF_015104395.2 Macrobrachium nipponense
ATCATTTTAAAATAAAATCTTCATTCCATTTTATTAACATAATCAACCTCTATTAAGGATAACAGTTCCCCTTCCCTTATCTGGCCCTCAAAATTACAAATATCTTCTCTTTTGGAGCAGACTTTCAGGAGATCAAGATCAGCTTCTTGAAAAAAGGTGCCCATTGAGTTCTGAGTTTCAGGAAAGTATTTTGTGATAAGCTAAATCACTTTGTAAACGGCTGAGATTGGTGCTCAATGGAAGATTTTTTAAACGCTGGAAAATACTCTCAAGCGGGAGAAAGAACTGACAATAGTTAGGTTTGTAGTTAGGGAGACAGAAATCCAACCCAAGGGACAGGAGAAACTCTTCACGTTTGGACGGCACATAATTGGAAAAGTTAAAAACAGTCTTACGCTCTTTACAGAAGTTGGGTAAAATAATACCTAAATTACGTAGTTTCCTATGATGTCTGTTTTGCGTTTCAGTAATAAAATCTTGAATACCCTTGTTAAATAGTTTAATAAAAATAAACCTATCAATAATGGAAAATGATCCAAGTACATCAGCACGCAAGGCAGTAATAGTATTATTGTACCCATCACACATTTTCTGTTTACAAGTAATTTCATAGGAAAGCAGATGTTGAGTGGCATCTTTATAAAACTGAGAATGATATAGAGACGACCTGTAAACTTTGAACTTTACAAAATTGGGAACAATATTATTGTTTTGACAGTATTGCAAAAATTCAAGATCCAACTTTGCTTTCTCCTTTTTTTTATACAGCTTCTCCAACATGGATGGGTCTTCTTTACTTTGCAAGTAAAGAAGACCCATCCATAATCCAAAAAAGAGTAGAATTTTGAAGAAGGCACTTATATAGCCAAAATCAGCAGGGGGCCACTCGGCACAGTCACACTAAGTATATGTATATGAAGGCAGGCAGGAACACACAGGAATTTGACATTTTGACATTTAATCCGACGTTTCGCGATACATTATTGCATCCTCAGGGAATTCTACAATAGATGTAAATAAAATAATTTTTAAAAACTTTTAAAAAATCATAAAATTAAAAATAGTTATCTAAAAGTCAATTTAAAAGACCATATTTAAAACACAATAAGTTAAGTTAAAACACAAGTTACAAAAAAAAAAAAAAACACGGAATTGAGCATTAATCTACAAGGATTTATTAAAAAATATATAATAATAATAATAAAGAATGATAAATAACTAAAGGAGTGGAGCTAACCTGCCAGAGCAAAGTCAAGAGTAAAACTGAAGGCAGAAACATAAAGTAAACAATAAGAGGCTTTAAGAACAACAACAAAGTCAAGATAAAAAAACCTGAACAGCCGAGGACTTGACTTTGTTGTTGTTCTTAAAGCCTCTTATTGTTTACTTTTCGTTTCTGCCTTCAGTTTTACTCTTGACTTTGCTCTGGCAGGTAAGCTCCACTCCTTTAGTTATTTATTATTTTTATTATTATTATTATATATTTTTTAATAAATCCTTGTAGATTAATGCTCAATTCCATGTTTTTTTTTGTAACTTGTGTTTTAACTTAACTTATTGTGTTTTAAATATGGTCTTTTAAATTGACTTTTAGATAACTATTTTTAATTTTTATGATTTTTAAAAGTTTTTGAAAATTATTTATTTATATCTATTGTAGAATTCCCTGAGGATGCAATAATGTATTGCGAAACGTCGGATTAAATGTCAAAATGTCAAATTCCTGTGTGTTCCTGCCTGCCTTCATATACTTAGTGGGACTGTGCCGAGTGGCCCCCTGCTGATTTTGGCCATATAAATTATATATATACTATAAATTATATATAATATATTATATAAATTATATAATTTAATAAATTATAATTATATAAATATTATAATAAATATATATATTAAATTAAATTTATTATTATAAAATATATAATATAAATTTATATAATATATTTATAAATTATAATATAATAAATTATATATAATATGATATATATTATATATATATATATATATTACTATATATATATATATATTCTAAATTATTATATTATATATATATATATATATATTATATATATATATATATATATATATATATATATATAATTATATATATATATATTATATATATAGAATTATATATATATATATAAAATTATATATATATAATATATATATAATATAAATATATATATATTATATATATATATATATATATATATTATATATATATATTAATTATATATATATAAAAATATATATATATATATATATATATATATATATATATATATAAATATATTATTATAAATATATAATATATAATAATATATATAAGATATATATATATTTATTATATATATTATTATATATATAATATAAAGATATAAATATATACATTATATATATATATAATAATATTATATATATATATATATTATATATAAAATATATAATATATAATATCTTATAAAATTATAATAATATATATATATTATATATATTA
>NC_061108.1:74913807-74915942 GCF_015104395.2 Macrobrachium nipponense
CGAAAATTCTGAGCTATCATCATCAGAGGAAAAAAGTTAGCACACGGCTCATCACATCGCTTGTCAGCAGAAAAATCGCCTGCGGACGTATGCTCTAGCATCAGCATAAAAATTGTCTAGTCAGACACACAAGTTTGGAAACTCATGATTCTCAAAAAAAATGTCTAACAGACACATTTCACAGAATTAACTCCAGGATATGACTAATGTGTTCAAAGATTTGTCTCGAAGACTTATTCTCTCAACATTATATGCCTCCAAGAATAACACACTTGTGAACATAAAAAATGCACACATCTCCATAGGACTCGTAATGTAGTAATGACACTCCTCTCTAAATAGTCACGAAACCAATGAGAAAGAACTACAGAAATCTCCTCTTGGCTCAAAAAAAAACTCCATAACCACAAAAAAAGGGTCACCCGCCAAAGATTAATTCCAACTCCATATATTTCACCATATTAATAATAAAACCACTCCGGATATAAAAATATTTCCTCCATTTGGTTAAAAAACCAACCCCCTATATTTCTCTCTTATTTCTCCAATAGCCACATGTCAATAAAAAAAAAAACACCACTCCAGGAATAGAGAATAATCACCTCTATTTTGGCAAATACAAAATATTTACCTCTATTTCTCCAATAACTCCATGTGGAACAAAACAAGGCTCCAAAAAAATATATCTCCAAAAAATGTGCACTCAAGGCAACTAACTCACACACTCACAAATATTGCCCCATAATCTCCAAATATGTGTCTCCATTTGCAACAAAGATGGCTGCAAAATAATTGAACTAAACATAGCTCATACCACTATTGGCAAATATCAAAAATGGCCAAAAATATATCTCCAATATAATATATCAAATTATAACTCCAAAATAATATATACCTCCAATTATCTCTCCAAATATATCTCAATTATAACTCCAAAATAACATATCTCCAATTCTCCAGTCAAAAACTATAAAAACTCTCTCCATTTAGCATAATTGCTAAAAAAGGGCAAAAACTTGGCAAATAAAAACTGTCTAGAAAATTCTAGAAAAAATCACCAATGTGCCACAACTCATTATAACAGAACTCCAAATTCAAAGTGTCTAAGCCAAGACTTCTCCATGTGCACTACGACATAGGCCACTAGAAAACTTAACCAAGTTTCCTATCTCTCACAAAGTTGTCACAAATACAACAAAGGTTTTGTGCAAGAAAACTCACAATTTCTGGAACACAAATATCCAGAGAAAAAATGTAGTGCCATTACGTATGCATTCAAAACGTGCAAAAATTCTCCCATATATTTCTCTATAGCATCAAATAGCTAAAACACGAACACGTTCCCGAACAATGACTCTAAGTCACGAACT
Organism: Macrobrachium nipponense; assembly: GCF_015104395.2. Taxonomy (NCBI): domain Eukaryota; kingdom Metazoa; phylum Arthropoda; class Malacostraca; order Decapoda; family Palaemonidae; genus Macrobrachium; species Macrobrachium nipponense. The sequence continues at coordinate 74,915,178 of NC_061108.1, forward strand.
GAGATAATATTCACTAACTGGAGAGAAAAAATAAATTCAAATTCACCCTTGGTAAAAAGAACTTGTGTCAGCTATGGCTAACTTCCAAAAAAGGAGAAAAGAAAAATCAACGGCCTTGTTCACTATCTCCCGTAACTCACTAGATGTCAAGCAATTATCTGCTGAACTCATAAAAAAAAGAAAAAAAACTAAATGTGTTGTTAGTTCCTCCCAAAATTCAAAAAAAGATTTCACCTCCCTTGATAGCATTAAAATACCCACGTATTAGTATAAAAATAATCAGTATCAGAAATATCACCATCAGCAAAATCACCAAGAAAATTGCTATCATCAAAATCACTAGTATCAGTACAAAAAAAATATCACTAATGTCAATGGTTGTCCATTCTCCAAGAATTCAGCACAAAACTCAGCAAAAGTTCAGCAAGTTTCACAACAATTCACCAAGATTCAGTCAGATTCATCAAGATTCAGCAAAACTCATCCCCGTGAATCACTGAAATATTCTCCAAAGTTACAAAAACACAACAATTAATTAACACAAGACTTCTCCCATTAATTCCTTGTAATAATTATCCATGAATAATTATCTGTAATATTTATTAAATAATCTCCCATGAAATATCTTAAAAAAAACTCGCAAATTATGTCTCCCGTAATGATAATTATACTTAAGCAACCCTCCCGTAACACATCTCAAGTTTAATAATTATTAATAATAACAATAATAATAACTCTCCATAGCAATAATTCTCTTGCAAAGAT
>NC_061108.1:74916442-75008609 GCF_015104395.2 Macrobrachium nipponense
ATTTGAAAATACGCGTCCTTCAGGTCCACTGAAAGCATGAAATCGTTTCCCCCTGATCGAGTCGAGCACTGAGCGCGACTCCATCGTGAACCGCGTCGTCGCGACGAAGCGGTTCAGGGGAGAGAGGTCTATCACCGGACGCCAGCCCCCCGATGCCTTCTCCACTAGAAGAGGCGGCTGTAAAAGCCCGGTGACTGGTCCTCCACGATTTCTACAGCTCGTTTCGCCAGCATGGTCTTGATCTCCTGTCGAAGAGCGTTGTCCCTTTGCTGATCCCCGGACATAGGTCTGTAGCTGGACCGGTTTGGAAATGAGGGGGGGTGGGGGGGCCGAGACTCGAAGGGTAGTAGATATCCCTCCCGAAGGACGTCTACTATCCAGTTCTCGGCGCCGTAGCGCTGCCAAGTCGCCCAATGGCTCGCTAGGCACCCCCCCACTTCTGGCAGCAGGTGAGGGGGAACGCCGTCCCTAGCGTTTCCCTCCTCGTTTCGACTTCTTTCCCGCACCTCCTCGGGAAAGGAGGGCTGTGAGGAGGGCTGGTTGCGGCCTCCTTTAGCAGAAGTTGAAACAACTGGAGTCTTCACACGGGGTTTGGACGGTGCAACCGTCTCGCCGCCGTGGAAGCGCTAGCCAAGCTCTTTGGTTTGGCCGCAGTACTCGAGATTGCCCAGAAACCTTCGAGACTGCCTGGTGGACTAAGCGGTCACTCTCGTCAGTGCGCCGCCGTTCCACCGCAGCGTCCACCATCTCTCCCGGAAAGAGAGCTGGGGAACTCCTAAGAGGTCCATTTCGTAACCCGAGTGCCGCCTCACGCCCGGCCCCCTTGGTCACTCGGGTAAGGACTGCGTCCCTACGTCGAAGAACCAAGTTGGCCCACAGGTTAGCAGTCTGATGGGCGAGGTAAGAGATTGCTCTTCCTCCAGACTGGCACAGTCTCCTGAAAGAAGCGTCGTCTTCGAGAGCAGAACTCCCAGAGCCGGCCGCTACTTTGGATATTGTGAGGGACCACAAATCCAACCAGGAAACTGCCTGGAATGCTGCCATAGCGGTAGATTCCAGGGCAAGTGCCTCCTGCTGCGAGAACCATAGGTTCTCCGACAGGAGCTGCTGCAGGGACACACCTGGAGTCAGCCTCGCTAACTCCGGGTAACCTGTTTCGCAGTATCGGGTCTTCCGATGGCACATAGAATCGCCTCTGCCGCTGTAGAGGAGGAGGAAGCAGCTTAGAGGACCGTCCGGATTTTAGCGAGTCCTCCCGTCCTGAGACGAGATTCTCCACCTGATCCAGGACCGAGTCCGCAAGCTCTGATCGGGCGGCAACCCCATCATCATTTTTGGGCTCCCTCTTGGGACCCCAAAATGATTCGAGCCGGGGACGTGGGCTCTGCTGGTGGTAGCGGCGACTCTTCCGCAAGGTCATTATGCAGACGCATCAGCTTAATGACCTCTGCGAAGTTCCTCTGTATCTCAGGCGTTACAGCGTCTTGTGGAGTAGGACCGTCCAGTCCCTCCAGCAAGAGCATATCCCTCGATACTCCTCCTTCAGAAGGAGGAACAGCGACAGACCCCTGACGGTCGCCTCCAACTACTTGCGCGTACGTCCTGGTCGGTCCTAAGACCGTGCCTGAGCCGTACGGCGTCATAGCTGGGTCACGAGCGGCGCACCTCTCGTGATCGCTCCTCGGTACCTCGCTCTCCCTGGTATAGCCCGAGGAGGTTGAAGGTACGGGAGAGGCAGACCTGACGCTCCCCCCTCGCTCGCTGGCAGGACCAGCGTGCGTGATGGCTGCTGCTGATCGTCAACCCGCCGCGGTGACGGTCGAGCAGCAGGCCTAGCGTTGCCGCTGCGCCTGGGGCTATTGGCTCGGCTGAGAACGTCGAGACCGATCTCTAGCGTCAGGCGAGCTGCCGCTGGGTCACCGTCTCCGCCCTTGGTGGGGGTCCCCATCGGGAGCGGCGGACGGGTGACCTGCTAGGCTCCCTTTCGCGTCGAGACCGGCCAGCGTCCTCTCGGCGCGTCAAACCGCTGGTACCAGCCGTGGCTGGTACCGGCGGCCGTGGGGGACTCCTTCCTCGCCTCAACCCGTGGCCGGTCAGCGACCGTCACGTCAGCCCGAGCAGCCAGTTGATCGCTGCGAGAGCGTCCACAATGGCCTGGCGAGAGTCGTGTGCACGACTCTCGCCAGTCTTCTCTGCTCCGCACCGCTGTCTTGACGGCGAGCGAGCTCGGACGTCAAAACTTTGGCTGGACGGTCCTCTTTGGAAGAGCGTCCACTCGGTGCTTCTCGCGAACGAGAAGCGGCCGAGACGGAACCTGGTTTAGCGGCAGAACCACTAGCACCAGGTGAGGACGCACCAGCCGAGGCTGGTGCAACCTCTGGTCCCCGTCGACTTCTTCTTTGCAGAAGAAGCGACGGGCCCCGTTCCCGAAGGAACAGGAGGACCAGCAGAAGAGCCTCCCCCAGCTCGCCTGTGCGAGCCGGGCCCATTAGAAGATCCCGAAGGAGTCTTCTTAGGGGGGGAGGAGGCACCCTTCTTCTTCTTCGGCTGTTTAGCCTTAGAAGTCCGAAGGGGAAGGAGAGGCAGCAGACGACGAGAAGACGATGAAGCGACGACGACACCTTCTTCCTCTTCCTCTTCTCTTCGCCAGGCTCCGCAGAACAGACGTCAGGTCTTCCATCCAGGAGGGAGGCCGGGCAGTTTGCCGAAGCAACAGGGCCCGACTGCAACCTGTCCGGAAAGACCTGAGACTGTGACAGCAACACCAGCAGCAGGAACAACAGGAACAGGTCCGGGAACAGCAGGAACGGAGGAACATCTGAAAGGGAAATGTGCAGGCTATCTGAAAGGGAAAGAGTGGCTGGAACGGCAACAGGTACGGCAGGCACGCAGGTACCACGGAGAGCAGGCGTCCTGTCGACAGTCACCGTCATCCGTGGCACTGGCGGCAGGTCCAGGGGGGTACTCTTTGGGCAGCGGAAAGTGCGGGGTCGGCAAGGAAAAAATCCAGGTGGTGGTGGCACCTGTCCTCTTTGGCACGGCAGCAATGGGTTTTTTGTATAGCCACCGTGGGTGTCACCGACATTATATGGGGCGTATATACCAGATGTGGTGGCATCTCATACGCTGGTGTCGTTATTGTGGTAGTAGTGGTGGTCACCGCACCATGAGTGACCACCGCCGACCCCGCCAACCGCTGAAGCAACCCCTGGATGCTGGGCACTCCCTGCAGTCCCAGCGACTCCCACACCTGTCCCAAGTCGTCCTTCGCTGATGGCACACCTGCGGAAGCATAGTCGGGTTAGTTGGAGGGGCTTCCTCGCGCCTGGGGGGCGAAACATCCCCCCTCCCAGACGGACGGAAGACCCCGAGTACAGCTGTACGTCCGGGTAGCGGGCGCCCTCATCCACACTCGACGGATCGAGAGAGGAAAAGGATTCCGCTACCCCCCCCGCAGGGGAAGGCGCGAAACGTGGGGGCTGGCCGGGAGGCAGGAAAGAGGACGAGTGTCCGTCACCAAAGGAGTCACTGGACTTTCGATGACTTCTTGGCCGGCCTAAGTCTCTTCCTGCCCTCGTACAGCACCCCACTGCGCCTCGGACCAATTCATACATGTAACACAAGGTTCGTTGCGGGAGCACTCTCGCCCCCTGGCAACGAGTACAAACCTCGTGGGGGTCCACGTCAACGAATGACCTGAACCCTCCACATCTACGCCCCTCCAGCCCGGGACACACTCTACGGGCGACTGGAGGGCGCGGTGATATTTCCATTTCTTCCAATTCACTCATTGCAAGAATCAATAGAATTGTCAAAAGTACTTACAATCACTCCTGATTTATACAGAAAGAGAAAACAAATACTCAAACACAAAGCGAACGACAAGGCGGGCAGAGCGATGGCGAACACGTCCTTCCCACACACGGCCGAAAGCAAAAAGATTTGATTACTCCCACAGTCGCGCGGCGCGCGACGATCGGACAAGCAGTTAACTACCGTTCTCCCCTTGTTCGAAGCTTACGACCGTTCCAGCTGCCGCTAGCTACTTCCTATTGTTAAAGGACCGAGGGTTTGTATTACGTATCGGAACAAATAGCAGTTTTCTTAGTATCAACATCAGACATCATGAATCCAAGAAAAATCCAAAGAAAAGTCCAATAACTGTCCACAAATCGCGAATGCCAGGCCAAAAGATCGGGTACTTCACCAAAAGTCCGTAGAAACAATCCAGGGCGAAAACGAGAAAAGAATCCAACTGTCAAGAGGTACCGACAACAGTGTGGTCGACATCCGACGACAGAAAAAATCTGGCAAGAAAGGTATGATGGTTCTACACCCGCCTCCCAGCGGCGGGTAAGGTAGATCACCTGACCTACCTGTCGCGTTAGCCGCGAGTTTGAATTCTGTCGTGTACGTCAGAGACGTTAAGCTAAGTATATGTCTGAAAGGAAAGTTATTGTCACAAAATTATATTTTTTGTACATTCCAGAACTCTGAATGATGTAGGCTATGGCCTCCACATAAGTACTTTGTCCATCCAGGGTTACATAGCACGACACTTTAAACTAAAAGTAGGAATAATTAACATACATTAACTAAGTTTTATACATGTTATATGTGATATTAAACCACTGTATGGTGCATATTAATGTATGTAACTTACTCTGCATAGAGGACTTACTGACATAATTATTTTTTGTACATTCCAGAACCCCCTGAATGATGTAGACTATGGGGCCACATAAGACTTTGTCCATCCAGGGCTACATAGCACGACAACTTTAAACTAAAAGTAAGGAATTAATTCACATACATTAACTCTTTTACTCTTGATATAACTCAAAGTAAGGAATTAATTAACTTACATTAACTCTTTTACTCTTGATATCTATAATTTACATATTGCATTCAGGACTTTGTGTAGTATTTTGTACTAATTGTGTTATACTTTTACCTTCCAGAGCTACCAGACTGGGATTTTAGTGTACTCCAGGATGTACTACCAAAGGATTATATAACATACTTCAAGAACTTCCATAGTGAACCTAAGGATACTTACATCCTTCAAGAATGTTCATAGTGTATAGTGTATAATCTAACCTAAGGATTAGTAGTGTATATTAAAGTCAACTAAGGACTTGGTAATACTTCAAGATTGTGCTTTATAGTGTCACAAGAGTATAATAAAGATTATATACCTTCAAGAACCATCCTTTGGCATTGAAATAACCACACTACACATCATGCAATACTTGCATGTCACACAGGTAAGGTCTCTTTAACTTTTTATTAGTTTAAGGCATATTTCCAAGTGTCATTCCGGCTTACGACGCGTCTCAAGAACGGAACCCCCGTCGTAACCCGGGGACTGCCTGTATCTTGTCCTGGATCAAGAATCTTAAATATTTTCTGGACCTTGGATGAATCGGAATATGAAAATACGCATCCTGAAGGTCCAGCGTCACCATCCAGTCCCCTGGACGTACCGCTGCCAATACTGAATCGTTCGTCTCCATCGTAAACTTGGTCTTTTCTACAAACAAGTTTAGATGACTTACGTCCAATACTGGCCTCCAACCTCCTGAAGACTTCGGTACCAGGAAAAGTCGGTTGTAAAATCCTGGGGAATCGTGATCCAAAACAGGTTCTATGGCTCCTTTCTCTAACATGCTGACAACTTGATGCCAAAGAGCCTCTTTCTTCTCTAAATCGATGTAATGAGCCCCTAGGGCTCTCAGGGTTGTAGCGAGAGGTGGCTTCTTTAGGAAGGGGATCTTGTAACCTTCCTTCGCTACACTTACGGACCAAGGATCCGCTCCCCTGCTTTGCCAGACTTCCCAGAAGTCTAAAAGTCTGGCCCCAACACATGTCTGGAGGACTTCGAACTCATTACTTGGTTGAGGTTTTCGAACCTCTCTTGGCAGGCACTCTTTTACCTCTAAAGGCTGGTCGGGAAAAGGTCTTACCCCGAAAGGGCTGCTGGGTTGTCCTTGATTCCTTCGGTGTCTTCTTTACCACCTTTGTCGGCAAATACTTCCTCACTGAAGAAGTCAGCAGGTCCTGGGTAGCCTTCTGAGTAAGGGAAAGCGCGATATCCTTAATAATTTCCGATGGGAAAAGTTGTCCTGAAAGTGGGGAGAACATCAACTCCGACTTTTGCGCGTTCGAGACTCCCTTAGCAGCGAACGAGCACAACAGAGACCTTTTCTTCAGCACACCTGGCGTAAAAAGTGAAGAAAGTTCATTAGCTCCATCCCTCAAGGCTTTGTCCATACAGGACATAATGCTTCTGGGTAAATCCAAATCCGAAGGTTCTTCCATCTCTAGAGTATGAGCCAAAGCCCCCAACGACCAATCGAGGAAATTAAAAACTTCAAAAGTCCGATAAATGCCCTTCAGCATTTATCGGATGAGGTCCACCACACCTTGGCTGTGTGTAGGGCATGCCTACAGGAGCTATCCACGATATTAGAAAAGTCCCCCTGGGAGGAGGCAGGAACTCCCAGGCCAAGACTTTCCCCCATAGCGTACCACACACCAGACTTCGAAGCCAACTTGGCTGGAGGGAAAGCGAATGAAGTCTTCCCCGCTTCTCTCTTCTCCTTTAACCATTCATTGATGCGTTGAAGGGCTTTCTTAGCTGTGATCGACAGCGTCATTTTCAAGAAAGATTTCTTGGGTGCTTTAGTCTTCAAGAATTGAGACAGAGGAGATAACGGAGCTGACGGTTGAAAATCTCCTTCAAACAACGAAAGGAGGCACTCAGTTAGCTTCTTGTAATCCGAGGAAGGAGCTTCCACATTCTTGTTCTCTTCCGAAAAATCAACTGTGTCTTCCTCCTGAGAAGAAATATCCTGGAATTCCAGATCTTGATGAAAATCCATAGGGGGATCCTTTTCCAAAGCTTGCCTGGACAGCGAATGAGAAACTGCCTCCTTACAAAACCCTTCCCCGTCTTGTCGGGAAGAAGACGGTTCAGCGTGCTGCCGCCTGCGTCCTACGTCCACTGCAACAGCTGCGTCCACCATGCGTCCATCAATCTTCCTCTTGCATCCTGCATCCTGCAGCGTCGGAGAAACATCCCTCCTATAGGACACACTGCGTCCTGGATTACGAGATAATGCCGCCTGAGAAAGAGGCGGCAACGGCTTATCCTGCGTCCTCTTGGAGGACTTAACTGGAAGAGAAGTATCCTTACGTCTAGCCGAAGGTTGTTCGGGCCTTTCCCAGGATTTAACAAGGACTGCTAATTTCTCCTGCATATCTCGCAAAACTTCCTTAGTCTCCGCTTCCTGACGAGACTCATGAGGAGGAGGAGAACGAGGACGCACTGGGCTGATACGAAGAGGCGAGCGATCCTGACGTCTACGAAGCGGAGGTTCTCTATTAGGAGAATAACCGACCATCGCACGGTTGGCAACATCTAAAGGACGAGAAACCCTCTTCCTTTTGATAGGGATTGCGTCCTCATCTTCCGATGAAAAAATCTCAGGGCTACTCCACCCCTCTTGCGCGTAAACCCTTTCATCCTGGGACGAGGTCGGCATGTACGATCTCTTGAGAGGACGCGATTCTTCCAAAAAGCGTCTATTCCTTCCTGAAGCAGAACTATCAGAAGAATAAAAGCACTTCCCAGTAACGCCTTTTCTCTGGCGTACTGCTGCAGCCTGGGACGCGACAACAGGACTGCCTGAAGGGACGACTGATCGTGCTAAAACCCCTCTCGCCTCCCTTCGACTGTCGACATGCCTTCTCCCTTGGGTCTGGGAGCTTGACAGAGGTCTAGGTCTAGGAGCACGAGAGGGACGATTAGGCGCCCCCTCCACAACACTTTCACCAACATTAAACACTTCCACTTTATCCATTAAACACTTGACCTGATCACCCATAGAAGCAAGGGCAGCGAACACTTTCACAATCTGCGGATCAGTCGTGTCCTCAGATACAGCAACGGGCGCAGGAGAAACCTGAGGGGAAGGTGCTACTAACTCTACATGAGAATGAGCTGGAGAAGACACAGAAATAGAATCATTCAAAGGTTTACCAGAAGATCCAGATCTCTAACTTCTAGACACTGATCTTCTCACCCGATCTTTTTCCAATCTTTCCACATACTAAATAAGAGCCTTCCACTCTTTCTCATTCAGACTCTCACACTCATTGCACCTGTTCTCCCACGTACACACAAACTCTCGACACTTCTTACATACAGTATGGGGATCTACCGATAATTTCGGCAGTCTTACTTTACACCCTTCTTTCACACAGACTCTAAACATGCTACCTGAATCAGACATACTAACGAGAAAACAATTGCGATTGCCAAGCTAACTTTCCAAATACGATACCAATATCCAAACATCGAAAAGTCAGTCAACGAGCAGGAAATTCTATCAGAGAACCTTCAACGATGTTGCCGGTTCGGCTGGCAGAGAAAATCTGACGAAAATGGGAATGGTTCCGAGCACCAGCACCACGGGAACGGGGTGGCGATCACCTAAACTACCAGTGTACTAGCAGTTGCCGCGAGTTTTGAAATTCTGCCTGTGCGACAAGAGGATAAGCTATATATATACCTGCCAGGTAAGTGTCATGCATAAAATACTTATTTCGAAAGGATAGTAGAGGTCTCAAGCTGCTGCTCTCACCACCGATGACTCGTGACTGGTGCCCAACTCCAGTGTCAGGGTGTGTTAAAGTACTTTTTTGGAGGGTGGATCCACATGCGGTGAAAACTGGATCAGCTAGTCCAGTCAATTGTTCCCCATAATAGGTAGATTTTGGCTATGTAACGACTCCATTATTGGTTTATCGTTCATCTATGCTTATACCTATTTCGTGTTTCAAATGTCATAATTAAGAGGAAATAACACAGCAAACCCTTCCCCCAAGTGTTTTACAGCACTCATAACCCCGATTTCCCATCAATCCCCCCTTACCGTAGGATAATAGGTAGTTGTTTTACCCCATCCAAAACCCCGCATTCCCATCGGCCCCTTACCGTAGGATAGAGTTCAAAGGTAAATTACAGGTTAGCCTAATTACAGCCCACCAGAAAAATATTTTAAATTCTTGTTCGGGAGGTAAAATTCTATAGAAACACGTCAACTGCCACAGTCTAGTTCGCAGCGGTATAAGGGCTTAGGTAGTAGGTATATCTACCCCTTAAGGCCACAGCCTACTAGGTACAATAGGTAACAGTACCTCATGAGGCACTAGCTAGTAGGCCCACAAAGTTTAGGGCCTAGGTACCTACTAGGCCTTTTAACATTAGGCTACAGCTAGCTACTAGGTATAGTACTATAGCTAGGTACTAGCTACTAGTAGGTAAGGTAGTAGGTAGCTACCTACCTATGTTCGTCTACTTGATCTACTGTAAATAACAGGATACATACCATCCTAACTGATTAAGAGTTAAAATTAATATCTTATCCACTTCTTCCATCACTAGATTTGCTTATTTGTGAATTTCTTGTCGGGGTAGAACTTTTCAAATACTAAACAGACGAGAGAAACGTCAAAACAACGGTAGCTCATAATCAGCTGATCGTTGTCCTCAAACACCACCCCCTAAACAGAGCGCGTTCAATTGAGCATTGTTTTATACGTGTTCGTTTTCATGGCGGGTATCGTAATTTGGAAATAACTGTCCATTTTACCAAAATATAATAACTTTCTGTAAAATCTGCTTCCTTGCCTAGACAATAATTATTGTTTAAACTTTTTTACAATTACTAATAAAAGCGATAACCCTGAAAATCAATCATGAGAATGAGTTGTCCTTTCTAGCACAATCGGACACAACTAGCCTATCACCCCAGAAACACAGTTGCGGGCACACACATCACAATTCTAGCGTTTGGTTAAGCACTTTTTGTCACATGAAAGGAACGCAAGTGATTGCTTTTTATCCACATTAATTTTATTTAGTCACATACCCCTTCCTTAAGCTGAAACTGATTTCAACTATTAACAAGTGTTTATTTCGCTTTTAACATTTTGATCTTATCGTCACCTTTAGTAGTTAGTTTATCCTTAGTATTTCAGTATTTTGAATGTTTTGTTTTTCGTTGACCATATATTTACTGTAAGTTATACTTCTTAGAAATATATCTTTGTAAATAAAAACTTTAATATTATACCCTTTGGATCTCATGAGCTGGTCCATGTCCTATCTGAAAATTTATTTTTCACTTAATTTTGTTGTCAGCAAAGGGGAAAAGGGCGTATCTTTGAAACAGCTAAAACTTCATAAATCAAAACTTCAATAACACTGTAAATGTGATTTTTAGCAGGGATTATAATGGAGCGGGTGGGAGTAATACACTTCTATCTCCTAAAACCGACACCCTTGGGACAAAGCCACTTCCGAACCACAGAAATCACCCCAAAGCTCATGAATAATTACTATCATTCGTTTGGGTTAGTTCTTTATGAAAATTCTGGCTTGTTCCTTAATCATCTCCCCGGAAATACATTAATCTGAGCTTAAACCACTCTATCAGCGTACTGTCGAATTTTGATCTGGCACTTTTTAATGTTTTCCAGCACTTCAAACTTTTCTGACTTTTTTTCAGCAATAATATGAAAATCTCTGCGATTGTTATATATATATAATATATTATTATATTATTATTATATCTATATATATATATATATATATATCTATTATATATATATATATATATTATATTATATATAGTTCAAGATTTTAAGCCGGAACCAAGGAAAGTTAAGATCTCTTATAACAAGATTCATTCATCCTTGTCTATATGCAAGGTGCCCCTTTGAACTAAAAACATCCATTCTCTAGAAAGCTTTCTCTGCTCCCATTGGCTGTCGGAATTTAATCCCTACAGGGCGTGGCAGAACTTACCAGGAGAAATTTTAAAAGGAGCAGGGACCAGCAGCTCTTTCTCAGAGGAACCTTAGACCTTGGGAAACCCCAAGTATTTTTATACGTCCATAGTGCACAGAAATATCAGCGGATAAGAAGACTACCAAGCTCAGGATTTCCAGGTGCTGTGAGAGTAAATTCCAGTTCAGCCAGGGAATTGTTTTGCCTTTCATCTGTATTTCAGTTCCATTCTTCCAGGGCAACTCCCCCCCTCCTTTGTTTAGCTTCTCATTCCCCCCATCTTGGCTCAATGCTGTGATTACTCCCCTTGTGATACTAGTGAACATCACCTAGTTTTCTCTGCGTAAATTCCCAGTCATTTTCCTTCCCTCTGAGTGGTCTGTAAACTTTTGATTGAAAGAAAGTAGTGTGTAACGCTCGCCCACGTGTGGCCCCGCCTTATGCCAGGATACCATCTCTTTGCAGACAAACACCGTGTCCGATTGTGGTAGAACTTGGGAACCCCTTTGGAGTAAGCCTTGCATTTTCAATAACCCGTTTGCACAAAATTCTGAACGTCGTGTCTGGTTGCCCCCAGCCACGTGTTTTCGTTGGATCTACAATCGACCACCTTATTAGTTCCTGGACTTATGTAAATTAATGTAAATATAGTGCATTTATGTACATTCCTCCTTCCTCAGTAATATCGGCCTTCTGCCATAGTTTTTTTCTCTTTTCTTTGTTGTGGTCTCTAGTTCCTTCATTCAAGGTCAATTTTTTCAGTATTAAACTGCATTTTTTAAGAGTGAACGAGCAGATCCGAACTACATATATATATATATTATATATATATATATATATATATATATATGTATATATATATTATATATATATATATATATAGATATATCTATATATAGATAATTAATATATATATATATATATATATATGTATATATATATATATATATATTATATATATATGTATATAATATATATATAATATATTATGTATATATTATATATATATATATATATATATATATATATATATATATATATATATATATATATATATATATATATATATAATATATATATATATATATATATAGTATATACATCAGAGGGTTACCGAAACTCAGTAGATCAGTTAAGGAGTTTATTATGAGATACGTTTCGTGTCATCCTGACACATCATCAGTCTGTAATGTAAAATCAATTCACATTTATAAAAAATATAATTAAAAGTTTACATGCTATTTTAAAAGGAAAACATAAAATACTAAATTTATTCATATAAATTATTGTTAAAAGTTAAAAATACAAAAATTATTTACAAGGTGACATTAAAATTGTAGAAATTTAGCATTAAAAGGGAATATTAACCTTAATAAAGCGAAGGACAAGAAAGGAATGGCTGTAGGACCGTCGTTTGCCCACCCAGATCTCGACTACGCCAAGAAAAGCTGAGTAGAGGATTGACTAGAATTGAGGGAAGGAACGAGGTGCTTGATATGTAAAGACTCAAGTCGGATCTGCCCGTTCACTCTTGAAAAATGCAGTTTAATACTGAAAAAATTGACCTTGAATGAAGGAACTAGAGACCACAACAAAGAAAAGAGAAAAAAAACTATGGCAGAAGGCCGATATTACTGAGGAAGGAGGAATGTACATAAATGCACTATATTTACATTAATTTACATAAGTCCAGGAACTAATAAGGTGGTCGATTGATATCATATATATATATATTATTATGTATATATATATATATATATATTAATATATATATATATATATATATATATATATATATTCATAATATATATATATAATATCTATATATTTATATATATATATTATATATATATACTACACAGTTTTATTAAGAATAATGATAATGTGAGGAGTGGACAAAGAGGCAGGTAGAAGTGTACTGATTTTTATTACAGGTAAAGGAAATTCAAATACACAGCGTGCGGGCGGAAATGTGGTATCCAACCAGCGAGAGAGTAAAAATGGGTCGGTGATAGCCGATTTGTGTTTCTTGCGAGACATATAACTTAGAATATAAAAGCATACAAAACGTGATCTTATATGATATATACATTGGCAGAAAACCCGCTGAAGCTCTCCAGGAGGGAAGTAAGAACAATGCAATTGTAGAAATATGTACAGAGGAATTTGCGGATAAAGCGTTGTCCTTACAAATACTCCTTCTGATTGCTACTCGTGGAAGCGTGCGGGCCGGCGGAGGCGGCCTCGGGTGCGCGAGACCAGCTGCTTCGGTATATCCTCGGCCTCAGAGTCCTCGGGGTTTTTTGGACACGGGATGTCTCCCCTGGGGTGATCCTTGGGGGGTTCGACCACCTTCTGAGGGCGGCCGCAGCTACAACTGGGCGGTTTGGTGACAAATAGTGTTGCTCCTTGCCGAGGAGGAGGCGTGAGGCATCCTACGGGATCCGCGTCGGCGCACACTTCGTCCATCAGGAAGGCGGGTTTCAGTCGGTCGATTATGACCTAATCCTCGGGACCATTTATGGAGATGAAGTATGCCTTGTCAGTGCGTTGGAGGATGCGGAAGTGGCCTCGGTAGGGCCTCGTCAGTGGCGGGTGGCGGGCGTCTTCCCTGATAAAGACGTGTTTGCAGGAAGATAGGGCCTTCGGGAGGAAGTGTTTGGTTCTGTCAGAGAAGGTCTTGATGTAGGGCGTGAATTTTCCGGCAAATTCCCAAAGTCTGGCGATGGAGACGTCTGCATTGTCGGCATTGGTCGGGAAGAACTTGCCTGGGACTGCCAATCGTTCCCCGTATACCTTCTCCACAGGTGATGCTTCGCTGTTCACCTGAGGGGCGGTCCGGAGGCTGAGGAGGACCCACGGTAGTTGACTTTTCCAGTCCTCACCGGTGCAGCACGCCATTAGGGATGCCTTGAGCGATCAGTGGTCTCTTTCCACCATGCCATTAGCCGCCGGGTTGTAGGCGGTGGTGGCGTGGAGTGACGTCCCCATCAGGCAGGCCAGGGCGGTTCACAACTCCGACAGAAAAACAGGTCCGCGGTCCATTGTGATATCATCAGGCAATCCGAATCAGCTGATCCAACTGGCGAGAAGGGCTTCGGCGCATGCTTTGTTGGTTGCATCCGACATCGGCGTCGCCTCTGGCCACCTGGTGGAGCAGTGATTATTGTCAGGAGGTATCTGACACCTTCGGAAGGGGGCAGGGGACCCACAACGTCTACATGAATGTGGCCAAATCTTCGTTTCGGCTGCAGGAACTCCCCCACGCCCGATTCTGTGTGCCGGCTTATTTTGCTTGATTGGCACGGGACGCAATTCCTGGCCCACTCTCGAGAGTCCTTCCAAATTCCGTGCCAGATGAACTTCTCCATTAGGAGGCGCATTGTCTCCCGGCCCAAGGGGTGGGAGAGTCCGTGTATAACGTTGAATATGGCCCTCCTGTGGGAGGCTGGGATCAGCGGGTGGGGGCGACCCGTGCTGGTGTCGCAGAGGATCGTCGTGCCTGTGGGTCCGAAGGGCATGTCATCCCACTTGAGGGAGGTGAGGGCTGTGCGATATGTGGCAGTCTCCAGGTCGGCGGCCTGTTCCCGGGCAAGGTCTTCGTAATCGATCCCGAGGTGGACGGCGTTGATCTCATCCTCGAGAGGGTGTCAGCCACGGGGTTCTTCTCACCGGGGACGTAGTGGATGGTGCAGCCAAACTCAGTGATGGCTGCCAGGTGCCTCTGTTGTCTTGCTGACCAGGCGTTGCCCGCCTTGGTGAAGGCGTGTACCGAGGGGCAGTGGTCTGTCCTGATGGTGAAGGGGGCACCCTCGAGAAGGTAGTGGAAGTGGCGCACCGCTTGGTACACAGCCAGGAGCTCGCGGTCGAACATTCTGTATCTCGTCTCAGCGGGAAACAGTTTTCTACTGTAGAAGGCGAGCAGCTAGGGAACGCCCTGGACCATTTGCTCAAGGACGGCCCCGCAAGCGACGTTACTGGCGTCAGTGGTGAGGCGTAAAGGCACAGTGGGGTCCTGGTGGGACAAGGTGGTGGCCCTGCCGAGGGCCATCTTTGTGTTGCGGAAGGCCAGCACCTGCTCTGCCTCCCACATCAGGTTCTT
Organism: Macrobrachium nipponense; assembly: GCF_015104395.2. NCBI lineage: Eukaryota > Metazoa > Arthropoda > Malacostraca > Decapoda > Palaemonidae > Macrobrachium > Macrobrachium nipponense. The sequence goes on from NC_061108.1 coordinate 74,931,403, forward strand.
TGGTTTGCCCTTCAGGACCTGTGTTAGAGAGGACATGGTGCAGGCGACATCGGGGATAAACCGGAGGTAGTAATCCACCATTCCGATGAATTCTTGCAGGGCCTTGACAGTAGTTGGAGTAGGGAACTTCTGCACCGCATCCACCTTCGAGGCCATGGGGCACATGCCTGCTGCGGAGTTCTCGTGTCCGATGAAGTCCACCCTCTCGACGCTGAAGGTGCACTTGTCAAATCGGACGACCAACCCGTTTTCCTGCAGGCATTTCAGAACACCTCGGACATGGTGTAGGTGCTCCTCCGGGGACCTGGAAAAAATCAAAATATTGTTGACGTAGCAGACGCAGAAGGGCAGGTCCCCAGGATGCTGTCCATTAGGCGCTGGAAAGTGGCCCCTGCGTTTCTCAGGCCGAAGGTGGAGTAATGGAAGACGTAGGAGCCGAAAGGCGTGATGATGGCGGTCTTGGGAATGTGCTCGGGATGTACCAGAACCTGAAAGTAAGATTTTAAAAGATCCACTTTTGTGAAGATTTTTGTTCCATGGAGGGCCCCGGTCAAGTCCTGCATGTTTGGCAAGGGGTAGTGATTGGGGATCGTAGCGAGGTTAAGTCTCCGGTAGTCTCCGCAAGGCCTCCTGGGGCCGTCAGGTTTCTGTACCATGTGGAGGGGTGAGGCCCAAGGGCTTGATGCTTTCCGGCAGATACCCATTCATTCCATTTCCAAGAACGCCCTTTTTGCATCCTGAAGGCGGCCCGGTGGGGAGTCGTCGTAACTTTGTGTGCGTCGAGGGTCCCATGGTGGTGATGTGGTGGAATATTCCGTGTTTGGGCGGCGCCCCAGCTACCTGACGAAGTTCTGGCTTGAAGACTTCGGGGAACTCCTGAAGGAGGTTACCGTACTTGTGAAGGGTGATGGTGCAAATTGTGGGGGCGCCTGGGCCCGCTGCGAGTGGTAGGGAACGGCATGTCCCCTTGTCGAGGAGGCGCTTGTGGCCCAGGTCAACCAGGAGGCCGTTATGCACCAGGAAGTCCGCCCCCAGTAGTGGAACCCTGACGTCTGTGATGGTGAAGGGCCAGACGTAGTTGCGCCCCAAGATGGAGATTTCGAGGGACTTCATGCCGTAGGAGTGGATGGGGGTCCCGTTTGTGGCGACGAAGGTGGTTGGGCTGTCATGCCCGCAGCTGCTGTCTTCTGACGGCAAGAATATCGAATGCATCGCCCCGGTGTCTACCAGCATCGTCCGGCTGGATATCGTGTCGCGTACATAAAATCCCACGGCGTGTCATTCCGACGAGGCTGCTGCCATAGGCGACTTTGGTTTTGTCTGCCGTCGCCGTTTTTTGACTGCTGGAAGGTGCAAGGGCTTTCGCATCTCCTGGAGTGCCTTCTGAACTTCTGGTGGTAGTAGCACCAGGAGTTTTTGCTCCGCTGCGAGTGGAAGGTCTTCCTCTGGGTCACGGCACCGATCTCAAGCATTGGGTCGTCGTCTTCTTCTTCCTTCTCTGCTGCTAGGCATACGGAAGATCGGGGAGCGGCGAGCTTCGCAGCCTTATTTGACAGCGTTAGCTTTTTAGCTTTCTCCACGAGTTCGTCATCGGGGAGGGTATATGCGTCAGTTAGCTGTCCTCGGACATCTGGCTCGAGTTGCCGAAGGAATATTTCGTGGCCCAGGCAGATCTCCAACTTCTTCCCGTCGGGACCTACGTCAAGTAATTCTGACGCATCTTCGAATAGGCCATATACGTTTGACACATGGACACTTAATGAACAGTCCACATGGCCCTCCTCATGAATGCTCAGAGTGCAAAGTGTTGATAACAGTCAAACGTGTTGTGTGACTGTCCAAAATATAACCAACAGCAATGATCAACTTTTGGAAGGACATTGATGAAGGAAATTTTGTCAGAATCTTCTACATTTTTAATCTTTCCAGTTTTAATATTCTGAAAAGCTGTAATTTAATTGATAAAATATAAAATAAATATGTAAATAATGGAAATAAAAAAAAAACCCTTAGGGCGTTTAATGAATTTTAAAAAAGGAAATGTAAAAATGTTACTTAATTTATTCTGAACTTTAATATTGCTTTTTTTGTGAGTATGTTTGGAAACATGAGTACGTAAATGTATTTAATATGCGAGTGTGCATCACCTCGCAGAATGACCTATTTCTAATCCGTTGGGCCAGCCCTATGAGAGCTGATAATCAGCTCAGTGGTCTGGTTAAATTATTTTAATGATAATAATCCAATGTGTGATATATAAACTACGAGATTAGGAAGCATCCTTGTCCCATTTTGTCCTTGAATGGACATTTTAAACAGCCACTATTATTTAGGTGATAAAGCCAGGTCTCGAGATAGCATCTGTTATCTGGGTAAGTGGTAGCATCTGACAGAAACAGGCGATGAAACATTCTAAGCACAGTTACACCATACGTGACTATTTTGCAATAATGCCCATTTACCCCAGTTCATTTCTAAATTACAAGGTACTGTTACCTTTTCGCGTTGTCATTTTGGCAATTCCCATTAGATTATTAATCCTAGAGAGAGAGAGAGAGAGAGAGGAATAAAGAAAACTGGAAATAGGTGGTCTGAAGTCATCTTACCTGTCGTACACGCAAAAGAGAAAAATACTTTAAGTAATTTGTAAATGTTTCATCATTGATAGGATGAACTATTGACTAAAATTAAAATGATTACCAAACAGCTCTGTACCGTTCACTGTGACCGCCAGTTCCGGGATATATTAAAAAATGAGATTTACAGTAACAATAAATCTCCGAATCCCTTATGCTGAGGATCGATAACCATTGCTGAAACCTTTAGTACTAGAGTGAGGGAGGAGACTAACATGGAATGCAGTCCTATGATGTTGAGCACGTTTGATTTTTGATTGGATAAACATTCTTTCAATCTGTAATGTAAATAGGGAGAACATTTATTCAAGGGCATATTATTCAGTGAAAAAAGTGAGGCAATAACGGACCGCTGAACTCTTATAGTTAGATGTCCTTGGGTGCAGACAGAAAATTCGCCCTTTAATGAGCAAGTTTAACCTTATCCAGCAACTGTCAAAAAGCTGCTCATTTAGGGCACTTGAATGCTCTCCCAGTGTTGTTTACTCACGATACTTGAATGACCATCTCGTTCAAGGCTGAGAATTTCGATAAATCCCCAATATAGCTAGCTTCTTCTTCCTCCAAAACATTTGAATATGTAGCATTTGCCCCGAGCGTTACATCTCGTCTCAATTGTTAAGTACGGCCAGCAGGCACTTATGGATAGCTAGTGATTTTACCGTATCTAATAAGATTTGTAGTTTGTCATTGTCGTTAATGTGCAGTAACATTAGAGGTGTAATACACGAAGCCTACGGCGAGAATTTGTTTAGTTTTGAGATTATGTAATATTTAGATATACCTACAGAGAATTTAAATTTAAGGTCGAGTTCATGCCACAGTATTCACGTCTGAGCGAACAACTGGAGCCAACGAGGCTCGCGACCGTCCCTACCCTTCCAGAATGATTGGAAAATCATGAGGCAGGCAGAGTTCATGTGTGTATCGCGTGACTGAAACTTCATTCTCGTCCTTTTCAATGCTACCTCCTTCTCCTTCTGGCCTTATGTAGTCAAAATCCTTACTTTAAACACATCCATCACATTCATTTTGACATAAGAATGGATAATAGTCATAATTATCAAAATCATATTCACAAAACTACAACAGTTATTTTCTAATTTTCCTCTCCTCCAGTCTATCCCAATTTCAATTATATACTACTTTGACTTGCTTTCTACAGATATTGAGTCATATATTTATGTTCCTCAGCAATGAACACCGGAGCAAGATAAAATCCCGTTCATTTAATGTGTAACCGATATGATTTAATGTAACAGTTTTAATGTCATTGCTGAACAGAGAAATAACAAAGCCATTCTGTGTTTGGGTTTCCTGGTTGAAAAATTGAAATATATTGCTCAGATTTTCACACGAAATTTGATTCTTTGTGTAGAGATGTAAGAACGTCAATTTATTTCGATTTAGACAAATATTCTTAGGCAAATTGTTATCTCTTCCCAGCGCACACTTTTTGGGACGCGTAAAGGAGGCCTCCTGCACTTTCACTGCTGCCAAAAACTCTTTGTTCGGTCATTAACTATGACCCAGAATATGTTTAAAGAAATATTTAAAGAAACAGTGTCAAACAACTTTTCAATATTTTTTACAAATACCATCAATTTAACGAGACAACGATTGACTATCAAGTTCTCAAGTATCTTTGGGCTTGTTTAGCCCGAGTTGTAGCTCACTATCAGACTAAAATTCTTGTTCAGCGATCACTGCCATTTTGACATACTACTCTGTTAGCAAGAGGCTCCCTGTGACTAACATTTGGGTACCACCGTATAGTCAGTCATATTTCTGGCACCTGTTATTCCCGACTAATTCTAGCCTCGAGTTAAAGGAAGTAGTTTTTCAGTTACTAGCTTGATTTAAAAAACCTTGCTTCTCTTTGCTTGCCTTCTTGTTGACCATACATTCATAGATGACTCGGTTTATAACTCTTAAGACGCTCCCTCCCTTTAAGGTCGTCAAAGACAACAAGAACCAGCAGAAAAAATTAATCAGAAGCAAAGTTCCATTTTCCAATTTACATAGAAAGGCACTCTTATTATGAAACCTCTAACCAACTATGGATGGTACTTCTGATTAAAAGGCAATACATCAACACCTGCAAAATAAGAACTTTGTTTTCCCGTACTTTCAAGCCATTTAATTTCCCTAGACTCAATCTGTATGTAGGTTTTGAGAAAAATCCAAATATCATTTCTTAACCTACGGTTACCTTACCAGAAAGTTTTCTGGAAAATATGTATCCATATCTGGACATGGTTCCTTGTTTGGTTCCGATTCACCAAAATTGAATGAATATCCTTCCAGTTTCTGTCTAGTATTCCTAATATATTGAACAAAAATCGAAGCATTACAATCTTTGTCTACAGTCTGTATTCTTCCATAGACATTAAGAGTAATTTGATTAGTCCAATGCCTTGTGTCCTTCGATGGAAAATTCTTAGAAATGATCAAGCTACGTACGAAATTGGTACTGATGACATCAGTACACAAATATTCGCGGGTGAATTAAAAGAAACTAGCAAATATCTCCAAGATTTATAAAAAATTCTTATTGAGAAGATGAGTGGTACACTGAATGCTTCTTTTAACTCCAAATTCAAGACATCAAATTGTTTTCTAAACTAAATTATATTTCACAACTGAGCGAAAACAAATGAAACTTACTGGTGCGGTTTAGGCAATTAGGTCTAATTCTACACATAAGCTGTAGCTGGCTGTTGTAAGTGGTCATCAGGTTACTTTCCACTGCTATAAACTACAAGCTATCTAGCAGTATAAAGTAACCACCTTCTAAGCTAGTTAATCGTAGTATCCTCTCATATGCTGGATTGGAGAGAGAGAGAGAGAGAGAGAGAGCATGTAACGCAGACGCTTTAAACAAAACATTTCCTTCGAGAGAAATGATAAAATCATGAAATATTCCCGCAGAATAAAATAATAATATAACAATAATAATCCACATATAATAATAAAAGTTACAACAACTACCTAACACTGGAAACGGTGTAGCGAGGTTACAGATTATAATAACCAGTCGTTAAAAGAATAATGGGGCGAGTGAAGATATATTTATGAACAAGCCACCCATTATTACAAATAGCGGAGGTATCAAGTAAGATGTATTAATGGGCTTGATTACAATGGCAATATCCCAAGTCCCAACTCCGTTAAGAGTAATCGGTCAGATGGGACACACTTGTTCGTTACCACAGATATCAAAATATCAGTGATAAGGTTAACCATCCTGGGGCATATATAGGAAACCTTCTACAAGCTGTGACCAGTCGTGGACCACAAAAAACAGCGATGATGAAGGCTTTAGCGTTGATTTTTGGTGCCTTCCTTATATCTGGGGCAAGTAAGTACCTTTCTTATTATTTCATGTGGAAGTTGTATCAACGAAAACGTTAAAAGAAACTTGACCAATTATAAATTAAGGATTGTTTTTAGCCTTTTTTACTTCCACCTAAAAAAGACATGAGTACATGAAAATAATAAATTTTGATCTCATCTCCATTAATATAAAATGGAAGCTAATACCCAGATTAGATCAGCACAATATATGGTGATTAATAAAAGATAAGGTAATATGTAAGTAGGCTGTCGATAAAAATCGGGTAATATTTCAGATACCAAAGCAAGCTCACTTTATGTTCCATGTATGAACATCATTATGCGTATTATGATTAGTGCAACTCACTGAAACTCAGTCGCTTGTTTCGTCTTGCAAATCCCACCCCCCCCCCCTTTTTTTTTTCTTAAATGTCTGCGTCCTATCGTGGGAAAGGAGGTAAATGAGTGCCTTTTGGTGTCTTCATGTGGATGTATGCACCTACTAAGCTGGGCCTAGTTGCAAGCAAGACATAAAGAGTAACAGATAACAGAGAGAGAGAGAGAGAGAGAGAGAGAGAAGAGAGAGAGAGAGGATGCACTGGGCCAAAGGGGATAGCTCTATCACCGTTTGCTTGTAAAACACGTTGCTTGCTTTGATCAAAATAAGAAACCGAAGCTAGTCTCACCTTGAGAGCTAAAGAACATTGTCATATTACTGGAACAGTTTTGGTGAATCAACACTTTTGCTTTCTTTCTTTCTTTTTACGGTTACTAAGTCTTTGTGAAAAACTCGATCCAAATTTCGTCAGCTAATGCAGACCTTCCATTTTTACCATCCTCAAACATTCATATTATTAGACTATAGGACCAGGAGCACAGTAGTACTTACTAGACAGAGGTGAACAGATTGATGTAGGTGAGTTCGAAGGTCAAGAATAATATTAATTTGAATTATACTGAAACATAAAGAAGAAAAAACTGGATACAATCCATTCACTCGGTGGTTTATGCTGAGCTAGGAAGCGAACTTCTTTTCTCTCGTCATAGTAGTGCTTCTGCAGTCTATTTAGTGCATTGGAAATACCCATTTGGAAGATCTGTCTTCGAATTGGTCGAAGTTTAAAAGCTACATCTTGAATTTTCTTGAGAAAATGAAAAAGAAAAATATAGGAAAAAACGCTGGTATATTTACCGTACCTTTGGGGTTTCATTTAGTAGTTGTTAAGGGTTCATCATGTCCACTGAATATAATTAAGCAATGATTTTTTTTAATCTCTCTTGTATTTCAACTTTTAGAAAATGTTCAGGGATGAAAACATGACTTGAACGTGTTACTATTTATCTTTTACTTTATATTTCTGTTTTTTGTCATAAGAAGTTGTGTAACATATCATGATCATTGGCCAAACGATTACTAAATAATCAACCGAGTTTGTTAAAGGAATCTTCAGTAAAAGTAAAAAAAAAAAATAATAAAATATAAAACTGTTCAGAAAGCCATCAGACGAAAGCTGTATTCATATCAGACTTTAAAAATTAGAGACGATTTTACAGAATTCGCAAAAACGGAAAAGAACACTCCTTGTGGACGAGACGCATTTTGCCTGAATAACATGGAACCCGCCGAGGAGATATGCGAGTTATTGAAAGGATTAAACTGTAAACTTGATTCAGTGTCGTTACATCCATTTACAAGTTCTGCTGTTCGGTTGGATTCGTTTACTATGCATTATTCTATAGTGAATTATTCATCTCACAGAAATGTTCTCGTTGCCTTTCTCAACGGTCTCTGATAAGATTTAATGGAATGTCTCAATCCCAATACTGCAATTATACAGTGGCCATAGAATTAGAGGCTCGAATCATGACTACTAGACCTTGAGGTTCCATTTTATACGCGCACACATATACATACACACGCACGCAAGCACTTACACACACATATATGTATGTGTGTGTGTGTTTTACAAGGGCTATAGTAGATTCACATCAACCGTGCATTTGATGTCTAGGCTCGTCCCTTACGACGCTCCTGATTGGTTGTTGATAAGCCAGTCACAGGGCTAGAAACTTTCAGTCTCCACTTCTCCTGAGGGATACTTTTGACAGACGTATCCCTCAGGAGAGGTGAAACATACACCATGCCTATGTGAACTCTCTCATGAGACTGAGAGTTTCTAGCCCTGCGACTGGCTTATCAACAGCCAATCAGGAGCGTCGTAAGGGACGGGCCTAGACATCAAAGGCAAGGTTGATGTGAATCTACTATAGTACTCAGCACGACGAAACTGTAGATGGATTAGTTCGCCGTGTTTAGTAACAGCCCTTAGGGATCAAATGTTCCTAAGCGAGTTGGTCATTCCACATATTCCCTGGGGATTTCCTGAAACCCCTAATGTCAGATATTTACTGTAATATATATATATATATATATATATATATATATATATATATGTATATATATATATATAGATATATATATATATATAGATATATATATATATATATATATATATATGTGTGTGTGTGTGTGTGTGTGTGTGTGAGTGTGTGTGTGTGTATTGTCTTCACATCCCTTTATATCAAATAAAACGAGTATATCCGTTCATACTGTATATATATTTTTCTGTAGTGATAACCACTGCGTGTAGTGCAACCATCTCTCACTGAACGCATTTGTTTAGCAATATTTCTCTTTGAACGGCCCGTGTAAAGTTAGATTTCATGGCAGAATACCACTTTTGGTTCCATTTTAAAGCTGGATAGTCGAAATTTATTGCAGCATGTTCAAAAGAGGAAAAGAGCAAAATAGAAAAGCTTAAAAATCATAAAAAAATCTATAACCTTCCATAATATTGGCTAAAATTAAAGAATTATATTTTAAATGTTTTCTATCTATCTTTGCACATCTATTACAGATTATCTTGCCATAATCATTATATAGTTTTGTGCTAATTACCGTTTTAATTGATCGCAGTGCATTTTCAATAACAAAACATACAATAAGATAAAATGAAATTAAAAAAAAACTACAAAGTAAAATAGTGAGCTAAAGTTATCGAAAATAAAAGCTTTTATGCTCTATAGTAAAATATTAATAACAAAAATAAAGTATTAGCGATATACAATTTTGTTGTGCCCTGTAAAACTTGGGTCATCTCCTTTTTCATCGATACTTCGTTTATTGCTATTTTTAGCTGCCCATCGTTCACCAAAGAGCATTTCCGTAATTTTGTCTGGTATTTATCTACTGTAAGTATATGTGTATTCGATGTTAGTCTCGTTCATCGTGGCGGTAATGAATTTCAATACGCTTACTTGGATTTTAGCTACACTTATTTACATACATAAGCATTGAACTAATTTACAAATAAATGCCATTAATATAGAATAAGGGCAAAAATATTACTCTAAAAATTCGGAAAAGTGTCCAGAATATTCTGCCTTGTAGAAGACATACGTACAACATACAAACACTAAATGGTCAGATACAGATATTAGTATGTAAATCTGGTTTCAGCTTAGAAAAGTGGACACGATTTAAACATAAAGAAGGGGCATATGTAAATACAGAAACCGCTAATTAACTTGTATATTTACAAAATCGCCATAAAGGCGGCAAGTTGATATCGTAACTGATAATGAGCTGGATAACAGAAAAATATTTTTATCTTTACTATACATATGGGAATATTTGCAGACGTTAATTCGGCTGATTTCGCAATATCCCGAGTATAAGTGTTAGGCAACAGCTTAATATCTGGATTTTTGACATGTGGGTGAACATTTCTACGGGAAATGGCAGGTGCGGCCAACTCTTATCGCTCCCGGCATCCTACTTCCCTTCAAAAGGCTTAGTTGACGTTACGTGAGCAAGTAATCTATTATTACTGGAGTGAAATGGGAGCTGATGCGGTTGACGACAGACTTCGTCTTTTAAGGCCGCCCCTAACGTTCAGTTACGCCTGCGCAGTTATAATTGCACCTTAGTGTGGACAACCTGCACAGTTTTTCTGGCCTGCACAGGCGGCCTGGGTAAATAGCTCACCTCAATCGATGAGCATCAGGCCAAACGGCTGCGCATGCGCATTTCAACGTTAATGTGGTAGAAGCAACTTTTTTGGCTCAGCTAGTTGTCCGTCCGTGGACAGATAACATCTACTAATAAAGAACATTGAGCTGGGTTTTATTGCACTGAAAAGGGTTTATACCTAAAGTGAGGATATATATTGGATTTACTTGTTTTTGATAATTGATACGAATGTCAGAATAATATATATTTATAAATTTGCCATTTTTCCACAGGAAAAATAATAGTGTATATTGAAGGCTGAAAGTGACAGCACCATTCTTGAATGAGACTTTGCTTTGGCAAGTAAATCCAAAGGTATCGAACATTCTAAGCCTATGTATGTGTATTCGTTGTTATAAACCATATGTGCAAGACAGTTTTTCAATTAGAATAAATATTTATTATGACAAAATAATGTAAAATAAGATTATTCACCATGCATGTAAATCGGTTTTAAAATGAGAACAAAATAATATTTGACTTTCTGACGAAACAAAATCAAACAATATTGGGCTATGTATGTTTTTTCATTGCTTACATCTCACAGAAGTTCGCTTTGCAATGAAATTAGACTAATCAAATGAAACACAGGAAGACAGTAGTATACTAAGGATTTTCATTCATTGTAACACGTCATAAGAAAGTCAATCTCTAAACGAAAACGAATCAGTATTAACCCTTTTAATGAAATAGAAAAAAAATATTAGGCCTATATATTATGTCAACTTTGAAACGAAAGCAAACGATCATATGAACTTATTAATAAATCTTTCCATGGAACTCTTCCTTCATTCATAAAATATGCAATAAACATTATGAAAGTCCTTGGGGCCAAATTTAAACTCAACAAATTTACATGGGAGTATTTAATTCGTTTTCATCAACCACTCACCGGACGTCTTACTTGACGTTTATGAGACTTTTACGATGTCAGCAAGTCAATTACAGCCGGAGCATCGTGTGCTGACGCCATGGATGCTACGGAGGACTAAGGAAACTGCCTGTATCGTAAGTGTCGAAGAATTGCCTGCACAGTTATAACTGCGCAGTCCAACTGAACGTTAGTGGCGGGCTTTAGCTTGGCTATCGCTGTCCTGTAAGAAACGGTGGTTAATGACAGGTACATCGAATGATACTGAAAGCCGTTCCATTCAAATTGTAAATGATCTTTTGACAGCAAAAACGCCATCATCAGGATCTCGAGTAGTCAAATCCTTGACACAGGAAATTCTTGGATGTCATTCACGTCATCAGAAAACTTGACTTCTTTTCCTGTAGGTTGCGTTCAGTGTGAGGATGGCTGGGTAGAGATTCAAGGCAGCTGCTTCCGGTTTCACCAGGATGTGGCCATGCCTTGGCAAGATGCCGTCATATTCTGTCAAGACGTGGGCGCACACCTGGCAATCGTCGTAGATTCGGACGCCCATCGTAGCTTCTACGAGTACATCCTTACTTACGGTTAGTCGTGTCTCTTGGTACCGGACTGAATTAAATGTCAAATGTTGATTTCATGCTGAGTATCTATGTGACTGTCCTGTATAGCCCTTTACAAAAGATCATACATCTTGCAGTTTCACAATCAACAGCTATCTTATTAATGAACCCTTCTTTTTTTTCCTTGATATTTATTCACAGGACTTTCCGGAACCTACTGGCTAGGCGGAAGTGACTTGGCATATGAGGGAGACTGGAAATGGGCGAAAGATGAATCCAGGATCCCTCGTGGGACACCATTCTGGGCCTTACATTCATCAATTTTAGGTATATATTCTTTCTGTATATGTATATGTATATGTATATGTATGTATAGTATATGTATATGTATATGTATATGTATATGTATATGTATATGTATATGTATATATATTTACTTTGTTTTGAAATTCAAGATACTGCTGCATATAGAGGACTTACTGGTGCAATAATACTGACAACTATTCTTTTTTTATTTCTTCTCTCGTTAAGAACAACAAAATTCATAATTGTGAAACAACAAAATGCATAGTTTAGACAACATTAAATGCCCAAGTCTAGTAAATGAAAGATTAAATCAGGTCAGGAAACTAAAACAAGATCATTTGTATTCATCTCAGAATTACACAGTAAACGTGTAATAATTCACTGGAGGTAACAAGGACAAAACCAGCTACACCTGACTTCTGGTGTTATAGACTGACTGATTGATTTATAGACTTTTGACTTGCGTTCCAAACACTGTGGCAACTAAGACCATTCAGCACTGAAAGGGAGATGGACAGTGGCAAGGTTTGAAAAGTGTAACAGTAGGAAAACCTCGCAGTTGCACTATGAATCGTTACGAGAGGGTGGACAGTAAGACGGAAAAAAGAGAATATGAATGGAGGTACAGTAAATGGAATGAAAGGGGGTTGCAGCTAGGGGCCGAAGGGACGCTGCAAAGAACCTTAAGTAATGCCTATATCGCACCGCAAGAGGTGCACTGACGGCACTAACCCCCTACGAGCTTCTGGTGTTGTAAGCTATTAATCTAATATTTAAATTTACATACATCTCTCTACACACACATCCATCTGCCTGACTCTCCATATATACTATACAATATATAATATTATATATATATATATATATATATATATATATATATATATATATATATATACATATATATATATGGTGGTCAGACATACAGATGGAAGTATGGGTAAAGAGATATGTTTGAATATTAGATTAAAAGCTCAAATGAATTATGACATGTTTGCTGTGTAATTATGAGATCTATACAAATTTACTTGTTTTAGTTATCCAACCTAATTTATTCTTGCAGTTTTCAGAATTGTGCATTTTGTGTTATGAAAACTATGCATTTTGAATTTTCACAATTATGAATTTTGTTGTTCCTGGCGAAAGAAGAAAAGATAAAAACAAATCATGAGTCTTGTATCACCAGTAAATCAACTTCATGCAACAGATCAAGTCAGAGTATTGTCTTGATAATGTATACCCTGTACCCTCTTTTTCCCTAGCGTTGTCAGTCAGTATGTTGAATTTCAAAAGAAAGTAAATGTATTATAAAAGCATGAAATAGCCACAACAAACTGACTACATAGTTTGTTTTCAGTTATCACAGTACACGACATCTGAAGCATAAAAAAAAAAAACTTGGCACAACACTTCAACGATATTGAGATCTAAGTATCTATTGTTACGAACTCTCTACTCTCTCTCTCTCTCTCTCTCTCTCTCTCTCTCTCTCTCTCTCTCTCTCTCTCTCAAAGGCTGGACTCATGAACCTACTGGAGGCTCAGCGGAGAACTGCTTGGGACTGGACTCTGCTCGGAAGTATTACTTCAACGACCTTGACTGCAACTTAATCCACCACCCCATTTGCATGAAGTAAAGACTAACGACATCCACTAATAAGTTATAGTTCTCTTCAGGTGGATGGGACACTAGTGTTCACGATGTTTATTCTCTCCTCCACTCAGTTACAATCTTCTGAAGTGGAGTTCATGAATAAAAGCATATCAACTGTCTGGTTTCATTTATTCCAAATTAAGTTTATAGTCAAATTAAGAAATCTCTACATCTTCTTTCAATTAAGTTTCTCACGACATAATATCACTTTCAAATATATATAATATATATATATATATATATATATTATATTATATATAGATATATATATATATACATACATATATTCACGCTTGCTATGATTCGTTAATAATGAATTGTGAGACAATATTTTCTGTTAGTTTACTCGCATTTCGCTCTTATGTTGTAAAGAAAATTCTTGATAACCTTGATAGCTGGGGCGGGGAACTGGATTGCTTCTTCCCTTTGGTTTTTAAAAAGGTTTTAGTGTCTCATCTCTTAAGATTGAAGGTTCCATAGACGTTTATGTCGACATAATTAGTATCTTTGCAGATGAGCATAAGTTTATTAACGCAACGCGTGATCCAGAGAGCGGTATATCTGTGCTTTCCAAAGTTGCAGAAAAACTTATTTTTAAGCCATTATATAAGTATGTGGAATTCACAGGATTGTTAGCTGATAGTCAATATGCTTACAGGAAGCAGTTAGGTACTTAAGGTGCTCTTTTAGATTTGACATGCAATTTGCAAGATCGATGAGGGTATTGAGTGTAGAGCAACTCAAATAGATTTTAGTGCTGCTTTCGATTTAATGAAACATAAGGCACTTATTTATAAACTTCAGAATTTTGGAGTGGGTGGATATGTTTTAGGATTACTTCAAGATTTCTTGACAAGTAGGCAGTTGCTGGTGATTGGGACCCATAGCGAACCACGATTATGTCACGACTATTCCTTGAAGCTGATTGGTTGGAACTTGTTTCGAAAATTTGGTTAATCTGTGGTTCTTTTCATCTTTATTTATTTTGCAATGGTTGTTTTACCTTACTAAAATACGTTGTGCTGATTATCAATAGGAAACGTTATATCATCCCCGGAAATAAAATTTATCTACGCATCTTAAAAATGGCAAAAAAAAAAAAAAAAAAAAAAAAACCTGGAAAATATGAATAAAGTCAGAAGTGTTCCACGTTTCTGCAATCTCGTGTTTCGTAAATGAGGTTCACCTGAATATGAAAGTCTCTGGGAATGCCTGCGTTCAAATCGGTGCATTTGAAACTGGATAATGCTAATTGCCGTCTGATATTGTCAAGATTGTTCACCATTCTTAATTTAAACACAAAAATTTTTCTAAGAGCTGCGCATACTGGTATTTCATATAGATTTCAGGAAATTTTACTACATTTCAATAGTCTTAAAATCGATTTCATTGAAATCGTTTACCCATTCGGAGGGATGACATGCAATGACTGCACTCTACAACACTAGAATATACCTTTGTTTAACAAAAGGTTGGAGTATGATAGGCTATACAAGTCATATTGAATATAAATTGCTGAGAATGTTCTTATGGACATTATCTCCTTTCAAATAACAAGATCATAAAATATGACGTATAGGCCTATAAGTCTTTTTGTCGGTTTACGCAGCGTATGACCAGTCTAAGTGGGTCCTGCTTATGACATTTGAATTATGGGCCTATCGCATATTCAGCTGTTTCATTATGGTTCTTGTTGTGGTTATGCTTGTTTTTGTTACTGCTGTTATGGTGCCTGCAGCGTCTTCGAAAAATTTCCATATGGTATCCTATAAATAACATGCAGAATAAACATAGACCTATTCATGAAATACTGGCGTAAAGAATTATCTGCCTACTCTATTTAACTGAAATTTAGTAATTTGCTTTAATTAAAAGTAATTGGGATCGTTATGTATATAGTCTGCGTTAATATTATCCTAACCACACACACACACACACAGAGAGACTACAAGAATGCCCCCAAAACCAAGTATTCACGGGCTACTCGAAGACTGGTTTGGATCATCTCATATATTACTTTTAATCTGTCATTTATGTTTCTAATTTGTTAAGTATTTTATGATGCCTTTCTACCATAACCTTCATTTTCATAGAAATGCTACAGCAACCTTATATTTTTACTCGTCACGGTAATATAATTTGTGATCCCTTTAGTAAATATATTTTCAACATAGTTCATTGAAAGCAGTTAGATAGTTGTGTGTAAGGCTAAGATAGTCGTAAGATTTGACCATCCACGGATGTAGCATATGTGTATGTGCTCTTGCTTATACGTATACATTCCACTATATGCACATACATTATATATTGTGGAGTTGAAACTACTATACTACTTAATTGCTACTATATTTCCAACAGATGCGGTAGAAAACTATTTGCAATGAGAAATTGACGTGTAGGCCCATGCCCCGTCATTGTCTCAAAATATAGGAATTAGATGTGTAGGCCTATGCTCTGCTTCAAAATATAAGAATTTGACGTGTAGGTCTGTGCCCTGTCATTGTCCCAAGATATAAGAAATTAACGAGTAGGCTTATGCCCTGTCATTGCCTCAAAATATAAGAATTTGAAGTGTAGGCCTATGCCCTGTCATTACCTCAAAATATAATAATTTGATGTGTAGGTCTATGCCCTGTCATTGCCTAATAATATACGAAATTGGCGAGTAGGCTTATGCCCTATCATTACCTCAAAATATAAGAAATTGACGAGTAGGCCTATCGTGTCATTGCCTCAAAATATAAGAAACTGACATGTAGGCCTATATCTCAATTATATTAACACTTAACACGCAGGATTATGATGAATTAATACCCTAACATCGGAACTGGCTGCATAAGTCTATACTTCCTTTCAATTAATGTGTCCATGTCGGAACCGCTAATGTAGGCCAACACCAATTAATAAAAAAAAATAATAATAATAAAAAAGCAAGATGCACATGTATTTAGGCTGCGCATGAAAAAAAAATATGCACAGACAAAATGATCTAAGATCTTCATAATGATACATAATATATCTTTTATTGCGCAATATATCTTTTACGGAGAACACAATTGCATACTTCACAACTCAAATCTGTGGTGTCATGATTCATGTACGAAACTCAACATTACCGAACGGAGTCAAATCCGTGCTGGTAATCATTTGGACGGTTAACTAGTGTGACGTCATTCCCCTTCGGGCGATAGCCAATCACAGCGTGCAGTGGGCGGGGCTTAGTTGCAAAGCTAGCTGGACTCATAAAAAAGATGTGAGTGACCTCTCCACTGCCATTGTACATGTATGGTACAATAAAAGTACAGTGGTGCTCAAATCTAATGCGACATGATTCTTTTTGTATCGTCCAGATTCTCAGACTCAACGTGATGTTGCCAAGTAGTATTATAATTTTTTTTTCAAATGTCATACATGTTCAAAAGTTTGTGAATTCACAGCTAGCCCTATTTTCCTTATGGTTATATAAATATGATCCCTTTTATCCATTGGTATAATTCGTAATCTGTGTGATGAACTGATTTTCTTTTTTTACGCTGCTAAGTTCAAAGTGCGGTGTGATAAGGTTAGCTGTGCCAAAAATGAAAGCACACTTTACATGCCCCTCGGACTGATCAACATAACTACGTCTGCTGCTGTATGACAGTAGGCCTAATAAGCTCAACAGTTATAACAACATTTTCAACGTAGGAATATGAATTAAAACAAGTTTTCTTTGAATGTTGAAGCTTTCGATTGTGTTTAAGCTGCCTGTATGTTGCAAAATGTTTTATAGGCCTAAAAAAATAATCTACGCCATCTGAGATATAATCTGTTATTAATGAATTTATTTGTAGAGATTATGTTTTTTGATGAATACAATAGGAATATGAACAACAACCAGTTTTCTTTGAATGTTGAAGTTTTAGGCTACGTTTAAGCTGCCTATATGTTGCAAAATTATTTATAGGCTTAAAAGAATAATTAATCTAAGCCTTATGAGATGTAATGTTACTAATGTTTATATTTGTAGAGATTACCTGTTCTTTGAGGAATAAAAGATGATGATTCTGATTATATGGAGAAGATGACTATTAATCAAAATATCATAAGTATTAATATCAAGGCGTATGGAACACTTGTTTTTCAACTGGTTTAAAACATTATTTTCTTAAAAGTCCTCCACGCTTTTGGTGTATAATTTATTCTTTCATAGGTAACTTGAAGAACAAGAATGTGTTGATAACCTCATTTGCTTTTTGGCCAGAAATTGCTAATAGAGAGATGTGATTGTTAATTGTAAACTAAAGAAATCTAACACCTAGGCCTAGGAACAATATCTTGGCTTTGAACAATGAATAATTGCATAGGCGAATATTTGCTAGTATGTCATAGTTTTTTAAATATTTAAGAATTATAACAATTAATTATGTATGAAAATCCAAATATTCCTCACATATAAAGTAAGTGTTTACAAGATAATTTCACTGTCGTTACTCAGTGTAGACCTACTTATGTTATACCGGGTGGTTGTTGCACCGACACTAATGATACATACGTCACACACGCTCCCCTCACAAGTTGACACGTTGGGCGCATTCTACTTTTGCATATACATATTTTCATTTTTTTTCAGCATTGACGTGTAAAAGCAATCAAATAGGACTATTTCAAATTTTATGTTGGCTTTGGAAGCATTATTAATGTTATGACAATTTTTTTCGTTTTTTTTATTTATTTGAACTGATGCTTGATGACGACTTCATTTTGGTCAAATGCTTCAGCGATGTGTGAACGAAAGTTTTGAAAATGTTTCGGATGAAATTTGCTACACGTGACATTTTCTTACAGTTTTGAAATATATGCCAGATTTCACACTTATGAAACATATTTTGTCCATATTGTATGCAATAATCACGTTTCCGCATTGAAATAAGAGATATAAATATGGAGCATGCTAGTTGCCAGTTAGTGAATTTTGAACAAAATCCTATGGAGTCATGTCGCATGAGATTTGAGCATCACTGTACCTAGCAAATATTCTTAACCCATTGGTTGGTCATCTCTAATATCAAGAACAATGTGGACCTGATAAATAAACTAAACAATGTACAGAATAATGGTGAATCCAGGCTTGTGAGTTATGATACAGCATCACTATTCTCAAAGGTGTTTTCATTGGAATTATTAGAGAAAAAAGCTGGATATCCCATTTTCTAAGAACACTTTAATTGAACTGATTAAATTATGTGTAAAAGAATATAAATTTGTAATCAGTGGAAAATTTTACTGAAATGGAAAAAGATGGATGCCTAACCCTTTTTTGGATTGCCTCATAAGCAGAAACAGTAGTGAGTTTAAATACAGTGCTTACAGAAAACTTGCTAATATTTCTTCCTACGTACATTTTTATTCTTGTCAGAGTAGTAAGGTTTAGAAATCAGTGTTCTCACCTATTTTTTTAAGAGCATTACGTATATGTAGCCTGAATATACTGATGATGAAATAGACAACAGTAGGAATAGTGGCAAGAAATTGAAACTTCCTATAGTGTATTAGACAATGAATCATAAACGGAAAAAAAAAGTCTGCATCAAAACAAAAAAGAACTTTACAATACAAAAAATTTGCTTGTACTACCATATAATAATGATATGAAAAATATGCCCCATCTTAAGAATGTTGGTGTTAATGTCGCATTTATTAACAGAAAACAATAAAACGTACTTATAAAGGATTCTCCCGACAGCACTAAAGGGTGTGTATATAAAATTTAATGTCATTCTTGGTCAAACGGGTGAAGCTCTGGAAAAGAACAGCATAAAAAGTGAGTAAGATATGCAGAGGTGAACATTGGTATTTTTGTACACGTTAGTTAGGACAATCATGTTATCAACTGGGAAGGAGGGACAAAGAGTTGTAATAATGCGGTGGAAAGGCACATAATATTGAATCTAGCTTTATAAGAGAAAGTTATGGCCATAATACGAATATCACTCATGGTATATATAAACCTGATCTTAAATTTCAAAAGATTTTTTTTAATGTTTAAATCTTAAGGAAGGCAGTAGAGATGTAAGGAAAAGGAATGATTATATTTGTCACCAGTAGTACTAATGAGTTTTCTTGCCCCTTCCCCCGAACACCTGTCAGGTGTGGATTTGTAGTCTCCTACGGTTTGTACATTGTTCGGTATTCTCTCTTAGCCCATATGAGTTTTGGAGCCACTCCTACTTTGGCACCTCAGTGGTGGATCTGTAGTCTCGAATGGTTGCGTATGTTCGTCAGTACTGTGATTTCTAACACTATATCAGTATTTTGTCAATAAAGTCAAAACCGGTCATGGCCTACACCCGTCTCTCACTTTTTCAAAAAAAAAAAAAAAAAAAAGTTCCTATAATTTCGCCAATTGAAAAATCTACAAAGTCAGATAATTTCCACTGCAATTTTTCTTGAGAGGTATTGTAAGTCAAACGCATTCAATCATCATCATATTTGTTTCTTATGGGAATCTTCATTTACTTCACTCAGGTAAATATCAATGAATAGCCTACTCTTTGTTATTAGGAATACATATCTTTAAGGCAGAAGAAATTATGTTGGTAGGAAACAGTACAAAATAACATCACTTCAGAAAAAAAGTGATGAAGAAAATCGGTGAAAATTTTGGCGGCTTAGATTTCCAACTGAATCCGGTAACACATTTAAGGCAGAATAACGCACAATAGGGAAGACTAAACAAATTTTTAACACAAATTTTAAAAACTCACTAAGAAAGCATCAAGAAACATGTGGGAAATGCCATGAAGTACATTTTAGTCACAATACGGAAAACTGCCAGAAGCTGGAGAGAAAAATGTCCAAATCCGAGCAATATTTCTGTTAGCGACTGAGATTGAAACTAACTGTTTGGAGACATTGATGATATTGATTTCTCTATAGTTACTCCCCAAAGTAGTAGGAACTTGATGG
Source organism: Macrobrachium nipponense (assembly GCF_015104395.2). NCBI lineage: Eukaryota > Metazoa > Arthropoda > Malacostraca > Decapoda > Palaemonidae > Macrobrachium > Macrobrachium nipponense. The sequence continues at coordinate 74,951,788 of NC_061108.1, forward strand.
TATTAAATAGAATTTTGTAGGATGCATTATTTTGCTTGTTTGTATGGTGTTTTTACGTTGCATGGAACCAGTGGTTATTCAATAACGGGGCCAACGGCTTGACGTGGCTTCCGAACCACGTCGAGAGTGAACTTCTATCGCCAGAAATACACATCTCTCACTCCTCAATGGAATGACCGAGAATCGAAACCTGCAGCCACGGAGGTGGCACGCCAACACCATACCGACCACACCACTGAGGCGCTAGATGCATTATTTTACATAACTTCGGAATCCCAAATCGTCAGTTAATACTGATAACTGAGATAATGGAGTTTCATAAGAAAAGATACGAATATTATTTATATGCGTAGCCTACCTTACATGCAAATATTAGTAGCCTATATCGATAACATATATTAATTTTATAGAATGATATATATTGAAGTATCAGTAAAAGTAATTAGTAAAAGGTAACTAGGCTAATTCTAGATCATAAATAAAAAAACTCTCTATAGCGATTTAATCCACCAAAAAATATAATTTACTGAAAAACAAGGTGTCATTAAATATTTGCAGTGCTGTATAAACAGAGATTCTACGACAAAGAGGTTGATAAAGTTATCTCGTTCCCTACACCGTTATTCAGGTAAATTTTCTCATGAGGCTACAGTAACAAACATATTCGCTGTCATTGGCTATTCCCCTTTTTTTTTTTTTTCATTCATCATTCTAGACGGCGTAACATATCTAATCTCTAGTTAGAAATTCGATTTTGTCTGATTTTAACAGATTTTATAGCTGTCTTTTTTGTGTGCTGTTACATTTGAAAACTACCTAAATCTTTGGCCAGAGGTAGCTCAGGAACATCAGTCATATACTCGTACAAGAGTTTACCACTTTATACCGTTTTCTGTTATGAACATGTAAGAGAAAACATTGTTGGTGTCACTATAGTTGTTTCACTCGTAATACGCTGCTAAACCTCTTCAGTATATTTATCAATATGAAAATCTGTAAGATGGAAACCTGATCACAATAAGATTAAAGAAAATAATGCATGGTACGTTTTATGATTATTAAGATTATAATACACGCATTGACGTTATGTACTGGCTCGTAGTCGGAAACATTATCCTACTTTACAAATATCCTAGTTTACTAGCTAGCAAAAAAGTAAAGCGTGAACGGAGTCGCGGACTCAAATAGACTTTTAGTGATGAAATAAAAATAGTTTCTTTTCGAAGCATTTGTCTCTAACGAGTATAATACTAATTGTTTTCAGTAACCACAGTTAGTTAGCTTTTGAAAATTGAGGAAAATTACTAGTTTCGCCGTTTTCGTCAGCCCTTTATTAAAGTTCAGAATGTAATCTGAGAGCGTGGCATTCATGACAAGCATCTCTCGTTCCAGATGGGCGAACAGTATGCTCAAGCTGTCACGTCCCCAGAAATGGGTAGCCGAGCGCTGGTAAGACCTTTTCATTCAGCTATCCGTTCACATTGTTGTGAGTAGTACCTAACATAACGTTAATGAAAGCTCTATCGTAAAGAATTCGGGATACCATAGTTTATCAAACTTTGAAAACTGAAATAATTGTTGATGTACTTTTTATCTTGCTTGCTTTGTTTTATTTTCATATGTAAAAATTATGAATGTACTACCTCTTCAAATGGCCCAGCTGGTATATAGTATCTTGGTTATGGCCTCGAAGTGAAGGTGCGATCACACGCTGCTTTGTAGACTGCTGTCTCTAGGAAAAAGCTTTATCCACAAGCGATAATTTGGCCTTTGCTCAGGAATCATTGTCAGCAGAATGATGGAAAGGGTTACAGAAACGCCTGGCAAATAACCTGGTTAAAACCCAAAATGCAATGGCAGAGCTTCTGTATTTTCCCATGGGGCATCCCATCTAGCTTTGTCCAGCTATCTGATTTAATATTATTCTTAAAGATTTATTGTCAAATTAACAAAATCTTTTAGATATAGTGTCATTATCATACCATTTTGTGTCCTTTTAGTGATACAGGTCTTACTAAGCTTAAGATTCACATTTTTTTCTTAATTTCTGTGCCACTGCTTGAATTTATGGTTTTGTGGGCATCATTGGCCCGTTCGTTCAAAAACTCTCTTATCCCATGTTAACCTTCATACTTAGACAATAAGCTGGATTTCGACAAAAATTCGGTTGTAAAACAGAGAATGGTGTCTCACTCTGGTTAAACCCACTACTATGGAATTTTATTCTGTAATGCATTTTACATGCCCCCAAAATTAAAAGTGTTTTCTCGTTTCCCGAATCACACTGAATTGAAATATGACCCACCTTATCGCAACGGAAGCAGAACTGGTTTTTTGGTACTTACAATAACGTAGCATATGTGGGTCTGGACATCTTATGATGGCCAAACCAGTTTGTGACACGCACTACCTGGCGCCATTGCTTTGTAAGAATTATGTAAACAAACGCACCTCGTCGCTAAAAATTTGAGCTCCATTTCTTTTTACTTACACTTAATCTCTGCCCGCGGTCTTGAATGGATCATGAAGAAGAAGACAGGCGGCGAGAAAGCTGGTTCTTTTGCATATATGAATTTATTGTATAATGATTGTAAACCAAATCTATTGAGTCGTGGGAACTAAATGAGCATTCTTATTCAGTAATTCGCACTGTAATCAACATACAAGTGAAAGTATGCAATCTCTTGATTACAAAAAGGAGTAACCAAAAGTGAGGCATATCCTGGGGTAGTAACAGGTGACTCGTTCTCCATTCCAGAGACATCATTATGGTAGGACATGCATTTTGGTACCTCTCGTTCGCAGCCAGATCTCACTGCAAGAGTGTACTGTTGTGTTAGAGACTTAGTTAATATTTCACTGTACATGTTCTATTTGGAGGTGTTGCATAGTCAGTTATCACAGTAAGTCATGTTCTGAAACTCGTGTTGATTATTTCTTGAATATTTTTATTTTCGTGCCTTTTGCATCGTTCTCGAACCATGTGCCCCTTAAAGACCATGTGCTCACTAGTTAAGTGGTATTACCGTAAATGGGTAATGTTGAGTTGGCTAAAATGTAATTATTGTTTAAATCATGAGTAATCTATTTTTGTAATAAATTGGAAAAACGTCTTACCATTTCCTCTCATCCTTCGTATGGTGTCCATGGCTGAGCTTAAGGGTTAGGCCATCATCCACCAATAACAGGAAGTACAGTCAGTGTCCCAGTTGTGGGGAAATTTGCAACATTTGGTTCTTTGAACTGGATGGCCTTAAGTTGTCGAATCCTAAAAGAACGCAGTGATCATAGTATTTAGGTAATCTTGTTAGGACATTTGCAAACATCTGCCCCAAAATGAAGGAGTATTAGTTGAAATTTAATGATGTCCCGGTGGTATGATTTCAAGTTTAGAATCGCCTATGTTACTCTTCTGGAATCAGGTACAACCTTCTGTTAGTTTATCTGGGGGCAATAATCTGGCCATGACCTCTGCAAAAGAGGTTTGTGATAGGCTCAAAGGCTTCATAGAGAGGGTGAGGCAAATTGCAACCACTGTGGCTATATGTAATGCAGAATTCAGGGAATATCCGATGCCAAATCGGTTTCATAGAGACGCAGAAGAGTACAATGATAAAAGTAAAGGGCCTCAACGTGTGCATTAAGGGGTATTGTTCGAAGCAAACTAGATTCGGTGTGCAACACTTGCCTATGAACCCGGTAGCCTATAGGTTAGGCTGAACAGCAGATAGGGTGCATTTTGACTCCCACATAAGAGGAGCTTTTCTTAACTGTGTGATGAGACTAATTCAAGGCAAGCAAGCATTTCAATTCCAGGAGGGAGAATTAAAGAGCTGTTTGTTTGTTTGTATGGTGTTTTTACGTTGCATGGAACCAGTGGTTATTCAGCAAAGGGACCAACGGCTTTACATGACTTCCGAACCACGCCAAGAGTGAAGTTTTATCACCAGAAATTCACATCTCTCACTCCTCAATGGAATTGCCGAGAATCGAACCCGCAACCACCGAGGTGGGAAGCAAACACCATACCAACCACGCCACTGAGGCGCTTAACTTTCTTAAACTGCAAAATATAGGGCAGCGCCATTTCCTTTGTGTCCCTTAGCATTGTTTGTCTAGTAAATGTAATTTTCACCCTCAACTTCAGCCTATTTTTAAAGTAATTTAGTAAAAGTCCCCTTTGTTTCAAAATAGTGGCTGCTATGCCATAGCAACTCAAATTAATTAATTGCCTATTCTCCTCTCTGAATCACTGATCCAAGTCTAGAAGGAGCTGTTAGAGTCACGCAATGTGACAGTACATCAGAATTTATTAGACAAAGTTAAAGCTGATGAACAACAACTGTGTACGTTGTATCTCACATCTACCGCTAAGATAGAGACTCAAGTCAAGATTCGGTGGAGACAGACCTTTTATGATGCCGGTCAAGCCATTACCTTGCTTCTTAACAGTCAGCGCTCTAGCTAGCACAACGCAGCCACCGACTCACCTACTTCAATTGAAAGAACTCATGCTGCCAGCGTTCAAGGGAGAAAAACTGAATTTGCAAACTTTATAGAGTTGTTCAATGTGCATATGCATTAACATGCAGACTTGGATAACGTTACGAAATTTACATATCTTCTTGGTTCTCTGGAGGAGGAGCTGCTCAGGACCATGCGGGAACTGAGCATAACCACGGCTAACTATGATTTCGCACTTAGTCTGTTGGAGAAATACTATGGAAACCAACATCAGACGTTGGTGATGTTACATTGGCACTTAGCCAACATATTCGTACCTAAATATCATCATATAGAACTCAAGAATTTCATGATAGAGCTCACCATATTGATTGAGCAAATTAAATGTTTAAGTGGATCTGCACTGGATCAAGGTATGTTGTTAAGTTTGATAAATCAAAAGTTGTCTCAGGGTCCCATGTATCATAAGATTGTAGAGTACTTGCGAAAGTGTGACTATAACCCGGATGAATTCTTTGAAACCTTAGATTTTTTTATTAGATGCCTAGATGATGATGTGTTACAGAAGGGACAAGACCTATCACAATCATCCCAGATGAAAGTACTAGAAGCTAGAATATCTCAGGTAGTGACGAGTCTGTTTTGCAACAGCAATCGTTCTGGCTATAACTGTACGAAACACGCCACGGCAAAAAAGTGCCAACTCATGTCACAAAAATGTTTTGATTGTCTCAATTCAGTTCACAGCAGTAACCAATAATAAAATATTGAAAACAAGCCGAATTATCCGTCTCTTATCACAAACTTATGAAAAAGTGCTTTCGATATGTCAGCGTTAGCCTTTCAGCCATTTGCAATGGGTGGATGTAAACAAAAGTATATTGCCGCCCATTGTTTATTTATGGTAAATTTCAAACAAAGTCCATAATTTACTTCACTAATACACTTGTAAAGACCTTTCTTATCCATTAATCTCGATTATGTATCTCATCTAGCAAGGCAGCAAGAACTACATGTATATATTTGTATGTAGAATTTCCTGACCTTTTTGCCATACATTCATCAATGTATGTCCATTGTCATTTGCTATTGTTATTTGATTAACTGCCAAGAAACACAAATTCTCCTCTGTCCGTGTGCGGGTAGTGAGAGACGGGGTCGGGGACTCCATTTCCATCCGCAAATTGTTATGTATACCTCGTGCCCATGTAATAAATCAGTTAGTACTCAGTTCTGTCTCTTTCCGACCTCACAACTGGTGACCCAAGGAATGACAGTAGACAGCGGTTTTGCCCTCGCCAGTAATGGACTCACTACAGCCGCGCTTGCCTTCAGAAGTGTTTGACAGAACCATACCACGACAAAGTCTAGGCTTCTGAAAGCTCCTTCCTTGGAAAAACACCCACGCCACTAACGGACTAATCACAGTGTACCTCCTCATGTGCATTCTGGCGTGTTCGAACGGTTTGACCCAGCTATTTACGATTCACGCCAACCGTATTCATGAAGCCATTAATGGAACCATATAGCTTATAGTTTTGACTTCTGACGAACCCGAACACCATTAATGGACTAAATACGGCGCTTAATTCGCATTTTGGTGTGTGAGAGCTGAAATGCCAGACAATGAGGTAGAAAGTTGATCCGAGGACACAATTACTCAGGCGATAAAACTGCTGCCATCAGTCAGTCTTTCCGCTGTCAACGGAGGACTGCGACCGCCCGCCCAATGCTGTGGCTGCACTAATAGCCACAAATGGAAGCCCCGTCCACTGCTACAAAACCCAGACCCGCAGAATATCCATCCTGGGTCATAAATACGAGTGGCCCTTCTTCATCATGGAAGTCGGGTTCCCCCTACTGTTCGCCAATTTTCTTGCACAACATGGTCTGCTGGTGGATGTTGGCCAAAAATGCCTGCTAGACACCAGTTTGCTGCTCCCACTTGCTCGCTGCTGGCCTGGGAATGCTTGCTGTACGCACTGCTACGTTGTCCAAATACAGCGCCCTCCTGCACAAATTCCCAGATGTTTTTAAGCCAAAACTATGCCAGGTGCCAGGAACAAAGGCCAAGCATGGCATCTACCACCACAGGCCCGCCGACACATGCCAAATTTCGCCACCTGCCACCCAAGAAGCTCCAGGATGCTAAACAAGCATTCACTGAAATGGAAAGGATGGGTAGTTGCAGAAAGGCATCAAGCCCATAGGCATCCCCCCTTCACATGGTGAAGAAACCAGACGGTTCCTGGAGGCCCTGTGGGGACTACCGTCAGTTAAACCTGGCAACAACGCCTGACCACTACCCCCTGCCAAACATGCAGAACCTGACAGGAGCCCTACACAGGGCTAAAATATTAGGATCTAATTAAATCTTATTTTCAGGTGCCAATACATCCCGACAACATCCCAAAGACAGCCATCATCATGCCATTCAGAGCGTACATCTTCTCCTACTCCTCCTTCGGCCTTAGGAACACTAGAACCACATTCCAACGCCTGATGGACTGCATCTTGGGGGACCTACCTTTCTGTGTCTGCTATGTGGTCGACATCCTGACCTTCTCCAGATCCCCGGAAGAGCACTTGGGACACGTATGGGCCATACTGAAATGTCTTCAGGAGAATGGATTGATTGTCAGATTCGACAAGTATTCCTTTAGTGTAAAGAACATAGACTTCCTGGGACATGAGGTCTCCCTGACGGGCGTCCGCCCCATGGCCTCCAAGGTAGATGCAGTAAAAAAACTTCCTTACACTGAAAACTATCAAATCCCTGCAGGAGTTCCTTGGTACAGTCAACTACTACTGACGATTCGTGCTGGACATCGCCCATATCATGTATCCCCTGACCAAGGTGCTGAAGGGGAAGCCAAAAGCACTGACGTGGGAAATGCCGCAGCAGAGGCCATTTGATCAGATGACGGCAGCCCTCGCCAGAGCCACCAATTTTGCATATCAGGACCCCACCATCCCCTGAGACTTACCACCGATGCCAGCAATGTCGCCTGCGGAGCCATGCTGGAGCAGATAGTAGACGGGTCCCCCGCCCACTTGTGTTCTTCAGCCATAAGCTAAAGCCGCTGGAGACCCAGCTGTGCGGCACTTCAAGTACCTCCCAGATGGCAGACCATTCACCATCCTGACAGACCACAAGCCATTGGTACATGCTTTCACAAAGGCGGGAGGCATGTGGTTGGCAAGACAGCTGTGGCACTTGACCATTAATTCCGAATTTGGGTGCACCATCAGCTACATCTCCGGAGAGAAGAACCCGGAAGCCGACGCCTTGTCAAGGCACTGACTACGAGGACCTGGCGAAGGAACTAGCCGCAGACCCTGAAACACCAGCTTACTGGATGGCACTCACAGCACTGAAGTGGAAAGATGTACTCATAGGAGAATCCAGATTGACACTTCTCTGTGACATCAGCACAGCACCCCCCCCCCCCCCCCGATACCCACATCACGAAGGAAGGTGTTCAAAATCATCCACAGCTTCTCCCAGCCATCACAACGTACAACAACGTACCTGATGACCAAGAAGTTCGTGTGACACACGATAAAGAAGGATGAGCAAAGAGCTGCATACCATGCCAAACAAGCAAGATCACCCAGCACACGGAATCAGGCATTGAAGTCTTCCCTCAACCACAAAGACAGTCTGGGCACATCCATGTGGACATCATAGAACCTATGCCACAATCGAGGGCTGCCAGATACCTCCTAACAATCACAAACTGTTCTACAAGATGGCCAGAAGGAACCCCGATGGCAGATGCATCAACAAGCGCCTGCACGGAAGCCCTACCAAGTTGGATAGGCTGTTTCAGTGTGTCAGACAACATAACCACAGACAGGGGCTCAGCATTCCTGTCAAAGCTCTGGGTCTCTCTGGCATGCCTGATTGGGACAACACTCCACAGTACAACCACATACAACCCCACAGCCAACAGAATGGTGGAAAGGGCCCACCGTTCATTAAAAGCAGTGCTGATGGCACAGTGTACCGACGAAAATTGGAAGGCGCAGCTGCCCTGTGTCCTGCTAGGTCTCCGTACAGCACCAAAAGCAAATGGCGAGGAATCTCCTGCAGAAAAAGTCTGTGGGGAAGCACTGGCAGTGCCGGGGGAATTCTTTCCTACGGAACCAAATGACAGAGATACACCCCTTCCAAGACTAAGGGAAATAGCAAAGGAGTTTGCGCCCTGCCAGAAGACTTTCACAGACAGGACACATAGCTACGGCCCAGATGGCCTGAGAACCTGCACACACGTCTTCTTGAGGAACAGCGCCCGCCGCCCACCCCTGACCAGACCATACAGAGGACCATATCATGTTATCACAAGAATGTCCAAGGTCTAGTACCTCATCAACATCCACGAGCGGAAAGACTGGGTATCTGTTGACAGATTGAAGCCAGCCTTCCTGATGGTTGATGAAACCCGGGAGGAGACCGGCAGACATCTAAGAATTCCTCCACAAAACAAGACCTCGAACGAAGAAATCGACATCCCAAAAATGAGGTTGAGATCATCCCAGCGGCCAGACAAAGGACGCCTCCCGACCGGCAAGCCCGCCAGACGACTCAACAGTCGAAACCGCCCCACAACCACAAACATCAAGAACTCGCGGATGGTTCCTGATACCAACAGTGGGGCAGATAAGAGTAATTTTATAGAAGAATCGTGCAAATGATGATATATGCATCAAATTTGGCACAATTGTTCTCCTAGGGATACTAATCAAATCTGCCCGATTGGCCAATTGAAAATCCAAAATGGCAGCCATATTTCAAGATGGCCACCAAAATAACCACATGAAGTTGATGTTTTGCTTAGAAATATTTGTAGTTGTCCGAATTGCATGATCTAAGTGTGGATTCCTATGTTTTAAAACCTGCTGATGTATATTTTCTAGTTTATAACATGGTTAAGGAGTGAATGCCGGGCACTACCAAGGCACATTGGCGACATCATTGCTGTGAAGCTCAAGCATGGGGTTCAGTGTCAGCTAAGCAGGAAATTTATGTTGGCATCAAACTGCAACAACCTACTAGTATCCCAAATGCTGCCTAATCAACCCCAAATCAGTTGTGCAGCCGCACCTGAATGGACAGGACGTACCAGTGGCCGAACTAAGGATAACAGGGTTTTAGTTATCTGGATGGTCTACAGATTGCACGGGACTTATGACACTGGATGAGCGATCGGACTAGGTGTTTGGCACATTGCAAGAACCTAGTTGTTACCCATACAGGAAAGCACCTATTGTGTATTACAGGACATAAGAGGCCTATTATACTATTGCATGTACAGGGTGGTAAAAGGATAAACCTTTAACCCTGAATGTCATCATAATCATGGATGCAAACTCTACTGGATGATCATGGAAAACAGACTGGATCAAGTGTTCCCTATGTCAGGAGGTTAAGAAAGAAGATCTAAAATCTCCCCAGGCCAATCCTGCCAGAAGAGGGGATGATGGATATATGAACCTAGCAAAGAATATCCCTCTGTTTCACTCACTCAATGCACTACCAATCAAGCTAGACCCTGCAAGACCTGACAAAGGTTCTGGGATAGAGGAAACGTTGAGAAAAAATTAGGCACAATATCATGAGAGTTGCAGGCTTCTGTTCAACAACACAAAGTTACACCGAGCTGAAAAAAGAGCAAGTCATGTACAGTTTGGGTAAAAATGATTGACGCGTCCTATAGATCCTACTGCATGTTTAAGGGCTGTTGCCTTGTATAATAAGGCGCCCTGTGAGGTTATGTTAGACTCGCGATAATCTTATGCTAAGTCGGTTGGTTCTGACTTCCATACTCATCAGAGTGTCTTGGGGTTTGATGATAACTTACGAAGTCAATTTCTTCTGTGGTTATGACGATGGAGATGTTTCAACTCATGATGATAAATTGTAAGTTCATTCAATCTCTCTCTGATGTGAGGTTTCTAGTAGAAAACACTGAGTACAAAAATACATCTATTCTTCTGAGATTACATGATGAAATTGTACAAGTCTGCCAATGATGATGGCTGATTGAATTCTACATGATGAAGCTCAGATAAAAATGGACAGGTCTTCTAATGACGATGGCTTGACCACTTCTCTGACAATCTAGTTTACAAATCATAAAGGAAGCAGACAGTAGCTCGAACATACGAGCATACACACAGATGACAGATTTCAAATCACGTAGGCCGTTTGAATTATAGGTCACGGTGGTTGCCTCAAGCAAGACGCTTGGGCTATAGTTTACAAACAAATGAATGACCACAGGTGACGGCACTATACACTGACTGATTATACACGTCATCTTAGCCTACTTTATCATATACGTCATCTTAGCCTACTTATCGTATCTGGTCTGATCACATTCCTGCAAGCAATCTGGTTGACCTCTTGGGTCACTGGTTTTTAATTAATCATAGTTTTAGTTTTTTATACATATGGAATAACATTCCATATTTTTATTATGTAACACTTACATAATGCTCGGTCAGCTACAAAACCAACCACTGAATATTACTCAAGCTTGACTTGCATTTGACTTATAGGAGTGTGATACAGACGCTATGGTGAATATATATAGATATATAGAAAATACCTATAAGTAAAAAAAAATTCATGGTGTACACAAATACAAATTCATGTAATAAGATATAAGACATATGCATATGATGATATTCGTAAATAATAGTGATCACGTGATATATACTGATACAGTTTTTCACTTCATCTCATTAAGATACATATGCTACAGAAAATACTAATGTACTCTGCTAATTGCATAGAATAAAGATTAACATGATAAAAATCATATTTTAACTTATAAAACTCATCTCTTAACTGATTTATTAATTTTTATACTAGCTGATTTGTTGACCCATATACTAACTGCAGTTATTGGTAAGATAAAAGGTAACAGATTGATTATAGGCTACCTGATTTATTTATACATATGTTTATGGATTCATATAATTATGATCAATATATGTGTACTTAATACAACTGATTCACATAAATGACTAATCTAAGTGATTAATCTAGGTGCACTTTAAATAGATTCTTAGTGCGTACATGCACAGATATATTTCGATTCTGTTATTTATGATAATTTATATATAGGATACATGATACTTTATATATAGGATACATGACCGAGAATATACCTACTACACATTTAACTAGCATTTTGAACAACTTTTCGTCCATTACACAGTTCCAGACAACCACCTATAGCCAAATGAAATGGCCAATTCCAAATGGTTAAAAACAAGGGGGAATTGCCTGGGCAGGGTCCGACGTTCTATTTTGAGCCCATACTTGCATCCTATGCCATACGAATACGTTCACGATGAATAAAATCATCTCCAGCACGAGTCCTTCGCCAGCAAACGTAGAGTTGAATATCCTCTTGGTCGTAATTGTTGGAAGTATGTCCCTTTGTAGTCGATTGCGATTGCGACAGCCGCCAGAGCATTCCGCATTAAAACGAGATTAACGACGGGATACGGGTGTCGGTCCAAGAAGTCCACGAAATAAGCTTGTTCACTTATGATGGTGCTTATTCCCTTCACATTGCAGTCGTCCGCAGCGACAAACAGATTTTTGAAGTTGTAGACGATCTGTCCGGGCATGCGATGTGAAACTCTCGTACTGCAGGATACTGTAACCAGGTTCCATTAACCAGCCTGTAAGTGAAATTATACTTGTCACAAGGGCAAAGTAAATTCAGACAACATCCAAATATGGGAGGGAGAAAGCCGTTAAGGACTAGACTTAACCCACATGAATTCGCTGATATTTTATGGAATTCAAAAGAGTCGGCTGTACAAACTTTTTTATCCATGGCATTATAACATTGAGTGAACCTATCCAGGTCTCTGATGACCGTAAAAATATCCACATTAACAGATATCAATGCGAATCCCAAAGAAAATTTGATATTTCTGGTAGTAAGTTACTAGACAAAGAAGTGGAAAACGGAGCTATTGGTAAGATTGCGAGGCTACATAAGAGTCAAAGAAAATATTAATCATGATTCTGTATTTCTCTACGCTTACTGAAATTAAGCTGTGATAAAATCCGATCCTATGTGCCCCTAACAAAAGTTCATATTAAATTTTCTCGCGCGCATCCTCTGAAGTCTGAAGTTAATTTATAGGCAGGAGATGCTACGAAAGAACCCACTATGTAACTAATTTCTATATAACTGGGTTTTTCAAGAAAATGTGACATTTTCCCGTGAATGTGATTTACTTGAATTGTAATAGACTAATGTTGAAAGTAAATATTTCATCCCTATGACTTCATACTTCTAAATGTCCGTTTACCAATGTCATAAGCTGATTTATTGACTCTATGAGGTTCAGAAAAAAAATAATTCATTTTGATGTTATAGAAATTCTGTTTGCTCATTTTGTTCATTAATTTTAAAACGATTGCAATTCCTTAACTAAAGTTGCATTGCACACACGTATAGACACTTGTACCTAACAACCTGCCTTGCTCATGAGAAGTTCGTGCTAAGCATTCCTCTCTCCAGCCAACCTGCTTTGCAAGCACGAGACAACACACAACTACAAATGAAGCCTGTGCAAGCAGATTATTGAGGTTAAAAGGAACAATGATGATTCGGCAAATGTGGTAGGAGATTTTCTCAGCTAGCTTAAGAGTTACATTACTTGCTGTAAAAGATACGACTTTAATACTTTCTAATGATAGCCATATGTAAATTGGCTATTTTTTGTTTTAATACTCCAACCACATGAGAAGAATGTCTGGAAAAAACAGTATCAAAATTGAACAATATAATATTAGTTTCATGTTGGAAATCTGCAAGATTGTAAAATATATGTAATTACTTATGTTAAATTAGATATTCCTTATTCAATCTAATGAAAAAAAGGTTTCCATACAAATTTTATATATATTATTTACCCTGTAAGATCCATATAGGATTATTCACATCGATATACATTTTCACTTCTAGACTTCCTGACTTTAAACTCTCTTTTTTTTTCTTTTTTTTCATTGACTACAAATATAAACCACCGGGACAGAATATGCCAGTAGGTTTTGATATGTGTTTGAACTGTTAGCTTATTTGTCATTAATATCCCTAGAATACTGAATGGACTACTAAACTAAAGCGTTCAAATCTTTACGCATATATATTTGGATATTTTATTAACCTATGGTTACGTTTTGCTTATTGATTTTATCGTGATTCCTTTTTTATTATAATTTGTAACCCTTCCAACTTCTTACGGAGTATATTATATCGACTCCACTTGTATCCATACTTTTTTTTATATATATTTGATAAATTAATGGTTGGCCTGAATATGTGGAAAAGTGTTCTAGCGGCGTACCGTATAAGGCTACCTGCGGTATCATTTCTATAGAACCGCTATAATCCAGTTCGGATCCAATATCACGAGTGTAACCCGTAAGACATGGCACTTTCTTATTTATCCATTCTACCAAACCTATTGACTCTGGGTGATATTATATGGTATTGGTTTTCTCAGTGGAAAGGAATTCGCACGAGTTAAGGAAATTATTATTGATTTACACCACCCGAGTCAGAGATTATCATGTGTTGAACTCCATGTTTACTGATGTAGCACTCATAAATATTCCTAGCGCACTTAATTGCGGTGTTTGTTTTTTAGTGCTATTAATTCTATATAACGTGTCAAGGGAACTATTAACACTAAGAGGTGTTTATTTCCTCTGTCAGACTCGTAATTCTGTTAATAATTCTATGTGTATTCTTTCAAGGATTAATTTGACACAGGATAGCCCCTTAAACCGACAGGTTTTCTTAGTGGAAAGGAATTCGCACAACGTGTTAAGGAAATTATTATTGATTTACACCACCCGAGTCAGAGATTATCATGTGTTGAATTCCATGATTACTGATGTAGCACTCATACATATTCCTAGCGCACTCAATTGCGGTGTTTGTTTTTTAGTGCTATTAATTCTATATAACGTGTCAAGGGAACTATTAACACTAAGAGGTGTTTATTTCCTCTGTCAGACTCGTAACTCTGTTAATGATTCTACATGTATTCTTTCAAAGATTGATTTGGCACGGGATAGCCCCTTAAACTGACAGGTGTCTTAGTGTGTACCTTGTTTTTCATGACACGTGTTACAATTAGTTATGTGCTTTTATATCTGTAAGCATTGTAGCCCTGTAAAATAGTGATTTGGCTTTCTGTGACATAAAAGAGAACCCTGGATGACCTTGTAATGGATTAGAATGCAACCAGTTTAGGACAATTGGTATAAAGAGATTACTACTACTACCTGGTTGTTAGTCACCCGCTGTGTTCTTCGGGTTTTCCTTGTCACGGACCTACATATAATATTACACTTGATTACATAATTCTGATACACATACTTTAAATATACCTTTGCTTTAGGGTTTCCATTCGAAGTGTTTATTGTTTTGCTTAGCTGCTGACCCTTGTTTCCGTTCGAAGTGTTTATTGTTTTGCTTAGCTGCTGGCCCTTGTTTTGTTCAGTTTGTAACAGTTCAGCGCTCCAACCCAGGTATTCAATGTTCACGATCTCTTGGGTTAATGAATTTTCTTGTTTAGATATGGTTTTAACAATAGGCACAGATGTTTCTATATCTTTTAGTCCAATTAATGGTTCTTTGCAGTATGGTGCGGGATTGCAGATAATGCGTCAGCTATGATATTTGCTTTCCCAGGTAGATATCTTAACTTGGCTCCAAAGACCTGAATGATCATATGCCGCCGAGTTCCTTTGGGACTGTGATTAAAGCCTTGCAAAACTTGGTATGGGACTTATGGTCAGTAAGGACTTTAACAGGGTAGCCGTAGATTATGAACTTAAAGTGTACTAGTGAGTTAACGATTCCATAGCCCTTCCTCGTAAGATCTGTTAAAGGAGCTGCTGTGATTGACGAGTTACATATAAACTTAAGATAGTAATACCCACTACAGCGCAAAAGTGCTGTATCCCCCTTTTACATTAATAGGTACCGGAAAGTTATGAATAGCCGACACCTTACCATGGACTACTTTTAAGACCTTGACTAGACACATAAAACCTAAATAAACATGTTCGGTTTTTAAAACTCACATTAGATATTTTACTCTGAGATTATTTGTCTTAGTCTCTGTAGCACTAGCTCTAGTTTATGCAAATGTACTTCTAAGGTATTAGAAAAGATTACAAGACCAACCATATAGGCATGTAGGGTATCCCCTAAAAGTTTCCAAACACTATATTGTAATTGGGGCGCAACGTAAGCCGGAGGCATACGTAAAAATTGATAATGTCCCTTGAGTGTGGTGAAGGCAGTGTATGAGGTACCTCACATAGCTAATGGTATCTGGTGAAAGCTTTTAAGTAAGTCCAAGCTGGTGACAAATTTATTCTGACCTAACAAAGATAAGATATCGTCGGTACATGGCACTGGAAAATGATCGGGAATCGTTTCCTTGTTTAAGCGACAGAAATCTACGCCGATACGCCAAGTCCGATCTTTTTTTGGCATGACGTTTGAGGGAAAAATTATATTGGCTATTTGATTTCCTAATGACTTCTATTACTAACATTTTCAACTTCGTCATTTATCTCATTTTGAAATTTCATTGGGAGTCTATACGAAGGTAAGTATATAGCTTTATGTTTGTCCTTAGACCGTATTCTGTGTTCAATGACATCCGTTTTCCCCCAGAGATCACTCGCATGTGGAGAAACATCCTGGTAATCAGATAAAGGATAAAAAAAATTTCTGCTGAATCACCTCTGCTTGAATGACTTTACGGATATTACTTAAGATAGAGTATAAGAGAGATTCATCTACGACTGGTTGGGCGTGATTAAAAATTAGCAACAATAAAAAATACGATATTTATAACTTCCATGTCCGCGATATGTATATATATAGGTTTTGTGGATCACTAGATTTAATTTGTTGCTGCGAGTCAACTGTATATAGTGCTTTGTTCGCGGAAATCGTTATATTTCAGAGTGTTGGGAAAGATTAAAATTTCAGATCCCAGCAAAGTCTTTTTACACGTGCTAAGACATTCGAGGGTGCATGAGTCTCGAAATTTTGCATGCAAACTGTGACTGCGGCTGTGGGAGAATTCTATTGGGTCGCTTGAACAATGTCACGATTTATGAGACAAATGATTGGTTCCTCTATATAAGTTATTATTTGATTAACTGTCTTTTTGTTCAAAACGGATTTTTATATGTTAGAAGGTTTATAGAATTTTCCTTTGATAAACATGCCTTATTTGGCAGGAGGTAAGATAATGTTTTGTATACCCATAGATGGATATCTTACAATTACGCTAGATACAGATCAATGTTTTTTAACTAGAGGTATTTGTAAGCGCTCGCTTATCCGGACTTCTCAATAGGGAAGTTCGAACAACAGACGGTGAGTCCGTAAATCAGGATATTACGTGGACTAAAGGAATAAAAACAAGATATTCTAATTTTTACGGCGTGTACAGTCGGGCTTAATTCACCACTACTTATAATAACTTATTGTATTAAAATTACGAGAACCTGCTCTGATTACTTGATACAGTGTGATCTATAGGAAAATTCCTTTTTAATTCAAAAAGGTATTGGCATGGATGATCCAACATCGCTTTTCCCCGCTCTGCTAGAGTCGCGTATTGTGTGGAATGTGCTTTGCTTTGAACACTCGGCAGATTTGACTGACCCTGACCGTTTGACTAGATGACACAGTAACCAAGTTTGCTTAAGCACGATTGGTTTGATTCTGATTTTTATGGCTACTGTTTACCTATTTCTTTTTATAATAGGATTCTTCTCTTTGTTACCATCGGCAACATATTGTGTGTTTTTAGCATTATGTTGCTGTTAGTTACATATAAAGCAACGAACGTGTGAATGACTTGAACTATAAAGAATTGAGCGATTACTATTAAAACAAGTTATCTATTGCATTATTATTAACTATATGTATTTTACTTCTTTGCAAAAAATTTGAAACACATTTTGTTAATTTGTTTATATGAATGTTAAGTATGTTAACCTAATGAAAGTTTTTACAGACATGTTATTCATTGCAATCCAGCCGTATCTTTTTTTTTTAAAGTTAAATTGAGTCATAGGGATTCGATTTTTACGCATATAACTAAAAAAACTCAAGGCTGAAACTGCGATCGGGACCTTGCAAAGGAACCTTTATTGTCATGACCCGAAATAGTGCTACCTCTAATTTATCCAGATTTGTATGGGTGATCCACTTGTTTTTGTCTGTTTTCTTATCACTACGGTGCCTAACTACCCTATACATGTATCTGTATAAATACAGACGTCCACTGCGTAAACGCATATTCAATGTTTAATATGATTTGTTACGTACAGAATTAATAATCACCTAAAATGATAAAATTAACACAGTATATGATTATGATATTTCAGGAGAACTTCTGGAAACAGAAACTCAAAGATAAAAACTTGCAGTAGCGAAATCCCAATGATGTAGATAATTTCTGTAAAAAAGAAAGATTAAGAATGTCTCGTAACTTCAGCCACAGGAATAACGAAAATTCTACCTGCAAAGGAAACACTCAGTTACTCCAAATGAATAAAAAGATTGTACTAGCTTGATTTTGTGGGAAGTCACGGTGTTCCAATAACGACACGCGGCCTTGGTCCTCCTTCTCTGTTTAGCTTGAGTTTCCCCTGTGCGCGTTGTTTGGATGATTCGTGTCCTTTGAAGATCCGATGCTGAAGACGCGTTCGGTTTATTTCTTGAAGTGCCGGAAACGCTCAATTAACGATGATGTTTTCTTGGATGATTCTAATGAGAGACATCTCGAAGCTTGCGTTGCCTTAGGAAGCAGACACGTCAGGTTTGTTTCTTGAAGATATGCACTGCTGAAGTCGCTCTCTAAACGATGATACTAAGCTGCTTGAAGAATCTCTTGCTTTTGTCGTCGTGGACTTCTGATATGATACATTATTCATTATTCTGGTTATTCTTCAGAAGACGTTGAAGAGTTCTTGTCGGCTGCCACCAATTATAGGGCTGTTGCCTTGTATAATAAGGCACCCTGTGAGGTTATGTTAGACTCGCGATAATCTTACGCTAAGTCGGTTGGTTCTGACTTCCATACTCATCGGAGTGTCTTGGGGTTTGATGATAATTTACGAAGTCAACTTCTTCTGTGGTTATGACGACGGAGATGTTTCAACTCATGATGATAAATTGTAAGTTCATTCAATCTCTCTCTGATGTGAGGTTTCTAGTAGAAAACACTGAGTACAAAAATATACATCTATTCTTCTGAGATTACATGATGAAATTGTACAAGTCTGCCAATGATGATGGCTGATTGAATTCTACATCATGAAGCTCAGATAAAAATGGACAGGTCTTCTAATGATGATGGCTTGACCGCTTCTCTGACAATCTAGTTTACAAATCATAAAGGAAGCAGACAGTAGCTCGAACATACGAACATACACACAGATGACATAGATTTCAAATCACGTAGGCCGTTTGAATTATAGGTCACAGTGGTCGCCTCAAGCAAGACGCTTGGGCTATAGTTTACAAACAAATGAATGACCACAGGTGACGGCACTATACACTGACTGATTATACACGTCATCTTAGCCTACTTTATCATATATGTCATCTTAGCCTACTTATTGTATCTGGTCTGGTCACAATCCTGTAAGCAATCTGGTTGACCTCTTGGGTTACTGGTATTTAATTAATCATAGTTTTAGTTTTTTATATATATGGAATAACATTCCATATTTTTATTATGTAACACTTACACATGCACGCAATACCTCGGAATACTTATTCACTACGATGCTGTGATGTGCTTGATTGATGTTTTTAAGGGTTCTAATACTTGGTGCGACCCCCACGCTTCTTTTTAACTGCTTGAAGTCGTCCTGGAACACTCTTGGCTAAGTTTTCAAGGATGGTTTCGGGAAAGTTCTCCCAAATGTCTCTGACCTCTCTCTCTAGTTTCTCGAGACTGGAGGTGTCGCAGTCCCTTAATTGTGCTTTGATGATGCCCCACAAATTCTCAATGAGATTGAGATCGGGGCTATTGCCAAGCCAGTCACCTAGAAAAGGGATTTTACAGAATTTAAGGAGATCTGTGACTGTTTTTGCCCTCTGACAAGGGGCACCGTCCTGCATGAACACCTTTGCATTACATTTGACCATTGACAGTACCAACTATTCCATTAACAGCTCAGAGTAGTTGTACTGGTTCATAGTAACATTCTTGGGCAGTGTTACCAACGCCCCTTTGCCGTGGTATGAAAAGCAACCCCAGAACATCAAAGAATCAGGGTGCTTTGTGGTCGTATTCACGTACTTCTCCCGGTAAGGGTCACTACTACGGGATTGGTAAACCTTCCTTGAAGGGCCTGAGGACACTCTGAATGTGACTTCGTCACTATAAAAGATCCTTTTAAAGTGCTGGAGGGTTAAATTCTTCAACATACGCCTAGCATATGAAAGGCGATTCCTAATGTGACGCCTCGTCAGGAGCGGTTTTTTCTTGGCAGCAAGACAACGATAGCCTAAGCCATCCTTTATGTACTTACTTAGGGTTCTGGCACAGATATGACTGAAGATTTTCCTGTTTTGCTCCTTCAGCTGTTTTGAGGAAGCCCTTGGATTCTTCTCAATAGCAATTCGAAGAAATCTGAGGTCTCTGTTGGTTAGTTTCCTCTTTCTCCCTGTCGATGTTCCAACCTGGGGTTGGGCCCTCTCGCCCACATCCTTGAACTTTTTAATCCAGTGCTGGGCAGTTCTGACTGTCTCACCGACACTAGCAGCATTTTCGGAGGTTGACACTTTTTGCTTGTATAAAGCAACTACCTGGGCAACCTGTGTTTCAGTAATGTGCTTATTTCCCGGCATAGTCCAGCACTACACTGCAAAAACCACAGGTAACTTTGCGTGGAAACAGGTTTCACAAAGTAATTTTACTAGGCAACAGAGGCCTCCCACCCACGCAACATCAAGGGTAGGGGGACGGGTGTTTGTGAGAGGGAAAACGAAGGGTACGTGATTGCCAGACGTTTGTTTACGACATTTAATTCGGCCAATACTGGAGTCGAGAACGTTGCTGCCCTTTTTGGCTAAAATAATTGACGGCGTCAATCATTTTTACCCAAGCTGTAGGTACTAGTGATGAGGGCAGTAGAAGTAAGTTTCCACAAAAGCTCCAAGGAATTAAAACAAAAGAATGCTTCTTCTGCAAAACTGAAGGAGGGGAGCTTAGAGAAGCAATGACAATGCAAGTGAATAGGAGAATAAATGAATGTGCCAAAACACTCAGTGATACAAAACTTCTCGCCAAACTAAGTGCAGGATATGTCATAGCCCAAGAAGTGAAATATCACTCTGGCTGTTTGGTGGCATTGTATAACTGGGAACGGGCATACCTAAAGATGTGGGAGCAAGAAAAAGCACAGGAACACTGGAAGTATGCATATCCAATTGCTTTCTCTGAACTAGTCACTACATCTGCGAGATGAAATATGCTAAAGCTTATTAAAATATTCATTACGTTATAAGCTCGAAAAACAGGCGTGTGGTTGATTGTAAGTTGACTGTGATCTAACACACGATTCTATGTTCTACACCCACGACACTGACCCCTGAATTTATCAAAATTTCGTCTGTTGAACTCATTGGCCCTCCAGCTATTGCTTTACTCTCGCCAGAATTGGGCGGCCCTGGATGTACTCACAGCAGCAACATCACTGAATGTATTAGAAGTTGATATTCTCGCTTTATTAATTTCAGTCTTTGCCATTACCTGTGCTCCTGGTAGCTACTGTGTAGCCTAATGATGTATACTGGCGTACTAAATAGGCATATACTGCCATGCGCAAATGAAAATCTCACAGAAGTCCGAACATTCCCCCTTGAACCCAGCTTACTATGACAACCTTCTTAAGTAATTTGCAAAACCATCTACCTGCTCCCCTGTCCAGCTTGAATTAGTTAATTTCCCAAATGCTGCAAAAGCTCCATCTGAAATGGCTTCTTTTAGTATCTCTTCAATCTTTCCATTATCACTTTGGTCATCTTTCATTTATAAATACTACAGGCCCGTAGCCAGTGTGTTTTGTGGGGGGAGGGGGGTCGTTTTCCCAAAACTGGACCTTTTCTTCTATAAATATCATTGCATATATAGGTATATACAAGATGAAAAACTTGAATATGTTATTTTAGTTATATTAAAAAAGCTGTTTATGCCTTTCTACCCGATTAGATGTTATTCAAAGTACTGACTTTGGTTAACTATATTTTACTTATAATGTTGAAAGTTTGCACTGAAATTCAACTCTGTAGGGGGTATAGCACCGTCAGTGGACCTCGTGTGGTAGACTGTAGGCATTACTTAAGGTTCTTTACAGCGTGCCTTCGGACCCTAGCTGCAACCACTTTCGTTCCTTTCACTGTACCTCTTTTCATATTCTTTTTCTTCATCTTACTTTCCACGCTGTCGGGAATTTTCTCGACTTTTATTATATGATTCGTGCCCGGATGTTGTGGGCAGATGACAAGGCCTTGAGGAGGCGCGCACTCTAAAACTCTTAGGGCGAGATACAATAAAATTTGGTCAACATAACAATTTTATTACGAAAAAATAAACATTTAAATACACTAACAGTACACCGAAACCAAAGTTCCTAGCAGCATTCCACAGTACACGCAGTTTCGTACTGCTTTCACGCAGTTAATACAAATAAACTGAAAACATTCTTGCTTTCTTATGGGGTAGCACATAGGGTCTTTGAAGTCACGTGCCGACAAAACTAAGTTCATAACTGGACGGAAAATCTGCACAATTCGAGACCCATAGACTCAATATCACAAACATATAACATCCTTGCACTGACAGCTTTCTTTTGCTGCATAAATCGAATCCCTCATCGCAGGGATGGCACATATATACGTGGATAAAGTTAACTTACTGTTAAGACGGAATTCGACCTAGCAAATGCATGGCGACAGCTGGGAGTCGAAGAATTGAGAGACACACAAATTTCTACGGTACTTACACGAATCAGATTCTGGGCAGGAATGAATCGTCACTTCTCCCTTCTTCAAAGGAAACTTACGCTTTCCCGCGTGAACTACAGAATCCTTGTAGTTCAAGCGGGAATCATTGATTATTTCGACATTACGTATATTACTAAATCTATTTTATTCTTGAATGTGAAATACGACTGTTACGTTATTATTTAAGATCAAGGAATTGACTTAAAGTTCTGGCTGAAGGCCGTAATCTGCAATTTCTTGAATGACTATGGAGTCCTTGGCTCCAAATCTATACATAGATAATTTATCTTACTAGTGATCAGCGAATTATATTTATTAATGAAAATTCATAACGTCTTCTTTTCTATAAGACGCGCTCCTTCCCCGCCATGCATTTAGGAATTGCGTCATAAACTGTCGTGTATTGGACAGCTTTCTGTTCGATGAATCGCCCGCGAGATCCCCCAGTCTTGCCCCAATTTAACGCAACACTTGTGAAGTTAAATGGCGGGGATTTCGAATGATCAGTTCGAAACTCACGACATACTCCACACCCGAAGTATGGGGCGTTAAAATGTTGGACAATTCAGGAAAGACTGAGCTCGGGGGGGGGGGGGGGGGGGGGGGAGTAACTACTCCTACACTACTCAGTCAGGCTCGCTGCGTAGCGCTCCACAGCGACTCTAACAGAGTACTCAAAAAAACATGACATGTCAAAGAAATTATACATCAACATTACACCCGGGGTAATCAATGTCATATACAAATAAAACATCAATGGCAGATATATATACATACATGTACCCATACACATAAGGGAGACATGAATCAGCACAGAAACTTGATAGGCAATGGGCCTGCAATAAAATCAAAAGTATAAATGTAAAATTAAGATCAAGGAAACATGAATAAGGCATTCTGCCTTCACTCAATCAATGGCATGAAAAATGGTCATATATGGACAACTTTGTATGCAACAAGCATGGACTTTAGGCACTCGCCTTAAAATGCAATACAACATGCAAGAGAAACTTCTATATTAAGCTCTTCATCTTTAATTTTCATGCAACACGCATGTTATTCTAGGCTACTCGCCTTCAATAATCAACAAGCATTAATCAGATAGACAGGCCATTTGCCTTTAAGGAAACATCGATTACAACAGATTCAGTATGTACTCTTTTAAGGGACACATGCCCTCAAAACGCTTTCACTTCTCTACAAGTACTCATATACATTTTTCTTAATTTACTTTGAGGGTGGGGGCTACCTCTGCACAACGCTCAACTTGTTTGCACGAGAGGGGGCTCCCACTACCTTACGCTAACCCGACGCACTTCCATCCTCTGAGGATCCAACTCACCTACACTTACTTGGGTCCACCCTCCTTGCCTACTAGAATACGGGACCTTCCTGTTTTCTTTTACTGTTTCTAGCCATAACTTATATATTCGTTATCCATTAAGCGCTTCATCAACTCACGCTGCTTAGCAGCAGCCTTTCTCAAAGGGCGTACAGAACGTCTTGGTCTGCCTAACTGAATGTCAACGTCACTATCACTCGATACCTCAGTATCATTCACTTCAGCACTCTCACTTACCGTATTGGTATCGCTCGATTCGTTACCAATATCGTCAGTGTCTTTGTCACTCAAGACCTTTGTGGCTGGTTGTTCAGATGTGGCAGCCAGTGCCATCCCTTGGTCGTCCCCAGACGTCACAACATTTCCTGGAATACCTACTGCTGGGCTGTACGCTCCCTCGTCTCGGACCTCTTCATCGCCGTCGTCGTCACGCACCGTCTCCTCCGTCGCACCATCAACATCGTCACGCCGTTCGTCTCCAACGTCATCATCGTCATCCGAGGGGGCAAGTTCCAGGGGGACCAAGTGGCTGACAGCACGCAAGGACTCAACATCTTCAAACAATACCTTGGCCGAACGCACGACACCGTCGTCATCCGGGTACGTCTCCACGACGCGTCCAAGGGGCCACGTTGCCCGCTTTTGATTTTCTTGCTTTACCAACACAATGTCTCCGGGGTGCAGCTTGGTGGGTTCCCCAGACTGACAATCATGTCGGGCTCTTAGGGCACTCAGGTACTCCTTCCTCCACCTCTCTCGGAAGGCTTTCAAAGTGTCTGTTAGTTTAAGATATCGATCTCGTAGCCTCCGGGAGGTGAAGGTAGCATTAAGGTCTTCATCTGGCAAAACAGGTGCCATTAAATTGATTAAGTGACCTCGCACTAAGTGAGAGGGGGTGAGGACCTCGTCCTCGCACTTGTCACTGCTATACATCAACGGCCTATTATTCACTACCGCCTCCGCCTCTTTCACTAGAGTCAATACGTGGGCCTCCGGGAGATGCTTTCTCCCGAGGGCTATCTGCAGTGCACGTTTTGTGACACCAATCAGACGCTCGAAAAAACCGCCTTTCCACGGCGCACGGGGTGTTTGGAATCGCCATTCTACGCCAGTCCTCCTCAGGAACTGCTGGACTTCATCCTCTTCATAAAGTCCCTGAAGGAGGTTGCTGGCCGTCTTGAACGTTTGGTGGTTATCCGAAGTGATTATGGTCGGGGCTCCATGTGTAGCGCTGAATCTTCGAAGAGCTAGAACAAATTCTTCCGCATCCAAGGAGGGGCAGAAATCTAAATACACGGCCCTGGTGGCCATGCATGTCACGAGGAGGATATAGCCTGGTCGCGTTTCGGTTTGTATGGCTGTGGTGTGGTCCACGCCGACTGCGGCAAATGGCTTCTGCAAGGTTATTCTTTCCTTCGGCAGGGGGGGGTGGTGGTGGTTGTCTCATCAGCGGTTGGAATGCTAGCACGCATTCTGGACACTTCCGTACAACTTGCTTAGCAATTGACCTCAGGCCCGGCGTCCAGCATTTCTGTCGAAAAATCGCCATTAGCGTATTGACGTTACAATGGAGGTGCAAACAATGCAAATACTTTAAGTATGCTCTGACTAAGTGTCCCTTAGCAGGCAAAAGAATTAAATGTTTCATCTCTTCAATTTGGGACACTCGTCCCCTAGTGCAAATCAATTTGTCTACTATCATTAGACTTAATTGCCTCACAAAATTCAATATCTCATGATGGGGTCTGACCTCACCCTCCAAATATGCATACACAGTAGGTAAATAGAATTTTTGTTCTAATAAGACAAGAACTCGAAAGGATCCCTTTTCACTTTTGCAAACTTTAACAACTAATTTGGTTACTCTAATCAAAATTCGGAACTCAACCTCCCTGAGTAGTAGTTCCCATATCTCTCCTGGGGGGATAGACCTTGTTTCTTCCCTCAGTTCCTGCACCGCCGCTACCACGGTTCTGATATTCGTTAGATCTTCCTCTTTGAAGGGGACAGGCTCTCCTGCGATTCCCAAGAACTCTGGACCTTGTCGCCAAAGAGGATTCTGCTGCAATTGCTGGACTGTGTGGCGGAGAAAAACAACTTCCGCCACACGGTTAGATATAAAGATAGATATTTTTGTTGTCCTTGGCATCCGGGGATGCCACCCATGCTTAGGCAACTTTGCTATCTGACCAGATACTAATTTCTTGCGGCTCTATTAGCCCTTTAATTGTTTTTGCTAGCCTACAACCTAGCAGCAATGCTAAAAGTTCTAATTTAGGGATGGTGATTTTGAGCATCCCTTTTGGAGTGATTCTCATTTTGCTGGTGAGTAATCTTACATTACTTTCTTCATCTCTGACATATGCTACAGCACCGTATGCCCTACTACTGGCATCGGTGAATATATGGAGTTCGGATCTTCTGACTCCTGCCGCTCTCAATTCTACTAGCAGTTCTCGCGCTTCTTTAGCCTTTTCCTTACATAACACGTTATCCCATCCAATCTTTTGTTCCCAAAGCTGTTGGAGAAACAGTTTTCCCCTAACAAATAAAGGACTGACTAGACAAAGATAGTACCCTACGCTTCGTAGGTACCCATCCCTCCCCCAATTCACGAATCCTCTCACTCTCTTTCACACACAGACGGTCGACGTCTCGAGCCCATCTCAGCCCGAGCACGCTCACACTCACAGGTTCTTTCCACTCTTTCTCGCTATCGAAGGCTATACTGTTTGTTGCCCACCCTTCTAACGGCATTCTGGCCCTATCCAAAATTGCGTGGACAGATTCTTGTTCCTTTTTCATCTCATCCAAACTGTTAAATGTACTGACATAGTTATCAACATAAAAGGATTTGCTTAATTCAGGTCTTCCTTCTAACTTAAAATGATGATTCAACACTTGTTGTAACAAAAAGGGACTAGCCGTGATGCCGAACACCATGACTCTGAAAGCGAAGGTCAGCGCTCGACCTGCTACCTCTTGCCACAGGAATCTTGTATATTTGGCATCACGGGGATCTAACAGTACTCTATGAAATGCTTTGCTTATGTCTGCAAGCATGGCGTATTTATTCATTCGAAACTTTAGAAGCAAATTATAGGCCAACTCTACTAAATTAGGCCCAGGTAACAGGCATTCATTTAATGATTTATTATTCTTAGCTTTGGATGAGGCATTGAATACGATTCTAAGGGGGGTCGTGCGGCTATCCTTTTTAATGCAGAAATGCGGCATGTAGTATCCTTCTATTTTTGGATCTTTTACTTCATATATGAATCCTGCCTCTAAGTATTTGTTGATCACTCCCTGATATTGATCATAGTAATCCTTGTCTTTCTGAAATTTGGTTTGCAACGAATCCAGCTGTGCTACAGCATTTCTAAAGTTGGTTTCTGGCCTACCTTCTGAACGGAACGGCAAGCTAACCTGATATCCTTCAGGCTTCTTCATTACACTCTGCGAAACCTTTCGCATGGCTTCCGCTTTGCGGACAGTGTACTGCTCGGATGGGGCGATGCCTAAGGTGTCTAAATGCCACCATTCATCAACATCAAGCGCAATTGGTTCGCTCGCGATCCTACATACCCTGAGTGTTCTCACATGATCTATCTTGTGACCTTCTAATAGCCACTGTGGCACTTTCCCATATAGCGACATGCCATTATGGGTCAGAAAAACTTATCCCATCGATCCTTTCTACTCCAATAATAAAATAATTAAAATAGTCTGCACCCACAAGAATGTGCACGTTTCTTAACTTATCGCTCTTACTGTCAGGATCTGCTAACGTGACTCCCTTCCCCACTAGGTGTTGTCTTACTCTTACATAACCTGCGTTATGAATCGGGACGTCTACGTTCTCGTGAACAACTAGTTTCATTCGAACAATTCTATTACCCATCTCTACCCGGCAACTCACTACGTCATACTGGCCACTGATTTCTGCTGAACCAAAGGGAGCAATGTTTAATGCCACTCTGCCTACCACCGGCAGGCCTAACTGCTTTGCAGTTTTAGCGGAGATAAAACTTCGTTGACTTCCAGTGTCCAAAAACAAGCGAACTCGTTTACTCCCCTGCTTATGACGGATCTCGGCCATGGCCGTTGGCAAAATCGTACAGGGAAGATCTACACTAGACGTTTGGGCTACTTTAGCGCTTTTACACGGTTGTGATTCTACTTTCTCTTTGGGCGGACGGGGGTTTCTATCGTGCTGCCTGGTCGTCACATTTACTACTGGGCGGGAGGTTGTAGCTTGACTGTTACTTACTAAACTGGGATTACTTCGGGACGAAGTGGAGGGAACTGAATGTGCTTTTCTAAAGCTGCTATTATCACAAATGGAAGTATTATGATTATTTCCACAACTTTTACAGGAATTGGGGTTAGTGCATCTATCACTACGGTGACCTGACTGAAGGCAATTAAAACACAGGCCCTTTCTTAGTAGTATGCGGCGTCTGGCAGCCACGTCACTTACTCGGCGGCATCCGTGAGGCGGGTGCAGTTCATTGCAAAAGGGACAAGAATTATTCTGCATAGGTTTCGTTTTGGGTCTAACGCTGACATCGTTATTCTTATCAGATTCTAATTTTTCGCCTCGCTGTAATGCGTCATCTTCCAACATGCGAATTATGAAGTCTATAGCTTCAAAAAATTCTTCTAAATTATAGTCACATTTTCTGAGGTGTTCGACCACCTTTCGATAGAGCTTACCTTCTGACAACTTCTGATTGATAAGGCTCATGACCATGCCATGGCCTATATCATTAGTACTGAGCCTCTTTATTTGCTCAATGATCACTGTTAACTCAAACCTGAACTTCTTCAGCTCTACGGGGTTCAATGAGGGTACGAAAATGTTGGCAAGTTTTCGATGTAAGATCACGAGCGTTTGGTGTACATTACCATATTGCTTATCTAAGAGATCTAACGCTACCTGGTAATTCGCGGCGGTTACACTTAGGGATTCAACGATCCTAAGCAGATCCCTGCCCAGAGTCCCTAATAAGTAAGTAAATTTGGACACGTCGTCCAAATCTGCCCTTCGATCCACGTGGATCGTGAACAATTCTCTGTAAGAAGCATATTCCTGCACTTCCCCTTCAAAGGTGGGGAGAGGCAGTGGTTTCAATTTGGGGAGGGAAACATTCCCTGTCTGTGTGACTTTCAGTTTATCGATTCGATTCAACAAAAGGGTAGAAGCTCGCACAGCTTCTGCTAAGGTTTGCCTGATTCTGGCATCTAAGTTAGATTCTAACTTTATGACTTGACGTTTGTACAGCTCTCGAAGCTGACTTTCTTCTTGTCTCAACTGTGTGACCAAATTTTGGTACACGCTTTCAGAATACGTTTCTACTAACGCACGCTGCGATTCGGCAAGTAAGTCCGTGGTGAGACTCAGCGAAGCCTCGAAGTGAACAATCATAGCCACTGCCATTTTGTATTATTTACTCTACTTCTTAGGGGGGGTTTTGCAAACTAGGAAATGAAGATTTTTCTTACGTTATGAAGACGGGGTGCAAAGACTAGTGACACGTGGGGCTAATTGCACATCGGAACAAGCTGAGCCTAGTTATTTTGTCTGTCTCTCTCTCCTGATTAATCTCATTAAACAATTGAGGAATGCGTTACGGATTGTAGCAGTATTTGGAGATTCTCGCATTAAAGTTCTTTACCTTCTTGACATTTTCAACAGAATTTACAGTAAAACGATTATCAGGGAGATACTCTCTGATCTCTGCGTCACAGATAGCAATTATGTCACAAATTTTCCTCAAGCGTTCAATAAGAATACGTAAATTATCCCAAACGGTTTTGGGGTGATCGTTTGCTAGGTCGTTTCCTCCTATCTACCCTATAGACCATACTTTATTGAAATTTCCCTTCAAGCTCTAGAGCGCACTTGTCATCCGGTTCTCGAAGGACCAAATATCGGGAATTTTCTCGACTTTTATTATATGATTCGTGCCCGGGTGTTGTGGGCAGATGACAAGGCCTTGAGGAGGCGCGCACTCTAAAACTCTTAGGGCGAGATACAATAAAATTTGGTCAACATAACAATTTTATTACGAAAAAATAAACATTTAAATACACTAACAGTACACCGAAACCAAAGTTCCTAGCAGCATTCTACAGTACACGCAGTTTCGTACTGCTTTCACGCAGTTAATACAAATAAACTGAAAACTTTCTTGCTTTCTTATGGGGTAGCACATAGGGTCTTTGAAGTCACGTGCCGACAAAACTAAGTTCATAACTGGACGGAAAATCTGCACAATTCGAGACCCATTGACTCAATATCACAAACATATAACATCCTTGCACTGACAGCTTTCTTTTGTTGCATAAATCGAATCCCTCATCGCAGGGATGGCACATATATACGTGGATAAAGTTAACTTACTGTTAAGACGGAATTCGACCTAGCAAATGCATGGCGACAGCTGGGAGTCGAAGAATTGAGAGACACACAAATTTCTACGGTACTTACACGAATCAGATTCTGGGCAGGAATGAATCGTCACTTCTCCCTTCTTCAAAGGAAACTTACGCTTTCCCGCGTGAACTACAAAATCCTTGTAGTTCAAGCGGGAATCATTGATTATTTCGACATTACGTATATTACTAAATCTATTTTATTCTTGAATGTGAAATACGACTGTTACGTTATTATTTAAGATCAAGGAATTGACTTAAAGTTCTGGCTGAAGGCCGTAATCTGCAAATTCTTGAATGACTATGGAGTCCTTGGCTCCAAATCTATACATAGATAATTTATCTTACTAGTGATCAGCGAATTATATTTATTAATGAAAATTCATAACGTCTTCTTTTCTATAAGACGCGCTCCTTCCCCGCCATGCATTTAGGAATTGCGTCATAAACTGTCGTGTATTGGACAGCTTTCTGTTCAATGAATCGCCCGCGAGATCCCTCAGTCTTGCCCCAATTTAACGCAACACTTGTGAAGTTAAATGGCGGGGATTTCGAATGATCAGTTCGAAACTCACGACACACGCTCTCCTAACACTTAATTTCATAGTGCAACTACATGGTTTTCCTCCTTTCAAACCTTTTGTTGTCAATTTTCATTTCAGCGATGAATGACCTCATAGGTCCCAGTGTTGGCCTTTGGCCTAAATCCTATATCCAACTCGGCACTGAAATTCAAGAGTATTTCTTCAGTTTCATTGATTGTTTCATTTATTATGTTGGTAATAAAATGCATATTACTTTATTTGTTGTTATGTACTTTGACTTAACAAGAAAACAACAATTATTCATTAATTTGAAGTGCAGTTCAATGGAAAGGATAGTCGAAATTGGGGGGTGTCGTTCGATCCCCCTCCCTCCTCGGTACTATACAAGCTTGACATAAAATACCAATGCAATACCTTCCAAAAACAATGGGATAAATGTGGCCACATCACTTTCTGAAGCCTAGCGACCAATTTGGCCTTTTTAAACCGATCAATTATGTCTCCTTCGCACTTATAGAGCTTAATTATTATCAAACTTGCAACCCTTAAAGAACAACCCTCGCAATAACAGACTGGGAGATACAACCTTTACTTACCAAACCTTCATGCTCTCTCCTGTCTCCTCTCGCTCGCCACTCGCCAGCGGCCAGCCGGTCCCGGCAGCCGCCAGGAGCCAGCCTTCGTTTTCTTCACTTTCGCAAATCTCGTCCCAGATATTATTTCTCGATGTGATTTCAAGATATTGATTATAAATTAAACACACAAAAAATAATAAAATGCGACAAAAGAATTTCTGTGATGTATTTTAGGGATCCAATAATATACCTTACCTTATTTCTTTAGCCTAACGTTCATTATGACGGTTGTAATTAAATTAAGCATATGATTTAATGTCTGATCAACATTTTAACGTTTTTGTTTCGTTTACTCTTTCTCTCTACCTTTAAATGTTGTTCATTAAAGTGTCTTGACAAACTTCTGGGTGTAAAAGTTCTAATGAACAAGTTATTTTTACAACGGCTATTTATCATATTACAGCTATTTTGGCGCACTATATGCTGTGCTAAGACTATATCCTTATTTGGACTACCTTTGATTTAGATAGACTACAGAGTAGGTGGGGGTAGAGCGGTGATTCGGACAGTGGGATAGTCCGCACGTGAAATAGCGAGTTTCTATACCATTGACGCGTAATTTTTGGCGTTTGAATCGTAAGGTGTGGTGTAATGAAAATTATATGGGAGTTGATTATCAGTTTGGGTGTGAATTTGTACTGTCTGACAAAGATCTTGTAGCTGTTACTTCCCTGTAATCTCGAAGGACATTGGGCTGATGGTTATGATCTGTGGGGATGGTTTGGACAGTCTAGGGTAAGGACGATTCGGACGTGTCCGAATCATCCCTAGCAAATGCTTTACTAGTTAGGGTAGGTTTACACACAGATATAAAAGCCTAGATTCCGCATCGGCTGCTAGCTGAATAGGCTGGCGCACATCATCAGGTCCGCCATCTTGGCGCGGTAATTCAAACAATGCAGCAGGCTGCATTATATGACGTTTTTTCGCCACTATTCGCTTAATATTACACGGATTTTCTTGTCTGATGGCTCGTTAAAAAGCTTACATAATTCCCTACAAGGATCTAATAAAATAAAGTTGTTCCTTATTGCTTGAAAGTTAACTTGCAATGACTGTTTTAGCAGGAAGGGGGGCTAGTTGTACACAAACGTTAATATTTACCCATAACTATTGCTGTAAACAATAATTTGAAATGCTGTGATAAGACAGATTACTAAAGTAGGCCTACAGCTATGGATCTGTGCAACTTAAGTAAAATCTTTGTCTCTCGAAGTGCTCTGTTAAAAATTCCCCCAATATAATTTTTGGCACAGGCCTACAAGTTTAGGTCATAAAACTGTAGGGTTGGGCCTAAAATAAACCTCAGTAGGCCCTAGAATAACTAGGATTTCTGTGTTATCTAGCCTTTGCATCTCTGCCTGCTCCTTTGAGCCTGGGGGGGGGGGGGGGGGGGCGGGGGAGAGTTCTTCCAATTTTTTGGAACGGGATGCTCCTCAGTGAATTCTGACCTCTAGACCTGGCTTTGGAAAATTTAGGGGGGATCAAGAGACCTCGTCTAGTGGCAAAAGTGACCTATCTCTAGACCTAATTTTATATGGTGAAATAATTATATAGAACTTAATTTTTTCACAAAATTACCTTTAATTTGCTCAGACTAGGATATATCATTATGGCAAGCATTAACAGTTCAATATACCTCATCTCTTGACCTGTGTTGCCAAGGACCCATCAATTATTATACCTTATTTGGGATAAGGGCATGGGCCATCTCTATATTTCTACCTTTCCAGAAGGGGACCCATCTCTAGACCAAAATTGCCAAAATGAGCCAATCCTGATGAGCACCCCTGTAACCCGGTCATAGTCCCCCCCCAACCCCCAGCCTTTCAGCCTAGGCCACAATCATAAGGCCAGTCTAATTTTTTTCAGCTAACTGTTCATTGGTTTGGTCAGGCATGTAAATTTAAAGCTATGGGTGGCCTTATGGGTCATTAAGCCTATACTTTGAAGTAACAACTCTCAAAATGTATTGCACAATGATTCATTTTCATGATATTTGTTCTTACATTGAAGTATATATAACACTTATTGTACATCTGTGCATTTATTTATAAATATTCCCAGCAGTTTAAACAAGTTTTTTTTTTCATTGCTGTTTCCAACAGTTTAATGATACTACATTGTAATGATAATCTATATACATTGATATGAAATTAGCAGCCTATATCAAAACATCAACAAAAACCCATTATGTGCCTTGCTTGGCCATTTAGTTCTTATTACAAGGACCAGATTAACACTTTAATATTACATAGCTATAATGCAGTGAAAGAAATCTAGAAACATCAAATTAGTGTCCAACATACATGATTTACCCTATTGACCTAATGGCCCTTAAACAATATTGTTTTAACCATTTTTTTTCGTAGGCTGCCAGCTTGCAATTGCAGAGTATGTAATTTAGCTAGGTGGTGTTGTCTTACATGATAGAAACAAGAGACCACCAATTCAGTAAGGTGAAACAGATGGTTTGACAGACCTTCTTGAGTTTCCAGAACATGATCACCAAGTTCAAATATATCATCTGTTCCAATGTTTGCTCGAACAGCTCTGAAGACTTGCAACAGTGTGACAGAGTGGGCAGCAGATGTGACACTAGGGCCTTGACGTATCCATTTCTCTGACACACGAACAACTTTGACTGCACCTGCAGAGGGTATGACAAGACCACCCCTATTCTTTATTTGCAGAAGATGGTAACTTTCATCATTTGTGGATGGTAAAGCTTCGCTTACAATGCTAGCACGGCAGACATCACAGGAAAGTTTTGTCATAACTTTCCTCACTACCCACCCAGCCATATAAACTAGTATGTTATCTACCAGTTTGGTGAATGAAGCAGCATAACTATGGTCAACTAGACTAGTGTCTTCCTCAAAAGGGGACTCAGTAACATGAGACTCATCAGATGGAGTTCCAGAGGACATATCTATAGCCATAAGGGACACTGTTGTCCTGTGAGGTGACATTGCCCGTCTTTCCAGGTTGTAGGCCACACCGTACCATCAGACGGCGGAATACTCCTTTGAACTGTAGTGCTGTAGGATTATTATTCCATCCCCCTAAAAGAGATATACAAAATTTAAATATGAAAACAAAAGATGCTTAAGCAATGGTACAACCAATGAAAGAAAGGTATATTATTACAGCAGTACAACTGATAATTTAAGTATATACTGATATAAACCTGATAATTAATTAAAGCAGCACTATGATTTAAAAGCTCATTCAAATCTGGAAGTAATTACTTCATTTACAGTCTTAGCCCAGTGCCCATTAGCATGATTAGGTGTCTACATTCTTACACTGCACCAACGTGATAACTAGTTAATCATGACATATTGCATGCTTCATTGCTGGGCTATAATATAGGACTTCAGCACTTGTGAAATTTGTACCTGATGCCCTAATTGAATTGAAGAGAAGTTCTAAGTGGTCCTGGCTGAATTTATAGGTACACACGTATCTTTGCTGTTCAAGTAGCTGGGGCACCATCTGGGTAAATGTGTCGATGTTGATGACAAACCCAAGCACGGACAGGTACCTGAAATAAACCCAGCATATACCATGGTTGTTTGTCAAAAATAACACTTCCTATGTTGTAAATTGTGTTCTTAGCAGAATTGTAAGTTTAGAATTAAATATCTGTGTGTCATAACCTTAGTAAAGGTACAGTGTATTGTTGTATTTACAAAAGAATATAGTAAGTATAACAACTTTGTAACTCGTTAAGGTAAGTAGCCACACAGCAAAGATCTCTTAGTCACTGAAAGATAATAAAACAGAACAAACATGTAAATTCAACAGAAAACTGAAAAATGTAACATTAAAAAATTATTAAAATGAAAAATTTAACCATTCAAAGAACCTTACCTTTTAGTACAATATATGGGAGTACCATCTACTGTGGTAAGACCAAGGAGGTATTGCCTAGCCCCTGCCATAAAAGCCAAAGTGTCCTGCCAGTTAACCTGACTCAGCGGACATTTTGAGCCCTTCCCATGTGGGTTGCGGCTGTTCATAATGTTGAACAAACAATCCAACACCTGGAAAGCATAAAAAGAGGTCTTGCATTACTGCCAAGTTCCAGGGCCTTTCTAGACAACACAGCCCCCTTCTGGATACAGTCTCTTGGCCGAGACTGCACTGCACACAGTCATGCCTGGGGCTCATGTCAGCAACCAGTCAGCACGACAGTACAGTCTCGGCGTGGATTTCAGGCCAGGACTCCAGGGAAGGGGGCCACGGACATCAGGGACACCAGAGGGAGATATTAGAGTATGGATTTAACTTATAGTCAACTGCACACTAACCTCAATAAATTGTAGTTGGGAGACAGCCAAGGACTTTCGTCACTTTCAGAGCTGTTGCAACTGACTTACTCAGTGTCTGTACTGCCAGAGAGACTTTCATTTTTTGAAATTCAAACCGCAAATGCTTGCTGGATAGCTTGTTTCCTGCACGTAGGCCATCTTGTTCCTGGATGTTGTTAAGGTGGGAAATATATGTCCATTGGATTTCACCATCTGCATTGACCAGGGGGCTGTAAGCATGCATCATGTTACGAGAGAGTTTTATCATGTGACAGGCGTCCATCAGCACATATATGCGCTCTCCTGTTGTAGGGTGTGGAAAGTGTGTTTGCAGAGGATCGTTGCCAGCAACTGTGAACAGGCATCCAAGCTTGCAACACATGTTTACATTGCTAGCATGTCCATCCATTGTTATACACCTGACTGTGACTCCATGGTTATGGAGTGCTTCCAGTATGTGTGTTATCAACACTTTCTGAGAGTCTGTTGTTAATGTCTTTGTCAGAAAGTATGCAACTGGTAGTTTCCAGTGATGCTGTAGCTCTACAACCATCACCACTAGTGCCTCTGTTGCAACATTCTGCTCGTCAGCTCCATCTCCCAGATCTACAAACCCAATCATCTTCTGGAGGTGAGCATCATACTGGATTTCTTTCTTTATTGCCATGCCATCCAGCATCAGACACACTTGGCTGTACTGCTCTGGGTTTGCCTTTACTCGTTCTCCAAGAACATCCAATAATCCAGTATTGATCCCTAGTCCACCATCAACAGACTTGAGCCACCTGTTATGAAAATAACACACTTTTTAGGCCCCAGGTTTGATTAAATGTTATAGTTTTATAGTTTGTATGGTTGTTAAACATAATTATTGCTAGTTGGAGATTATTACTTCAAGCCATTACTTCTAGCCATGTTTTTTAGGCCACTTGCTTAAGATATTTTTACTTCTAAAATCCGTTACATTCATTTAGTGATTAAGTTGTTAATAACCTTTGTAATGTATGAGGATGAGGAAGTGCCAGCTTAATAGTGTCTCTCAAGTAATCATATGCTTTCGGACCGTAGAGGTGCAAGGTAAGAGCAAACTCTTTCTGCTTTTCTGTGTAGGCAGGACCATCTCTTGTAAGAATATCAACTGGTATATCTGTAAAAAGGTAAAGGTATGGTATAATATAGCTTGGGGCAATATAAACCTGCTAATAATTTATTTACTATAATATAACCATAATAAGCTGACATTAGTGATTTTATACTGCAGAGGGCATTCTTTATGTTTCAGTATTTACTGACCTGCATATTTAGGTTTGTATATCAATGGTTAACCTTAGTTAATTGCAACTAAATTGAGATCAGTGACTTAATGGGGCAAGGAAATTCTTAATTATACAAACCTTGAGTTGATTAGTATGAGACTTACAGCTTTTTATTTATGGACAGTTATTGCCAGCACTTGACACTGATTTCATGGATATTGCAGTATTAACCACTGACATACATGCAACAAAATAGGCCTGCTATGCATGGGCCATATGGCCACAAAGCAAGGCCCTCTGAATGTGCCATTTTTGCTGCAAATACGAATATGGCACAGCCTCTTCCCAACCCCTGTTAAATCACTCTCTCATAATTACCTGCATAAAGCTCTAGTTTCTGTTGCAGTTCATCATTAAGGATGTTCTGCTCTTTCAGTTCATCCAACAGTGCAGTTAGTTTCTTCTTTTTTCTTCTCTCTCTGTCTTTGGAATTTCTGAGTTGTTTCCTTAAGCCCTCAAGTTGCTGCTGATACAATGCCAGCTTCTCCTTCATGCTCTCCGCAGACCCACTTGCATAAGAATGTACCTATAACAATTGTCCACTATTGTTAACAATGCACTACACAATGAATACTTTACCCTGTTTAGCATTGATGTCAA
Source organism: Macrobrachium nipponense (assembly GCF_015104395.2). Classification (NCBI taxonomy): domain Eukaryota; kingdom Metazoa; phylum Arthropoda; class Malacostraca; order Decapoda; family Palaemonidae; genus Macrobrachium; species Macrobrachium nipponense. The sequence continues at coordinate 74,989,548 of NC_061108.1, forward strand.
TTTTTATTTGGTGTCTGCAGCATTCTGCTTTTAAAATTATACTGACCTGTTAGCATATTAAAATTATGCAGTCTCTGCTATTGGGTCCAATGCCACTCTGGACCATTTTAGTAGTAATTCCATACATATATGTCATATCATAAATTTATGATGTTTACTTTGAACCTAAAAAATAATTATATGACATACATCATCGTCCTGAGTATTGTGTGTGGCTGATGTTTCATCACTGTCATGGATCACCTCTGCAGCAGCAGCTGCCCTCTGTGATGTAGCAGATGATCTGGGTCTTGGAGGTTCCTATTACAACATTTTATTGAGATAAATTATGATCTTAGATGTAGTGTTACACCGATACGATACTGGTATCGATATTGGCTGCCGATACTGACCTAAATACTGGATCGGGTATCGGTAGCTGATTGCCGATCCAGTATTGGCCAGTGTAAATATATTACACTCCTTTTTTCCCTGTCTGGTTTAGGCAGATTTTTATAACTGAACCTAAATGCAATTATGTGTTAAATTGGAGTTAAACTATGCTAATACCACTTGGATTTCAGTGACAATTGCTTTGAAAGGTAAGCAGAATTTACAGGGAGCTAGCGTAAAAATACAGAGGCAAACTCTGTAGCAGATTGGTACTTGGTATCGGCCGATACCTAAATTTCTGTATCGGTATCGGTAGCTGAAAAGGTGGATTGGTGCAACACTACTTAGTATTAAATGGTCACCATCCCATCCTGCACTTGCTGTAAGGATTTATAAAATGCTATATCAACCCCCTGAAAACACTGTGGTAGATCTGCTAGTTATTGTAAGCTCAACATAAATCCATAACTTACAACTTTAAGATGCACTGGGAAGTCAAATATTGAGGGCACCAACCCTGACCTGAGGCGGACAATCTGGCCTGTGCGGTCAAAGTCCTGCTCTGTAAAGTGACTGCTACAGAGAACTGAATGGCTGCTAGCATGGAACCCTTCTCTCCGCAGTGCAACTACCCATCTCCTCTGACGCTCCTTTTCCTTTGGAAATCTACAATACATATTTAGATAAATAGATTAATAACAATACATGTACAAAAATCACATAGATCAGCAGAACTTTAGTTGCACTGACCTTGAAAGTGTGAAACTTAAACTTTAACATGATAGACACATAGAGCTGAGCAGAAAATATTCTAAAACCGATCTGTATTATTGCTTGTATTACTGCTACAACAAATATAAAGAAACAGAGACCCTAGCAGATGGACAGACTACATTCTGGCGATTAAAATGATGTATGACAACCCTAGTTTTCTATCAGAACAGGAAAGATAACCCGGGATTAACCATAACTACTTTTGCAACATTCAGTTATATTGCAGAGATAGGGCTGTTGCTGCTGTTCCCGACAAAAAATGAGATTGTGTACATACAACAATAAACTTACTTATGAAATGTGATACCCTGCTCTCGGCTACGTAAATTTCGTATGTTGTTACAGCCAAATGCAGCACAATATTGAGGCATTTTAGAAAAAAACCACGTCTGAAACCACCTGTTTACGATTACCGCGCCAAGATGGCGGACCTGATGACGTATGTCTGGCCGGCCGATGCGGCATCTAGGCTTCTATATCTGTGGGTTTACACCTAAGCACTTTTGTGTTGCGGGCTTTTACGGCGTAGGACCGCAAGAAACCGCACGAAAGCACGCCACGTCGCTGGCAGTGGCTGGTGCTGACTGTTAAAGTCACATGGCGCTGCCAGGATTTTAAAACTTTTCATATTTCTGCGCAGTGTCTGGGGGCGTGATGAAGTCGCACGTAACCCTAAGCGATGACATGCGGTGTGGGTTCATATATACCTCCTGTTTGGGAGTGTTACGGCTCCTTGCTGTGCCCTTACGGCACCTTCATACATGATTAATAAATAGCGCGCACATGTTGCGGGGTGTGTTATGGCGTCTCCCTAGGTCGATTGGATGGAAGGTTGCCGCGCATTCTGGGGAGGATAAAAGGGCCCAGACAGACCACGGTGGCATCATTCGCGCTCTGACAGCCTGTTGACAATGTATAAAGAAATAGAATTTTATTTTTTTAATAATAAATTATTTTTTAGTATTCTTTATTATATTAATATTATTATTAGTTCTTAGGGTAATACAAAAGTATGGGAGCATAAAACAATGAAAAATACATCATGATCTTTATTTACAATTATGTACATTGGTTGGGTTATGTTTTATTACAGAGTTCTTTGGGTCCTCTAGTCGTCAGTAGCTGGTCGTCCTCGAGGAAACACCATTCGCTCTTGCCATTCCACTGCGCCTACATCCGATGAGTAGTACTGGGCCAGGTAATCTCTGACGGCCTTTGCTCGACGTGTGTAGTTTGGTCCCCTTCTTGCCATGAGTCGTTCCATGAGGTTCAGTGACTCCTACCTCCAGGTACCTGGTACGACTTTATGGTGTTGGTCCTCATGGTCGATGTCGGTGCAAGCACATGGGTAGCGTTGCAGTGCCAGGCTGTGCATGACAAATGCGCACAAAGTTATCTTCTTGCACACCTGCACATCCTGTTGCATCGTCGTCCCGAAGACTTGCCATCTCATCTGCAGCAGGCCGAATGCATTTTCCGCCACACGATGAGTGCGAGATAATCTGTAGCTGTATAGTCGTTTGGTGGGATCTGGTGATTGGTGGGAGTTGGGCTTCATCATCCTCAACTTGAGAGCGAAGGCATTGTCGGCGACTATGTGGAAGGGGATGCCTTCGACTATGTGGAAGGGGATGGGTTCGTCGTCGTTGGGCAAATTTCTGTCTTGTGGGAGTCCTGCTCGGTTGTTTGTGATGGCCCTGGCCAGGTTGCACTTCAGCCAGGTTCCTCCATCCCCAGCACCTCCTTCTGCACCGACATCGACGAACAGGAACCTGTACTTTGCATCGGAGAGGGCCATGAGGACGATGCTTTGGAACTTCTTATAAGTGAAGTACAGTGATCCTCCACCTTTGGGGTTTTTTATCACGACATGCTTCCCATCTAGGGCTCCCACACAATTGAAGTAGTTCCACTTTGAGGAGAATCATTTTGCTACGTCGTTCCATTCTTCTAGTGTCTTGGGGCACTTCATCGCTTCTGGTTTGTGTGTCGATAATGGCTTGGCAGACTAATGGGATAAACCGCCATATGGAACTCTTGGAGACTCTGAAGCTGTATTGGAGGCTTGTATAGTCGTTCCCACTTGCCAGGTGGCAGAGAGTGACCACCAACTTGAGTCCCACCTCTTGTGCAAGCGGCATTTTCATGTCCTTCTTCTTCAAAATGGGCATCAGCCTTTCAACCATCTCCTCGAACAACTCAGGGTAGATGAGTAGAAAGTTCTTGTGTCCTTTGCGGTCCTCGTTGTTCAGTTCTTGTAGTAGCTGGTCGTAGTCTCCATGTAGTTGTCGCCGTGTCAGCCACTCCCGAGCCCTAATCTGCCCTGCCCTGCCGACCTTTCTGTGTAATTGTGCAGGTGGCTGTGGCACTGTAGTACGTCTTCTCAACCCGCCAATGACCTGGACTGCACAGAGACACAGGGCAGCTACCAAAAATCTCTGGGTCTCCTGGGGTGAGAGGCTGTTGAGGCCCATATTGCATGCTGGGTGGGTGTGGAATGAAGGATGTGCTTGGCAGGCCTCTATATATACCCAAGGTTCATATCTGGCACGGTGCATGTGCAACAATCATGCACCGTTCCACATCGTGTCTCGTACAGATGTGCGCGCACTCCGCAACAACATCGCAAGCCCCCTGCAACACACCACTACATGGAGTAACAAAGCCGCAAGAGCGCGTGCCCTGGCATAGCAACAACCACCACAAAACCGCACCAACGCCGTAACATGCCTGTAACACACTGCACGGGTCCGCACCATGCCGCCCAATAACAGTAATTTTTTCTCCCCACCGCGTCAATTTTCGTGTTGTTTCTTGCGGTCCCACGCCGTAACAGCCTGCAACACAAAAGTGCGTAGGTGTAAACCTACCTTTATGAATTCCAACAAAGAAACAAAAGATTTCCACTAACAATGTTTACGTTATATTTTGTGTATCCATTTATTAGCCCCTCATTACTTTATAAAGCACTTCAATAACTCATCATAGAACCCCTCATTACAAAGAAAACGTCTATCCTTTGCTTCAGATTGATTGAAGTTCCTTAATTAAAGCCGATCATGGGTGGGATGAGAGTATAAGAAGAAAACCAATAGGGAAAGGGATGCTGCTGCTATAGAAAATACACTAGGAGTTTAGAGAGAAGGGTGGTTCAGGTAGAACATGATTATGTGAAGAAAGATAAAAACAGGGTTGACCAGGAGGGTTTTGACCACCTATACAAGCACAACAGCCTACAACATCATCATAACAGCAGTTTTCTCCTGAGAATATTCGACCATTCCCAAAAGCAGGAGAGATGAAAGAGACAGCTAAATGCAGAAAGCAGGGATGATGCATGATTGCAATAGACACTCCAGAAAAGCTTGAATGTAAACAGAAAGAACAAACGTAAAAGCCATAAATCTTAGCCAAGAAGGAAATAAAGTTTAGAAATGATATCTTAAGAACTTCATAAAGCAAGAAAAAATACTGAAAAGTTAGACACAGGACCAAACCAGTGATGAAAACCTTCATCGTCGTCTTGAAGATCTCTTGACAGCCGAGCTTAACAATAATTGTTCTGACGTCTTAGAGGAAGAGATCAAAGGCACAGAAGTTGGTTTCTTTGATAAATTCCCAGAGGAGGGAGACTTTTGTTCTTTTTGGAATAGATCCAGTAAAAGGTAGCAAAGTCTATTATGTAGCTAAATTAATCAGCATTTTAGAGGAGTATGATGAATTTCAAATTTCTTATTCAAGAAAATCACAGAAATTTGTCACTAATAGTTTTACATTTCCATAAATTAAGGATAAAGTAACTACTGGTAAAGAGGTAATTGGAGGGCTTCCAAACCCAGTTCAGCATAGTATTAAAGGAAAACAGGGATATATCAAAGGTGTTAGGACAACATTAAATAAAATTTAGGAACAACAAATGTCATGTATTTCAGTTACATTTTGTTTGGTGTTTACTCATGAAGAGAATGAATTCAAGCATTTTGGTTATTGATTAATTGGCTGGCGAGGATTTTTCATTTAGTTTTTGTTTTGAAGGATATAATATTCTTTAAGCCAATTTTAACATTTATTCTCAGCAAATATCGTGGTGTTTGAGTTACATTTTCTGTCTGCCAATCACCAAGGGAGAGAATAATCTTTCAAGTTGATTTTGGTTATTTCAGTTAAAAATTTCGTATGGTATTTATATTTCATTTATCATCTGACTTGAAGGTGAATATCATCAATTATATTAGCTGTCCGAATCATCCCATGCTCTTGTCCGAATCATCACCATGGGTAAGGAGGATTCGGACATTTTGGAAATTTTTATTTGAAGATATATAGCTTCAAGTATAGTAAGGTATACGACTTACGCATTCACTCGTAAATGTAGGATGATGAGGCTACACACTGACATGTCAACGACATCTCTGATCCTTAAACTCTTATTTCTAGATAAAAAAAAAAAAAAAAAAAAGTCCGAATCATCACCGCTCCCACCTACTATCAAAATTAGTAGCCTACAATCATAGGACTTTCTTCGATTTATGATAATAATAATAGAAATGATGATGATATTAATTTGTAAAATTGGAATGATTCTTCAAATATAAATATATAAATAATTGAAAAAATTAATCAAGGGATTCATGATGCTTACTAAAGCGGGCCATACATTATCCAACTTGGTTGGACAACATTGTTGGCCAACAATTTCTGCACTAGAGCATACACTGTAAGACCAAGTCGTCCAACATTAGTTATAGCTGTCGATCTGTATTGAATAACACGCTCTGTGGCATATTATTGTTGTCTTAGAATTTCAAATAAAATCATTACGGAATGGAAGTAGATGAAGAAATACTTTTATGTGGTACAATAATCAGTTTATGTGCAACTGAGAACGAAAAAAAAGTACGTAAAAAAAGAAAGCATTGGGCAAAACAATGGTTGCTAAATCGCTCACATAATTCTCATGTGAATTTGTTACGTGAACTAAAAGAAACTGCTCCAGATGATTACAAAAATTTCTTGAGAATGGACAATGAAACCTATCAGGAGCTGTTAAGCCTGGTTACGCCTTTCTTGAAAAAAAAAAAAAAGCTACGAAAATGAGGGATGACGTGATAACAGTACACCAAAAGCTGTCAACAACTTTACGATTTTTAGCGACCGGTCAATCATATGAGGATTTAAAGTTTTTGACGAGAATTGCTCCCCAAACTATAGGTCAGTTTATTTTACCTACTTGCAATGCTATAATTAGTGTGCTAAACAAGAAGAAAATAATTAAAACTCCAACAACAAAAGATGAATGGAAAGAACTATCTACGTCCTTTGAAAGAAAGTGGAATTTTCCACACTGTATTGGAGCGGTAGACGGTAAACATGTCAACATAAAAAAACCAGCAAATTCAGGTTCATACTATTATAATTATAAAAAAAACATTCAGCATTGTCTTGTTTGGCATTGCAAATGCCAACTATGAATTCATATATGCTGAGGCTGGAGCAAATGGAAGAGCATCAGATGGAGGAGTTCAATCTAACAGCAAATTCTTTGAACAACTTGAAAACGATGACATTACATTTCCAGATCCAGAGGATTTACCTGTAGGAAATTATGGGAAAATGCCGTATGTCAAGGTAGGAGACGATGCATTTGCCCTCTCTGAAAATCTAATGAAACCCTTCACTGGTCAGCTAACAGATGAACAAAGAATCTATTGCTATGGATTATCTCGAGCAAGACGGATTATTGAAAATTGCTTTGGGATTCTAGCTAGCAGGTTTCGGATTTTATTTACTACTATAAATTTAGCACCTGAAAAAGCCGCACGAATCACATTGGCATGCTGCTATCTACACAATTATATCTTGAAAAAGAATAGACAGTTATATTTTCAAGGCGCTGATATAAAAAATATAGATACTGCAACTGTACAGGAGGGTTCTTGGAGATCTGATCCGCAACAACTAGTCCCATTACAACCAACTCAGAAAAGAAATTCTACCACATGTGCTAAGCAAGTAAGGAACATGTTTTGTCAGCATTTCTATACTGATGGTGCAGTCTCATGGCAGTGGAAAATGTTAGGATTACAACAACCTTCTGCAAGGGTAGAACAGCAATAAAACATCAAAAACTGATAAAGTTTATTACCATTAAGTAATATACATTATAAAAATGTATTAACTGAATATTACATTCTTAATGAAAATAACAGATTTCCTTTAAACAATGAAAAATGAAAATAAAATATTGTACCAGGTATACTACAACATTATAAAAATACATAAACTAAATATTACATTGTTCAAAAACGTTTCCTTTAAATAATGCAAACTAAAAATAAACTACTGTACCAAATGATGTATTTTTATCCTTGAAGTTTCGAGACATTTTCATTGGATAAATGATAAGTGCATACAGGTTGGGTTGAAAATGTCAATGGGGTTGATGCACGAGTACTTGACCTACTGGACGATAGTGACACAGAATCCAAGTGTTAAACTGGTTTAACTTGGATCCCATTATAGGAAGTTCATCAATAGCTTTTTTTGCACACAACTTTTGTGTCTCGTTCAGCTTTCTGTAGGATACCACCCAGCTATCCGCATAGATTGCGGCTTCGTCCTTCATGAGTTTCTGCTCTTTTATGAAATCTAAATGTTCGACGGCTTTTTGCAAATAGTGATCTTTAGTTGTATCATGAGTAGTCCGCATTTTTCTCTTGGTACCTGCTGTATTTCCAATTCCCTGGTCATCGCTCTCATCCAAATTACTATCTCCAGGTATCTGGATTTCTTGATCTCCTAAAAAATCATGCAGCAAATCGAAATACCATAAACTTGGTTCGTACATGTCATCACCGCCCGCACCAGACTTTTCAGACTTTTCCCTCTTTTTCAATTCCCTCCTATAACAAGTTCTCATATTGTTTATTTTTTTTTTAATCATCTAGAGTGGCATTGCTAACTATTTCCTTAAGGTTATTCAACAGTACTTCCCATGCTTTATTTCGTTTGTTTTTATTTTTATATTTTTCGCTTTTCACTTTCCAAATCGCAGGTAAACTTCTGTATGTATCAATGAAACTTCTCCACTGTTCAGTGTCATTTATATTTGCCATCACGTCTATTTAACACTTTTATAAAACAGCTATTTCCAAAAGAACGTGTCTTTAAAGCAAGGACTACTCGCAGTCAAACTAGGCTTCCAACTGATGTTGGTTGTGAAGTTTTACAACAAGCGCACACACTGTCAAAAGGTTGTACAACATTAGGCCACGCCCCCTTAAAATCAAAGCTGCTTTGATTCTCTCCAACCAAACCAACCAACCAAAATCTTGTTGTACAACCTGCCCATACACTGTCCAACATTTCATACAACCCAACCAAGTTGTACAACAAGTTGGATAATGTATGGCCAGCTTAATGACGTGTTCTTTCTTACATATTGTTGTCACCGCATCAATATGTCTACGTTGAAAAATTATGCATGAAATGCATTAATAATAATAATAATAATAATAATAATAATAATAATAATAATAATAATAATAATAATAATAATAATAATAATAATAATAATACTAACTGGATGGAAAAGTGAACAAAAATAGCTTAAGTGGACTACAATGCAAGCAGTGACTTCTCACAGCGAACTTATTTTTGTGACCGGTTGTTTTCCGCGTCCTGGTTACGCCTTTCCGTAGCCTCTCCCGACCCGCACCCGCAGTCAGGCAGTGACGCTTAAGGCTGCAGTTGCATGCTAAGTTTGTCCTTGAAATGTGTGATATAATGACATTCTTTAAAAGTTTCTTAACTCCCAAAGTGATTCAAGTAATGTGGCAAGGATGTAAGAGCTTTACTGTGCTGCTTAATGTGAGAGGCAGGGAGTAAGTCATAAGGTTGAACTGACTTCCCCTCTCAAGAACATAGGCTTAGCCTAGGTAAGCTGGTCTCGGCGGCTGGGAATCACTCGCCGTGTGGTGCCCCTTGGTAAGTATAATCTGTTTTGGTTTGTGTCAGTGCCTCAGTGGTAGAGAACTATCGCATTTAGGCTCTGGCTTGTCATTTATTTATTTGATAATAATAGCTGTGACACGATAGTGACATTCATCCCCTAGGGACTGGTACTAAAAGCAGCTGAAATCCACAGGACAGTGTGTTCAGTACCAGCCCCTCAGGAATAAAAGTAAAAACAAACAACAGAGGGTAAGTTATTCAGATTATCACACTACCTATTATGTCTGTTCTCCAGTCAAAAGATAACTTGAATAAACTAACCTACCATAGGTATAGCCTATTTTGCACAGCCCTCAACTAGGCTCTACAGTAACCTTTAAGGTTTGAACATTAATGACGTGCATTTCGGTAGAGACTCTGGATCCCTTTATATCCTACACATATGGGGACCTTAGTGGGAAACAGTTGGGGGATGGGTTACAAACAAAATGAGTGAAATACATAGGCCTAGGGTAAACAATCGAATGGCCACCTGGCAACCACCTCTACCATATTGCGACCACCTTCCCTTAAAAATAACAATAGCCTAACACTTCCTGTAACCCAGGATAGATATGTCACGCCCCAGTGTCCGTCGAAGTAATACCTAGAGACCCACTTTCCTCTCGAAGTACTTGTTGTCTCCCAAGTCACAAAGACCATAATGAAAGTCTAGCCATGCGCAGTGCTATCTTACCTCCATGACACTTTTGAAATTTTTTGCTTAAAACGTCTTACATATAGGGGAAACAAGAGACTGGACTACCTGATCCAGTTTTCACTGTGTGTGGATCCACCCTTCGAAAAAGTACTTTAACACATCCTGACACCTGAGATGGGCACCAGTTACGAGTCATCGGTGGTGAGAGCAGCAGCTTGAGACCTCTACTATTCTTTCGAAGTAAGTATATATTTTCTCAAAGTTTGAATTAAGGTCATATTTTAAGATTAAACCGAGGTTGATGAATGTCTAGCCATCCTCAGTGCAAACATAACTCCATTATGCTTTTGAAATTTTTACTTACAACGCCAAAAATGTCGAGGATTGACGCCATCTCGATGGTTGCAGAGTCACTTGTATCAATAAACTTTACATTCCATTTCCTAAATCCGCACACCGCTTTTACCCATAGACGCTGGGGCACTTTCTTCACAACAATCGTCAACAATGACACCAACCGCCTGGTACATCTAAGGAAACTACGATTTTTTGGTAGAAAGAAGAAGCATGCACTAGATAATTATTTAATAAATAGTTAAACTGCAATACAAGGTCATGAATTGCTTACTAGATTTTTTTACATATTCATGATTAATAATTTGAAATTATTTGTTGTTGAAAAAGTAACTAGATTCCTGACTCATATATCAACAGTTTTGCTGTGAACAGTACCTACGGCGTTGTTTGCACTCTTCTATTGTTTATCAGTGTTGCCAATTGTTATGTGTTTACCCTCCAAACTGGGTATAAGACTTACAGGTAGATCTAGGGTACCTATCCGCAGCAGCCCAGACTATGGCAGTTGCTGTTTTTCTATGCAGTTTTACCTACTGAACAAGAATTTGAAGTAATTTTTATTCGGACGACTGTAACTTACCTTTGAATTCTATCCTATGGTAAAGGGGACCCCCATTGGGAACCGGGGTTTTGGCTGGGGACAAAACCCTGGGGAGAATTATGCCGTTCTACTCTTATCCTACAGTAAGGGGAACCCCAGTGGGAACCGAGGTTTTTGGTGGGGAGAAACCACTTTGGGGGGAGGTTTTGTCGTGTTATTGTGGTATTTCCCGTTATTTATGAATTTAAAACACGAAATATAATCGAAAATAAGAGATGACAAAATCGATAGTGGAGCCGTTTCACATCCAAATCCCATCTACTACTACTACTATTACAACACCGAATCCTACTACGCATGCGCCAATTCTACTGCGCATGTGCTCGTTGTAAGGGAGCTTTTGTTCTAAATGCAGACTCCTTAGTGAGGAAAAAAATGGGGGTGTACGGGAGGGGTACATGTATTTAGCCAATCACATTGCAGTATGACCCCTGCATTGCTATAGGACCGAGTGAAGAATTGGGGGGTATCCATACATTGAGTTACATAAATTCATTTTCCTAATTTGTTTTTTGGTCATGTTAAATGAATTCTAGTGTTTATTCCTGTTTCCTTTATCATAGTATTTGTATAATATTTGTTTTGTTTTGTCCTCACCTAATAATTTTGCCATAAATACCTTGAAATATTAAGTTATAATTGAGGACAGACTCCTGAAAATGCCTATGTGGTTGGACTAGAAGTGGGTGTTAGGACGACTCGATACCTACCTTCCTGTCGGTTACATGAAATTGCAAGTTGCTTGGGATATTCCATACATGATTTATACATGATTTATACACAACTCACTCCCTCCCCTTTCCAGTATTCACATCTGGCTGTTCGCGTTTCATCATTAAGAATACATTTCATACCCATGACAATTTCTTTGTTAAAATTTGACCTTATTGGAACATCTACTTATATATATTCCATTATATCCTTTTACACACATTTCAATTTACACCTTTTTCTCCCTTCTCTTTCCATTATCCACCTCTGTACATTTATGCTCATGATTTTACAATCTTTTCTCACCCATAAAAAATTTTTGGATAAAATTTTGCTATTATTAGAACATTTTCATCGGATATATCTTAGGCTACCTTCAAGTTGGTCTTCCTTTACGGGGGGGGGGGGGGGGGGGGGGGGGGGGGGGGGGGGGGGGGGGGGGGGGGGTTATGCGCCCCCCTCATCAGATAATATGTTCTACTAGGTTAGGTTAGTATGTTAATCTATTTGTTGGTCTTCCTTCAAGTTTGTCTTTCTTGAAGGGGGGATCCGCCCCTGGTCAGGTAACACGTTCTACTAGGTTAGGTTAGATTAGGTTGGTGAAGTTAGGTTGGTTATATCTTAGTCTACCTTCAAGTTTGTCTTGACCCCCTCGGTCAGGTAATATGTTCTCCTAGGTTAGGTTAGGTTAGGTTGGTTAGGTTAGTATGGTAACCTATATGTTGGCCTTCCTTCAAGTTTGGCTTTCTTTACGGGGGGGTACAGGGGGGCTCCGTCCCCCAGTCAGGTAACACATTCTACTAGGATAGGTTAGGTTAGGTTGGTGAAGTTAGCTTGGTTATATCTTAGTCTACCTTCAAATTTGTCTTTGTTCCGATGCGTAATACAAACCCTCGGTCCTTTAACAATAGGAAGTAGCTAGCGGCAGCTGGAACGGTCGTAAGCTTCGAACAAGGGGAGAACGGTAGTTAACTGCTTGTCCGACAGTGCGCGCGCCGTGCGCCTGGGAGGTGAAGAATCACTTTTGCTTTCGGCCGCGTGTGTGGAGGACGTGTTCGTCATCGCTCTCTGCCCGCTTCATCGTCGTATGCTTTGTTTATATTGTGTTTTCCACTACTGGTTTGTTTGGTTTGAAAATGAAATCGTAAGTACTCTGTTTTCATTTTCATTAATTAAATAAATTATGGGTCAAGGAATGGAGCTATCGCCATAGATGCGGCACTTTCCGCTCTTTTCCTGAAGTTGATCCTCATGAATAATGTTCTCGGTGTTGAGGGCGGGAGCGCGCTCGTGCCGAGTCGTTTATTTCTGGGTGAAATTGTGAAAGTGAAACTTGTAAGTACAGTACTCTTTTTCATTTATATTTGCCCTGTGCGCTCGGGGCCAAGGGCGCTAATTTGTATGAAAGCGAACGCAAGAGCAGTATTCTTTTTCATTTTCATATATTATTTGATTATGGATCAAGTTTTCCGCTCTTACCCGGGAATTGATCCTTCCCCTTTTATATTGTGTGAAAGTGAATCGCAAGTGCAATATTCTGTTTCACTTTTATATATTATTTCATTGCATCAATATTCAACTGTGCGGGGGCAGGGGAAGCGAAGGCCTGCCAAGAAGTCGTTGGAAAGCTCTCCCGCGACTCCCTTGGTAACTGATTCTTCGTCTTCTTTCCTGCCCCCCCCTCCCCCCGCTAAGCTCCCACGAATGGCACCTTCCCCTTCGGGGGGGAGGAGTATCCTGTCGAGCATGGAGATGGCTCTCGGTGCCCCGACGTACAATTGTATTCGGGGTTTCCCGTTCGTTCGGGGTGGGGCTCGCCCCCCCACGCGAGGGTACCCCCCCCCCCCACTAATCACCCTTTTGTTGCTTCCGCAGAACGAGTGACCTTGGACAGGTGTGGGCGTCCTTGGGTCTGCAGGGCGTGCCTAGTGTCCAGGGGTTGATTCAGCGTCTGGCGGGGTCGGGGGCGGTCACCCATGGAGCGGTGACCACCACAACAACAAACAATCTCTACCCCAGGGTATGGCCCCCGCTCCTCACTTGTGTATACCCCGCATGTGATGACGGTGACGCCGACAGCCGCCGTGCAAGGGCCGATCGCTGTCATACCGAGGAGGGGTGTGCTGTCTCCACCTGGGTTCTTGTGCTGCCGACCCCAGACTTCCGCTGCCCGAAAATCTCTCCCCTGGACCTGCCACCGGTACCCAGGATGTCGATGGCTGAAGCTAAGCCTCCTGGGTTACCTGACTTGCCTGCCGTACCTGCTGCTGGCCCAGCCGCTCCTGCCCACGTCGTTCCTGTCCACGGTGCTGCTGCCCCAGACTCAGGTCCTTCCGGACAGGTGCAGCCAGGCCGTGTTGCTTCGGCAATTGCCCCGGCTCCGTCCTGGATGGAGGATCTGACGTCTGTCCTGCGGGAGCTGACGAAGAAGAAGAGGAAGGTGTCGTCATCGTCTTCTTCGTCGTCTGCTGCCGCCTCTTCCCCTTTGACTTCTAAGGCTACCAAGCCGAAGAAGAAGAAGGCTGCCTCCCCCACCCCTAAGAAGTCTCCTTCGGGAACTTCTAAGGGCCCGTCCCACTCCGGTGGGAGGGGGGGTCCTTCTGCTGGTCCTCCTGCTCCTTCGTTAACAGGGCCCGTCTCCCCTTCCGCAAGGAAGAAGAAGACGGGGACCAGAGGGGTACCGGTTACCACCGGTACTTCCTCGCCTGGTGTTAGCGGCACTGCCGCTATGCCAGGTTCCGGCTCGGTCTCTCGTGGCGCCAGAGTTTGCTCGGCACCAAGACCACGGCACGGAGCAGAAGGCTGGTGAGAGCTGCTCAGGTGACTCTCGCCAGGCCAGCTGGTAACCCGGGTTTCCCCCCTAAGAAGGCTCCTTCGGGAACTTCTAAGGGCCCGGGGGTGGTTCTTCTGCCGGTCTTCCTGCTCTTTCGGGAACAGGGCCCGTCTCTCCTTCCATAAGGAAGAAGGTGGGGACCAGAGAGGTACCAGATAACAACGGTACTTTCTCGCCTGGGGTTAGCGGCGCTGCCACTACGCCAGGTTCCGGCTCGGTCTCTTGTTCGCGAGAGGTTCCGAGTATATGATCTCCCGCGGGAGACCGTACAGCCAAAGTTTTGGCGCCAGAGTTCGCTCTGCGCCAGGACCGCGGCACGGAGCAGAAGCTGGTGAGAGCCGCTCAGGTGACTCTTGCCAGGCCAGCGGCCGCTCTCGCAGTGACCAACTGGTAACCCTGGTAGACGTGACTGTCCCTGACCAGCCACGGGCTGAGGCTGGGAAGAGGTCCCCCCTCCCGATCGTTGGCGCCAGCCTCGGCTAGTACCAGCGGTATGACGTGTCGCGAGGACACGCACCGGTCTCACTGCGACATTGGTCTCTGCAGGTCTCCTGACCGCCGCTCCCACAGGGACCGGGCGGATAGGGGGACCAGCGGCAGCTCCTCTGCACACGAGATCAGGACCGCTGTCCTCGGTCCAGCCGTTTTTCCCAGGGAAACGGCTCGACTAGGCCTGCAAGTTGGCGTTCGTCTGCAGCCCTCCAAGCCCGCTGGTTCATAGTGGACGGTCCCCTTAAACTGCCCGAGGCAATTCAGTACCAGCTGGCTCTCCGAGATGCACGGTCGGTTATGTGTCTCTCCTCTGCATTGATTGACTACCAAACCGTATCTCTGCCCAACAATCACGGACTTAGGTCTCTGATTAACGGGGAGTCTCACATACATGAATGACCATCTACTGCCGTGACACACTAGTATTTCATCACCTTCGACATTGCGAGAATTTTCAACAAAGATATCTCTTGGACTCTTTCATCTTTCTGTTTACCACACGGTAACAGGAGTCTGTACTAGTCTACCGCTGCATCGCACTGCGATAATGCAAATGATTTTGCAGATATCTGAGCTTGTCTTCAAAATATCTTGTATTCGTAGGTGTGCAACTGTTCATTGTTCACCCCGAATTAACAGATGTATCGGAAGAAATCGCCTACTCCCCAACCTGCCAGCTCTACTTCCAAATGTTCAGCCCATGAGAAGCAGTTCTTCAGGCGGTACTCCCCTGTGTTTTCATTACTGAAAAACGCCCCGCTGTCATTGCAACTATGACTCCTCACCGGACAGCAATGAAATAGCAGTTAGCGTTTTCAGTCATTTGTAAGCTCATGTTCAGAATCTTGAGAATCCTTCTCTCGATTCGGCTGTGAAGACGTAGGTTGCATTCAATGTCTACCTTCGTCTTCAACGGCACAGTGTTGTTTCTCCTTAGCCGAGATTCAACTACTATGAGAATGTCTTGCCTTCAGGGACCTCGGTCTCTAGAGGGCAATTGACTTTCGCCTGTTGGGCACATGCCTTAAGACGATCATCACCTCGCCGTCCGGCATCGGTGACAAACAAATACACTATTTGTTTGGTCTTTTGGCATAACCCTTTAAAGGGCGAAGGTCACGTGACTTACTCGGATGCTTGGACAACTTGCCTCCCTCACTACCGAACCAGTCAGTCGGCAGCTGTCAGAGCGCCCGAGTCAGTTACAAACTACGCTGTGGACTTAGTTCGGTTGTTCCAGATCAATCATTACTTCGTCCTAATAGCTTGTCCCAGTACCCATACCATCGACACCTACTATGGAGTGTCGGTGTCCTATCCACTACCAAGAAGAAGAACTTCGCTGCATGGGGATAGGAGGATGTGAGACACTTCACTGCAGATGGATAGACCAGTATGAGTATTGGACATCACCGAAGTTGTGAAGAGGGATAGGTCATGCGACTATTCCCTTCTTTTCCTCTGAGGGAACTGCATGACTTTTCCTGCGAAGTCAAGCATCCAGGGGATGGGGATCCGTGACGCTCGATTTCGTACCGAACTTCGTAGCGAAGACTCAGAACCCTTCGGTCCCTGATGATCGGTTCGAATCCTTCACAATCCCCTCCCTAATGGACTTCACCGCCTTTGATGCGAAGGAGATGCTGCTTTGTCCGCAAGAACTTCTCCGTGGCGCAGGTACTGAAGGCAGGGATCTGGTCCAACCAGACCACATGCACCTCCTTCTACCTTTGTGATATTGCCTACAGGTCCTTGGATCTTTTTCCTTGGGACCCGTGGTGGCTGCTCAACACGTTGTGTAGCGAACCCAGACCCTCGCAGGCTGAACAGCATCGAGTCCTGGTGTGACTGTAAGAATGGATGAGTGAATGAGGGTGTGACTGGCTCCTCTTCCCATCTTTTTCTTCCCCTCTACCTGTGGGTAGAGGGATACGGTCGTCACCCTGCTGGATAAGGACGAGATGCAGGTGAGCTACTCAACAGAGCCCCATCCTATCCCTTTCACTAGGGATGGGAGCAATTATCCACCACTTCCCCCAACAAGGAGGCGTGGAAGTGGAAAACAACAAGAGACAAACCCATAACTTTATGTTGCCTCTTGCAAACAGGAACAAGTTCTTGCTTGCTGCTACGAAGAGATACGCTTGCCTCTCTCTTAGTACTTGGTCCAGAGGTCTGACCATTGATCCTGCGGTGCACACCCCGATCAATCGGACAGAGGCTTGGATCCCTCCCTCGCTCTTACGACCAGGGAGGCATTCCAAGGTTGGGCGAACACCAGTCTGTTCATAAAATACTCAGATTCCTCCCACCAAGAAGTGAGTCTTCTATTGTTGTAAAGGACGCGGTGTTTGTATTACGTATCGGAACAAATGACAAGTTTGTCGAAATTGCATTTGTTCCGATACGTAATACAAACCCTCGGTCCTTTAACAATAGGAAGGTAACTAGCGGCAGCTGGGACGGTCGTAAGCTTCGAACAAGGGGAGAACGGTAGTTAACTGCTTGTCCGATCGTGCGCGCGCGCCCGTGACGGTGAAGAACCACTTTTTGCTTTCGGCCGCGGGTGTGAAGGACGTGTTCGTCATCGCTCTCTGCCCGCTTCATCGTCGTATGCTTTGTTTATATTGTGTCTACTAATGGTTTTGTTTGACTTGAAAATGAAACTGTAAGTACACTGTTTTCATTTTCATTACTTAATTATGAATCAACATGGAGCTATCGCCGTAGAGACGGCGATTTCCGCTCTTTTCATGAATTGAACCCTTGAATTATGTCTCGGTGCCGACTGCGCGACTCGCGCCGAGTCATGTATTTGGGCGAAAGTGTGTAATTGAAAGATGTAAGTACTCTTTTTCATTATATTTTTTGCCCTGTGCGTTCGTTGCCGAGAGCTTGATTGCGCTCGGCCACGAAACCTCTTATTTTGTATGAATAGAATGCAATGAAAGTGGATTCGCAATGCAGTTTTCTTTTCATTTTCATTTATTAATTGCATCAAATTTAATTTTCATACATTCAACTTTCCTGTCAGATATATACATAGCTATCGACTCAGTCGTCCCCGACAGAATTTCAAATTTCGCGGCACTCGCTACAGGTAGGTCAGGTGATCTACCGCCCTGCTCTGGGTGGCAGGGACTAGGAACTATTCCCGTTTTCTAATCAGATTCTCTCTGTCGCTGGCGGTATCAACATTGTTGTTACTTCCTCCTGACTAGAATCGTTTTTCGCAAAGCTTTTGATCATCTCTCGCTGATATTTGGTGACGTACTTGATCGTTGTTTGGCATTCGCTATCGTGGACTGTTTTTTGGACTTGGTTTTTGGAATTCGTGAATATGTCTGACTCTAGTGTTAGTTTCAGAGTGTGTGTGAATGAGGGCTGTAAGGTGAGGATTCCGAAAGCTTCGGTAGATCCTCATACTACTTGTAGTGGGTTGTAGAATGGTTGAATGCTCGATTGAGAATACGTGTAACGATGTGAGAAATTGAGTGCACAAGAGTGGAAGAATCTAACTTCATACTTGAAGAAGTTAGAGAAAGATAGAGGAAGGCGCTTATAAAACCCGCGAGAATGTCTACATCTCATGATTTACTGTCTAGTTCTGTAGCTTCTTCCTCTGATAATCATGCCCATTCTGTTTCAGCCCGTTCACGTTCAATTGCTAATCCCTCTAGTTCTGCTTCGGAAATAGCGGAACTCAGAGCTTCCCTTCAGAAAATGCAGGAAAAAGTCGCAGCATTGGAAGGTAAGGAAAGTGAATGTGGTTTCGCTAGTGATATTAGTGTCCCCAGTGTAGTGGAGGGGGCGTCTGGTCGTCTCTGCGACGCTCCCAGGCCTAGACCTCTTCCAAGCTCCCTGGGCCCGGAGGAGAATGGAAAGTCGAAAGCCGCCTACGGGGGTTGTGGAGAATCCCAACGATCAGGCGTCCCTTCGGCAGAATCGACAATATCACATACTGCCAAGGACCGCTATAGGAAAAGCGTCCTTCGAGAGTGCTTTTCGTCGTCTAGTTCGCCTTCTCCGAGAAGAGGATGGAAGGAGTCGAAACTTTCCCGTCCTCTGAAGAGGAGTATGAAAGAGCATGAACTCAATTCTAGTCCCGAGCGCTTCTCTGAAGAAGGAGCGCCTTCGGTAATAAAGAAGGCTAGAATACATTCAGACTCTGGGTCTGGAAGGGATCCTAGAGCGCCTTCCAGATCTCCCTCTCCTGATTCGAAAGATTCCTCAACCAGGAGAAATATTAATGAATATGCAAGAACAATT
>NC_061108.1:75009109-75031609 GCF_015104395.2 Macrobrachium nipponense
TTATAGAAATTCTATTTGCTTATTTGTTTCTTAATTTTTAAAACGATTGCAATCCTTAACTAAAGTTGCATTGCACACACGGAAATAAAGAATAGGTTATGTGGATGTCATGTGACCTATGAACCACATGTGAAGTTCATGAGCTAAGCATTCCTTTTCTCCAGTCAATCTGCTTCGCAAGCGGAGACGACAGACACAGATGAGGCCTGTTGTAAGCAGATATTGAGGTTAAAAGGAACAAAAAGTGCTGATACGGCAATGATGACGTCGTCACTTGGCAGGAGATTGCTCTCAGCCAGCTAAGAGTTACGTGACTTGCTGTAATTAAATACGACTTTAGTATTTTCAAATGATATATTTCTTGTTTTAATTCTCCACCCACATGAGAAGAATGTCTGAAAAAAAAAAACAGTACCAAAATTGAACAATATATTAGTTTCATGTTGGAAATCTGCATGATTGTAAATAAATTTAATTATGTTAAATTAAATATTCCATATTCAAACTAATGAAAAAGGTTTCCATACAAATTCTATATATATTATTAGCCCTGTATAAGATTCATATAGGATTATTCCATAGATAACATTTTCACTTCTAGACTTCCTGACTTTAAATCTATTTTATTTTATTTATTATTTTCAATTTTATTTTTTATTTATTTATTATTATTTTTTTTTTTTCATTGACTACGAATATAAATCACCGGGACAGACAATATGTCAGTAGGTTTTGATATGTGTTTGAACCTTTAGCTTATTTGTCGTTACTAAAGCTTTAAGTTAGAGTTCAAATCTTTACGCATGTATATATTTGGATATTTTAATTAACCTATGGTTACGTTTTGCTTATTGATTTTATCGTGATTCCTTTTTTATTATAATTTGTAACCCTTCCGACTTCTTACGGAGTGTATTATATTGACTCCACTTGTATCCATATTTATTTTATTTTCTATATTTATTATTTATATATTTTTTTATATATATTGATAAATTTAATGTTGGCTTGAATATGTGGAAGAGTGTTCTAGCGGCGTACAGTATAAGGCTACTTGCGGTATCATTTCTACAGATACGAGATATGAATGATAAAGGTATTTAAAACCGCGAGAACCGCTATAATCTAGTTCGAATCCAATATCACGAGTTGTAAACTCGTAAGACATGACACTTTCTTATTATCTCCTTATTCTTTACCAAAACGATTCACTGGGTGATAAAGTATATTATTGGTTTTCTTAATGGATAGGAATTCACACAACGTGTTAAGGAGATTATTATTGATTTACACCACCCAAGTCAGGGATTATTATGTGTTGAATTCCATGTTTACTGATTTAGCACTCATAAATATTCCTAACGCACTCAATTGCGGTGTTTGTTTTTAGTGCTATTAATTCTATATAACGTGTCAAGGAACTATTAACACTAAGAAGTGTTTATTCCTCTGTCAGACTCGTAATTCTGTTAATAATTCTACGTATATTCTTTCAAGGATTGATTTGGCACAGGATAGGCCCCTAAACTGACAGGTGTCTTAGTGTATCCCTTGTTTTCATGACACGTGTTACAATTAGTTATGTGCTTTTTATATCTGTAAGCATCGTAGGCCAGTAAAACAGTGATTTGGCTTTCTGTGACATAATAGGGAACCCTGGATAACGGAATGCAACCAGTTTAGGACGATTGGTATGAAAGAGATTATTACTACTACCTGATTGTTAGTCACCCGCTGTGTTCTTCGGGTTTTCCTCGTCACGGACCTACATATAATACTACATTTGATTACATAATTCTGATACACATACTTTAAATATACTTTGCTTTAGGGTTTCTGCTCGAAGTGTTTATTGTTTTTGCTTAGCCGCTGACCCTGTTTCCGTCCGAAGTGTTTATTGTTTGCTTATTGCTGCTGACTCTGTTTCCGTTCAAAGTGTTTATTGTTTTGGTTATGTCTGTTGACTCTTGATTTGTTCAGTTTGTAACAGTTCTGCGCTCCAACCCAGATTTTCAATGCTCGCGATCTCTTGGGTTAAGGAATTTTCTTGTTTAGATACGGTTTTAACAATAGGCACGGATGTTTCTATATTTTTTAGTCTAATTAATGGTTCTTTGCAGTATGGTGCGGGATTGCGGGATAATGCGTCAGCTATGATAATTGCTTTCCCAGGTAGATATCTTATCTTGGCTCCAAAGACCTGAATGATCATTTGTCACCGAGTTCCTTTTGGACTGTGATTAAAGCCTTTGAAAAACTCGGTAAAGGACTCATGTCCAGTAAGGACTTTATCAGGATAGCCATAGATAGTGAACTTAAAATGTACTAGTGAGTTAAAGATACCTAGCCCTTCCTTGCCTATTACTGTATATTTACTTCCAGAGGGCATTTAGGTTACGTGAATAAAAAGCTATAGGAAAACTGTTTATCATATTACTGTAGTAGTACCCCTCTTACCCCACCTTGGTTCTGAGGGCGTCGCTTGCAATAAAAAAAAAAAATTTCCTTATTTAAATCAGGGATTTTTAAGTTAGGTGAGCTGGCATTATTCCGCTTTTAAGATATCGAACGCCTGTTGATGCTTTTAGACCATAATAAATCTACGCTCTTCTTCGTAAGATCTGTTAAAGGAGCTGCTATGATTGAAGACGTTGGTATATTTGTATACAATTGTAATACCCACTACAGTGCAAAAGTGCTGTATCCCCCTTTTTATGTTAATAGGTACCGGAAGTTATGAATAGCCGACCCCTTATCATGGACTACTTTTAAGACCTTGACTAGACACATAAAACCTAGATAAACATGTTCGGTTTTTTAAAAAACTCACATTTAGATATTTTACTCTGAGATTATTTGTCTTTGTCTCTGTAGCACTAGCTCTAGTTTACGTGAATGTAACTTCTAAGGTATTTAGAAAAGATTATAAGACCAACCATATAAGCAGTAGGGTATCCCCTAAAAGTCTCCAAACACTATATTGTAATTGGGGCGCAACGTAAGCCGGAGGCATACGTTAAAAATTGATTAATGTCCCCCTGAGTGTGCTGAAAACTGTGTATGAGGTACAAGCACTAATGTAATGATATCTGGTAAAAGCTTTTAAGTAAGTCCAAGCTGGTGAAAAATTTATTGTTCCGACACGGCATACAAACCTTCGGTCCTTTTACAATAGGAAGGTACTAGCGGCAGCTGGATAGGTCGTAAGCTTTCGAACAAGGGGTTCGGTAGTTAACTGCTTGTCCGACAGGCGCGCGCGCGACGATGGTAGGTAAACAAACAAATCACTTTTGCTTTCGGCCTGCTGGCGTGTGGACGTGTATCATCGCTCTCTGCCCGCTTCATCGTCGTTGCTTTCGCAATGGTGTTGTTTTTCTTTTTTCTCTATATAGTGAAACTGAATTGTAAGTACAATCATTTCATATTTATTTCCATTGAATTCAAGTGTGAATTAAAGGATCTTGGTTTCACCATGCCCTCCGATTACCCGAGTGCTTGGGACTGAAGGGCGTAAGTGCGGGGAATCTTCATTTTCCCAGAAATGATCCTCGTATTTGTGTATGCTCGGTGCCGAGGGCGGAGCGCTCGCTCCGAGCGTATATTTGGTTGGAAATGTGTAGATGAAAATCGTAAGTAAGTGCTCTTTTCATTTATATTTTTTTTTTACCTGTATGCCCGTTACCGAGCGAATGCGCTCGGCACGGAAACTTATTCTGTATGGAAGTGGAATCGCAAGTACAGTATTCTTTTTCATTTTCATATATTTATTTTGATTGTAGCAATACTCATTTTGGATCAGTTTCCGAGCTTACCCGGAAATTGATCCTTTCCCCTTTTTATTTGAATGAAGTGAAAATCGCAAGTGCAGTTCTTTTTCATTTTTCATATTTTATTGAGATTGCATTGTTTATTGGGATCAATGTTTCCGCTATTTCCGTTAATTGATCCTTCCCCTTTTTATTTGTATGAAGTGAAATCGCAAGCAGCAGTATTTCTTTTTCATTTTCATATTTTTTTTTGATTGCATCAATTCATTATGGATCAAGGTTTCCATAAACTTGATCCATAAAGGTAAGGAATGGATCCATTTTACCCTTGCGCTCGGTACGAGGGCGCAAATGCGCGCGATCCGAGCCCTTATTCATTGTGAAGTGAATCGTAATGCAAGATGCTTTTTCATTTTATTCCTTATTATTGATTGCATCAATATTTATTTGGTTCAAGTTCCGCTCAGTCAGGGATTTGATCCTTATGCCCTTGCATTCGGGACCGATGGCACGATTGCTCTCGGGCTCTTATATTGTTGTTGGTACATGGGTGCGGTGTGCGGGGGTGGGGAACGAGAACCCCCCCCGCTCAGCTCCCACAGATGGCCCTTCCCCTTGGGTCACCCCCCGCGCGAGGGGACTTCCCCCCCACTAATCGCTACTTACTGTTATTTTCCGCAGGTGCTACTGCCACGAGGGTGGACCTTGGTGAGGTAATGGGCGTCCTTCCATTTTGTTGCAGGGGTGCTAGTGTCCAGGGGCTGCAGGTTCTATGTCTGGGCCTACTGCGGTCACCCATGGAGTGGTGACCGCGCTCCAGGTGACGACGTCCCTCCTCACCTGGTGTACTCGCCTCACGTGGTAACAGTCTTGCCTACAGCGCTGTGAAGTGCCGTTCGCCGTACCGAGAGGGGGGCTGCCGCCGCCGCTCGTGGTTGCCGCGCTGCAGCGACCACACTTCCGCTGCCCTAGAGCTCGCCCTGGACCTGCCGACCGGTACCAGGATGCTGGCTGCTGCTCCACTTCCTGTGTTTTCCCGGTGCTGTCTGCCGTACCTGCCGATCTGGTCTGACTGTCCATGCGTTGCTGCCGGCTGGCTGTCCCTGCCTTGCTGCGCTGGCTGTCCCTGCCGTTGCTGCGCTTGGCTGTCCTACCGATGCTGTGCTGGCTGTGCCTTGCTGTTCCTGAGATGCCCATACCTGCTGATTGTCGTCCCTGTTCGTGGTGGTACTACCCCAGACTTTGGTCTGTCTGTACAGGTGCGTCCGGCCCAATGTGGCTTCGGCTACAGCAGCCCCGGCTCCGCCCTGGATAGCAGATCTTACGTCTGTCCTGAGGAAGCTGACGAAGAGGAGGAGGAAGGTGTCGTCGTCGTCGTCGTCGTCTTCATCTTCTTCATCGTCGTCGGCTGCCGCCTCTTCCCCTTCGACTTCTAAGGCTTCACAGCCAAGGAAGAAGAAGGTTGCCTCCTCCCTCCTAAGAAGTCTCCCTCGGGAGCTTCTCGGGACCGACGTCTCACCTCGGTGGGACGGGAGGGTTCCTTCCGCTGGTCCTCCTGCTCCTTCGGGGAGCGGGGCCCGTCTCTTCTTCCGCAAGGAAGAAGACTACGGGGACCAGAGGGGTGTACCGGCTAACACCGGTACTTCCTCGCCTGGTCAGTGGTTCTGCACTGCATCAGGGTCCGTCTCGGCCTCTCGTTCGCGGGAGGTACCGAGTGTACGGTCGCCTACAGCGACCGTGCAGCCAGGAACCAGACCTCTGAGTCGCTCAGCGTCAGGTTCACGGCACGGGGCGGAAGACTGGTGACAGCCGCTCACGCGACTCTCACCAGACCAGCTCTCACTCTCGCGGCGAACAGCTGGCTACCCGGGACGGGGATGGACGGTCCACCAACCGGCCACGGGCTGAGGCTGGGAAGAGGTCCTCCCGTTCGCCGGTGCCAGCCACGGCTGGAACCAGCGACGTGACGTGCCTGTGAGGACAAGCACCGGTCCTCACTGTGACAGTGGAGCCTGCAGGTCGCCTGACCGTCGCTCTCCACAGAGAGCGATCGGGTACGGCAAACCAGCACCAGCTCTTCTGACACTCGAGATCGGGCCGCTGTGCTCAGTCCAGCGTTCTCCACAGCGAGACGGTTCGACCAGGCCTGCAGCTCGATCGTCACCGCACGGGTTGACGATCGCCTGCAGCCCTCCAAGCCTGCTGGTTCTGCCAGCGAGCGACGAGGGAGCGTCAGGTCTGCCTCTCCCGTACCTTCAACCTCCTCGGGTTACACCGGGAGGAGCGAGGTATTGAGGAGTGATCGTGAGGGGTGCGCCCCTCATGATCCCACCACGACGCCCTACGTGCCAGGCACTTGGTTCTTGGACCGGCCAGGACGTATGCGCAAGTGGATGGGGAAGACTGAGAGGGCTGTCGCTGTTCCCCCTTCTTAGGAGGAAG
Organism: Macrobrachium nipponense; assembly: GCF_015104395.2. Taxonomy (NCBI): domain Eukaryota; kingdom Metazoa; phylum Arthropoda; class Malacostraca; order Decapoda; family Palaemonidae; genus Macrobrachium; species Macrobrachium nipponense. Next base: position 75,015,319 of record NC_061108.1, read on the forward strand.
GTTCTCGGAATATGCTCTTGTTCGAAGGGCTTAACGGTCCCACTCTGCAAGATGCTGTGACTTCCGAGATCTAGAGGAACTTTGCCGAGGTTATGTCGCTGATTCGTCAGCACAACGACCTCGGGGAAGGATCGCCGCTCCCACCAGCAGAGCCACGTCTCGGCTCGAGTCGTTTTGGGGCCCGAGAGGGAACCCAAATCGACGGTGGGTCTGCCGCGATCGGAGCTTGCCGACTGTGTTGAACCAGGTAGTCTCTCGTCTTCCGGACAAGAAGGCTCTCTCAGTTCTGGCCGGTCGAACAAGCTACTTCACCTCCTCTACTGCGACAGAGGCGTTTCTACGTGTCTTCGGACACCGTATTTGAATACCCCTTCGGTCCTCCTGAGGTTTCGACCTCGACGAGGACTGGAATGAGTCGGAGGACGGTATCGGCTCTCTCCTGTCAGGTGTCGATCAGCCCCACCCAGACGACGTTCACAGTGGCGGCAGACCCTTACCTACAGTATGAGTTCGTAACCCTCCTCGGGGGTGGAAAACGTTTTCTCCTGACGATACGTTTTCCCAGGCCTCTGAGAGGCCATCGCCGTAAAGGCGTATAAGGCGGATGGCTGCTCCTTTTTCTTCTCCAAACTGCTAGTTCCGCTGGGGAAGGCGAGCCAGTATCCAATTCCTCCCCCATTCCCTCTCTCCTTACGGCTACGAGGGAAAGGGGAGGGATCCTACAGAGATTTCTCTGTAAGATCCCACGTTAGGGGCTGCGCTACCGGGGGGACCTTCGGGTCCTACCTGACGTAAGCCCCGGTTGTTGAGGAGGGATCCTGCCCCTTTCTCGATTCCTACGGGCATCGAGAGGACCACCAGCCGATATCGTTTGACGAATTCGGTGGGGGGTTTCGCAGAGTGCTTAGAATTCTACGGAATTTCTAGCGCAACTCAGAGTGTTCGAGTTTTTTACGATCTCCAAACACTTAGGCGAGACCACGGTCCAAAGTGAGCGAGAATCCCCGATAATTGTTACACGATAATCGGGAACCTCGCTTATGCTCGAATTCCTGTAATTTCTAGCATTTGGAAGAAGACTGCTGCTGAAAGAAGAGGCATCTCACAGTAGGCGTTTAACCTGGCAATAGGAGAAAGAACGGACGGGAACTTCCAGTTTGGCTTGAACTATCGTCTTCGGTATTCTGTTCACCATTGAAGCTTTCCTTTGGGAAAGACTTCTCCTTCACTCTCTTGACTAGAGAACGAAGGTGGTCGATCTCCAATCCTTATTCTCATTCCTCGAGGGGAAAAGAATTTAGGAGGAGTCGTGGTACAGAACCTACAAATATACTACGTATATTACCCTCGCGACATGATTATTTTAACAGTTGAATTGTCCGGGGGGTAGGCGCATACCGTAGTTAACTCTACGGTTTGTGACCGAGACGAATTGTATCTTAATTGAACTGTAACTCGGGGTTGCCTGCAACCTCCCAGCAGTTATCAGTTTCGATTTTAGATACTTGGTATTGTCATGACAACACCAAATCAGCTTGTATTTACCGAAATCCGTTTCGTTTAAATATAATTGCTCGAGCGTATTCTTTATGCTCGATGGTTCTAGCCGAACGCATTCCTTCGTGGAAAGGATACCTGGCAACTCAGGATGACGAGTCACCGAGAGCTACTGCGTATTGAACTGCCTGATAGCGGCTCAGTATCAGCTAGGTCTCGGAGATGCACGGTCGGTTACGTCTCTCTCCCCTCCCCTGGTTTGATGACTACCGAACCGTATCGCTGCCCACCCAACAATCATGGACTTAGGTCTCTGATTAACGGGGATTCTCGCAATAATGAAGGACCATCTACTGCTGTGACGCTCGATTCATCGCCTTCGACATTGCGAGAGGTTTTCAACAGAGATATCTCTTGGACTCTTTCATCTTTCTGTTTACCGCACGGTAACAGAAGTCTGTACTAGTCAACCGCTGCATCGCACCGCGATAATGCGAATGATTTTTGCAGACATCTGAGTTTATGTCTTCAAAATATCTCGTATTCGTAGGTGTGCAATTATTCATTGCTCGCCCCCCCGAATTAACAGATATGTCAGAAGACATCGCCTACTCTCCGACCTGACAGCTCTACTTCCAAATGTTCAGCCCATGAGAAGCAGTTCTTCAGGCAGTATTTCCCTGTCTTCATTACTGGAAAGCGCTCCGCTTTTATTGCAACTACGATCCTCACCGGACACAATGAATAGCGGTTAGCGTTCTCAGTCTTTGTAGCACAGGTTCAGAATCTTGAGAATCCTTTCTCTCGGTTCAGCTGTGAAGATGTAGGTTGCATTTCTGTACACCTTCGTCTTCAACGACACATAGTGTTGTTTCTCCTTAGCCGAGAATCAACTATACTATGAGTTTATCTTGCCATCAAGGACCTCGGTCTCTAGAAGGCAAGTGACTTTCGCCTGTTGGGCACATGCCTTAAGAGAGTCATCACCTTGCCTTCTGGCATCGGTGACGAACAAATTATTTGTTTAGTCTCTTGGCATAACCCTTTTAAAAGGTGCGAAGGTAACACGTGAACGTTGCTCGGAGGGTGCTTGACAACTTGCCTCCTACCGAACGCAGTCAGTCGGCAGCTGTCAGAGCGCCCAAGTCTGTTACGAACTTCGCTGTGGACTTAGTTCGGTTGTTCCATAACAATCTTTTCTTCGTCCTAACGGCTTGTCACAGTACCCATACCATCGACACCCAACATTGAGTGTCGGTGTCCTATCCACTACCGAGAACAACAACTTCGCTGCAGACGGATAGACCAGTATGGGTACAGGACATCACCGAAGTTGAGAAGAGGGATAGGTCATACGACCATTCCCTTCTTTTCCTCTGAGGTAATTGCATGACTTTTTCCTGCGAAGTCAAGCATCCAGGGGATGGGGATTCGTGACGCTCGATTTCGTACCGAATTCGTAGCGAAGACTCTGAACCCTTCGGTTCCTGACGATCAGGTTAGAGTCCCTTCACCAAATCCCCCACCTCCCTAATGGACTTCACCGCCTTCGATGCGAAGGAGATGCTGCTTTGTCCTGTGAAAGCGCGACCCCGGCCGCTTTCTGAAGAAACTCGACATCCCAGGCTGAGTGTTGAAGACTCTTCGTCAGCACAAGATGACCTAGAAGTACACTCCCTCGAGTTACACAAGAACTTCTCCGTGGCGCAGGTACTGAAGGCAGGGTCTTGGTACAACCAGACCACCGGCACCTCCTTCTACCTTTTGGATATTGCCCACAGGTCCTTGGATCGTTTTCCTTAGGACCCCGTGGGTGGGGCTGCTCAACACGTTGTCTAGCTAACCCAGACCCTAGCAGGCTGAACAGCATCGAGTCCTGGTGTGACTGTAAGATAGATAAGTGAATGAGAGAGTGACTGGCTTCTCTTCCTATCTTTTTCTCCCCCTCTACCTGTGGTAGAGGGATACGGTCATCACCTTGCTGGATAAGGACGAGATGCCGTGAGCTACTCGACAGAGCCCCATCCTATCCCTTTCACTAGGGATGGGAGCGAATATCCACCACTTCCGTACCTACAAGGGGGGGGTGGGGAAGTGGATGGGCCAACAAGAGACAAACCATAACTTTATGTTGCCTCTTGCAAATAGGAACTTGTTCTTGTTTGCTGGTACGAAGAGATACGCTTGCCTCTCTCTTAGTACTTGGTCCAGAGGTCTGACCATTGATCCTGCGGTGCACACCCCGATCAATCGGACAGAGGCTTGGATCCCTCCCTCGCTCTTACGACCAGGGAGGCATTCCAAGGTTGGGCGAACACCAGTCTGTTCACAAAAGACTCAGATTCCTCCCACCAAGAAGTGAGTCTTCCTATTGTAAAAGGACCGAAGGTTTGTATGCCGTGTCGGAACAAATGACAATTTGTCCAAAATTGCATTTTTCCTAACTATACAAACCTGAGGTCCTTTTACACATAGCCCCACCTCATGCCACCCCTCACTCTGCAGTTTTTGCTTGGGCCAAAAGCAAAAGTGATTTGTTTACCTACCAGTCGTGCGCGCGCGCCTGTCGGACAAGCAGTTAACTACCGAACCCCTTGTTCGAAAGCTTACGACCTATCCAGCTGCCGCTAGTACCTTCCTATTGTAAAAGGACCTCAGGTTTGTATAGTTAGGAAAAATGCAATTTTGGACAAATTGTCATTTCTAACCTAACAGAGATAAGATGTCGTCGGTACATGGCACTGGAAACTATCGGGAGTCGTTTCCTTGTTTAAGCGACAGAAATCTACGCAGATACGCCAAGTCCGATCTTTTATGGCATGACGTTTGAGGGAAAATTATATGGGCTATTTGATTTCCTAATGGCTCCTATTACTAACATTTTTCAACTTCGTCATTTATCTCTATTTTGAAATTGCATTGAGAGTCTATACGTAGGTACGTATATAGCTTTATGTTTGTCCTTAGACCGTATTTTGTGTTAAATTACATCCGTTTTTTTCCCCAGAGATCACTCGCTAGTGGAGAAACTTCCTGGTATTCAGATAAAAGATAAAAAAAAAGTTTCTGCTGAATCACCTCTGCTTGAATGACTTTACGGATATTGCTTTAGATAGAGTATAAGGGAGATTCATCTACGACTGATTGGGCGTGATTAAAAATTAGCAACAATAAAAAATGCGATATTTATAATTTCCGTATCCACGATATGTATATGTTTGTGGATCACTAGATTTAACTTGTTGCTGCTAGTCAACCGTGTCTAGGGCTTTGTTCGCGGAAATCGTTATATTTCAGAGTGTCGGGAAGGATTAAAATTTCATTTCCCAGCAAAGTCTTTTTACACGCACTAAGACATTCGAGGGTGCATGCTTCTCGAGATTTTGCGTGCAAACTGCAACTGAGGTTGTGGGAGAATTCTGTTGGGTCATTTGAACAATGTTACGATTTATGAGACAAATGATTTGTTCTTCTATATAAGTTATTATTTGATTAACTGTCTCTTTATGTTCAAACGGATTTTAATATGTTTGAAGGTTTATAGGATTTTCCTTTGATAAACATGCCTTATTTTGCAGGATGTAAGATAATATTTTGTATACTCCTAGATGGATATCTTACAATTACACTAGATACAGATCAATGTTTTTTATAACTATAGAGGTATCTGTAAGCGCTCGCTTATCCGGACTTCTCATTAGGGAAGTTCGAACAACAGACGGTGAGTCCGTAATACAGGATATTACGTGTACTAAAGGAATAAAACAAGATATTCTAATTTTTATGGCACGTACAGTTGGGCTTAATCCACCACTACTTATAATAACTTATGTATTAAAATAAAACGAGAACCTGCTCTGATTACTTGATACGGTCGTGTGATTCATAGGAAAAAGTCTTTTTAATTCAAAAAGGTATTGGCATAAAAATAAAAGGTATGGCATAATTGATCCAACATCACTTTTCCCCACTCTGCTAGAGTCGCTTATTGTGTGGAATTTGCTTTGCTTTGAAAACTCGGCAGATTTGACCAACCCTGACCGTTGACTAGGTGACACAGTAACCGAGTTTGCTTTGTTTGATTCTGAAAGGGCTACTGTTTACCTATTTCTTTTTGTAATAATTTGGATCCTTCTCTTTATTACCGTCGGCAACATATTGTGTGTTTTTAGCATTATGTTGCTGGTTACGTATAAAGCAATGAATGACGAACTATTAGGAACTGAGCGATTACTATTAAGACAAGTTATCTCTACTGCATTCAATATTAACTGTTTGTACTTCATTCTTTGCTAAAATTTGAAATAGTGAGGGATCCTGGTCAGCGCATTTAGCCTAATGTAAGTTTTTTATAGACATGTTATTCCTTGCAATCCAGCCATATTTTTAAAGTTAAGTTGAGTCATTGAGGTTCGATATTTTATGCATATAACTAAAAAAACTCAAGGCTAAAACTGCGATCGGGACTTGCAAAGGAGCATTTATTGTCATGACCCGAAATAGTGTTACCTCTAATTTATCTAGATTTGTACGGGTGTTCCACTTGTTTTTGTGTGTTTTCTAATCACTACGGTGCTTAACGACCCTATCCATGCATGTGTATAAATACAGACGTCCACTGCGTAAACGCATAGTATTCACTGTTTAATATGATTTGTTACGTAAGGGATTAATAATCACCCAAAATGATAAAATTAACATAGTATATGATTATGATATTTCAGTAGAACTTCTGGAAACAGACACTCAAAGTTTACAGAAAAGGTGGTATTTATACCCTGAGATCCGTTCACAAGTAAGCCAATGTAGGTCACCCCCGCTGATAATCTTCCTTTAATCTTCTTAAGCGTTGGTTGAATGAAAACTGTGTCGACGACATCTGAGATCCACCCGCCTTTTGAGATGTTCATTACCTGCTTCTCTTTTATTAAGGCCGATTCCATCATTTGACTCTTGTACCGGCAGTTGCTGCTATAAATCACACGTGACAAATTCCAGTTTATTCTATGGTTATGTTCATTTATATGGTTGAAAATAGCAGAGTTCTGTTGTCCATACCTAACTGACCGTTTGTGTTGTATTAATCTCAGGGGAAGTGATTTACCTGTAAATCCGATGTAAGATTGGTCACAGTCCTGGCATGGGATCTCATAGACCCCAGAGTCTTTGGGAGATGTCTTTTGTTGGACGTTAATCAGGGATTTGGCTAAGGTATTTGGGTAGGTAAATGCAAAAGGGTTGGATTTCCCAAGGGTATGGGTTATTCTCTTAATCGTCTCCAGGTGAGGAATTTTTATTTTATTGTTGGGCGTGTCTCTGGTCTTGTCTTTAGGGGGTCGGTAGAAAATTACGTTTGCTTTTTTAATTGCTTTCTCAATTATATGGTCAGGATACTTTAAAGATGAAAGTTGCTCGCAAATTAGTTCAAATTCTTTTTCCAGGAAATCTGGGGAACAAATTCATAAGGCTCTTAAGAATAGGTTGCTAGCTACACATATCTTGATAGTAATGTCGTGATAGCTGAAGTAGTGAATATATGAAAGTGAGCGTTGGTTTTCTGTATATGGTAAATTTGTATTCTGTCGTGTGTCTGATTATTAAAACATCAAGAAAAGGAATTTTGTTGTCTGTTTCCCATTCAACTTTAAATTTGATGCTGGGCACTAATGTGTTTAATTTTGAGAGGAATTCATTAAAATTACCCCACTTATTATCCCAAAATGTTAGGATGTCATCCACGTATCTCATCCACAGCATGTTTTTGGGTTTTATTGCATTTATTACTGTAGTTTCAAAGTATTCCATGTACAGATTGGCTAAAACAGGACTTAAAGGACTACCCATACTACACCCGAATTTTTGCTTGTAGAAGGATTCCCCGAATGAAAATACGTTATTAGATGCACATAATTCAACTAACTTTATTATTTTGTCAAGCGCCAATGGGAAATGATCTGAATAAGGGGATAATTTTTCCCTTAAAAACTGAAGAATTTCCTGTACTGGTACTTTTGTGAATAGGGAGTCTACATCAAGGCTTAAAAGTTTTATGTTGTGAAGTGGTATATGTGCTTCTCTGAATTTGTGACAAAAATCTTCCGAATGTTTAATGTGACTGGGAGAAAAAGTGGCTAAAAAAGGAGAAAGGAGGCCAGCTAACCATTTACAAATTTTGTAATTGAAAGCTCTGGCGCATGAAACGATGGGTCTGAATGGAAGATTGTCTTTGTGAGTTTTGGGAAGGCCATAAAAGTAGGGTAATTTAGGATTAATTACTTTAAATTTCTCTAATAGTTCAATACTCTTTTTGTCTCGGCCAATTAATCTTACTCTCCGAAAAAATTCTGTGGGAACGTTCTGGAGGGGATTTTTCGTCAGTTTTTCGTAAGTATTTGTGTCGCTAAGGAGCTGGTTGATTTTGTCGAGGTAGAAGTCTTTGTCCATTATTACAATTTTGCCGTCTTTGTCGGATTTACTTATTATAACATCTAACTTTTTTAGCGAGTGGATGGCTATCATGAATCTGCGGGGAACAGGATATTTTTTATGAAGGTAAGTTAAAGCATTTAGTAACACTCCTTTTAAACATATCTCTTCACGGCTGTAGTTTTTTTCCGATATGAATTTATCAAAAGCCACTATGAAGTCTAGGTTGTTTTTGCGGTCTGGCATAAGGGCAAAGGATAAGCCTAAATTTAAAACTAAATGTTGATTTACAGTAAGGGGGGTGTTGGATAAGTTTAAAACTTTGTCTTGTTGTTCAAGATTATTCCATGCGCTATTATCTATTAGGTTATTTAACTTGCGTAAAAGTCTGTTGGAATGAGTCACGCTATTATAGGCAGCAATGTCGGAACAGAATGAAATCAGATACCTGTATATGTGGTCTGTAGTGAGGAGGCGAAGATTAGACTGAGTTCCATGTATCACTCTGCGTAGCAAGAAGATGTCGTTTCTCGTACTGGTGATTCTTTCTTCCAGGAAAATCTTGTGTGATAGAGGGAAGGGGTTTGATTGTAGCGTCCATCTCCCGAATCCGTACATTTTTGGAAGTACTTGTTTTTTGAGGCATTCTTCCAAAAAGTGTTTTTGGTTTTTCAGCCGGTGTAGTCTGTTCAGTTCTTTCTCAAACTTGCGGAAAACTGGCTTGACTTCTGGAAGTGAATGAAGAATCCTGGAAAGGCGGTTGAATTCCATAATGGGCTGACAATGACTGGTAAAAATGTGCTGTAACAACAGAATTCCATCTAATAAAAGGAGCCCATAAAAACACCAAAATGTAGAGAGAAAAGTACTATATTTCAGAGACTGCTGTCTCTCTCTTCAGGTATATGAATGAGAAAAGTTTACAGAAAAGGTGGTATTTATACCAAGAGATCCGTCCACAAGTAAGCCAATTTAGGTCACCCCCGCTGATAATCTTCCTTTGATCTTCTTAAGCGTTGGTTGAATGAAAACTTCGTCGACGACATCTGAGAACCACCCGCCTTTTGAGATGTTCATTACCTGCTTCTCTTTTATTAAGGCCAATTCCATCATTTGACTCTTGTACTGGCAGTTGCTGCTATAAATCACACGTGACAAATTCCAGTTTATTCTATGGTTATGTTCATTTATATGGTTGAAAATAGCCGAGTTCTGTTGTGTGTATATATATATATATATATATATATATATATATATATATATATATATATATATATATATATATATATTATATATATAGTAGAGTTCAACTCCTCCCATGTGCCTATTGTAGTGCCCAGTGACGGTAGGCCGCTCGGCACGAAACTCCTCATACACAACTCGGCCCTGTCGACGTGTCTTCTTCCGCTGTATGATCTCCTTTGATGGGTTCATGACTTGTCATAATCATGGGGACGAGTCGGACCCCCTTCCAACAGATGACGAAGACAGCTCCCTTCCGCCGCCACTCTGTCTCCTCTTGCCAGATGTTGCGGATGGCTAGCGAATCTCTTGAGGACATTCAGGGCCCCACACACCAACCGAAGGGTACCACTGACCTGCAGACCTGCTTCATACAGTTCCTGGGCCAGGGATACCGAGTTATGATAATTATTCATAAACAGGTGGTATCCCTGGTTACAGAAACGATCCACAAGACTGAAAACAGTGTCACACAGTGTGGAGAAGACCCCGAAATACACCGAGAAGTCCACGACGTATCCAGTGTTGGACTCGGTAATAAAAAAAAATTTCACTTTGATTTCTTCGGCTTCTTGGGGTTATACACTTTAATGCTTAGACATTCTTTGAAAGGCATCATCCCCTCATCCAAAGAAAGGTTCTTTCCAGGAACCACGAGAATTTTGCACCGTTCACGAATGTATTCCAACACTGGGTGGACTAAGATGAGGCGATCGGAGTTATTCCGGGGTATGGCCCTTCGATTGAAGGCGTTGAAATATCTGTCCAATGCCAGGAAACTATCACGGGGCATAACGCCAGGCACATTGGGCATACTTAAAAAAAAATTCCGCCTCCAATATTGCCTGACGTCGGCAGCAGGCATCATACCAAAAAAAAAGTGGAGCCCCAAAAAATGCTCCATGTCGGTGAGGTTGCAGCCCCGCCAGCGATACGACAGTGTCGTGCGAAGTTCGTCACGGCAGTACCGAGTGTAGTCCGCCATCTCTGCTACCAGGTACTCAAAGCAATTCCCGCAGCAATTCCCGCGTAAGGAACAGCTGAATGAACCCCAGAGCAGTGAGAGGAACAGGTACGGTGAGCCCAGGTGCTGCCGTGAATGGGTGCATGTTAGGTGGGGTGGGGTCCTCCGTCCACCTCTCGTCACTCTCGGACGACCGACCTTCACCTTGGCTTGTGCGACGCTTCGACCTATGTGCCCGTGAGCGCGCACGGGCACGATTTCGCACACGAAACCCCTCCACTGGCCCATCTCCCTCACTTAGGCCCTCGCTTTCTGTATCGTCATCGGCGACAAAACTAGACCCTATATCCTCCTCCTCCTCCTCCTCCTCACATGCACTAAAACCACTAAATTCGAGCTCACTTTCGGGATGTGAGCCTCGAACAGACATTGGGGGCCAAATATTCATCATCACTGACATCGGGAGTGATGTCCTCATCACTAGATGACCAACCACCATCAAAATGAGGACTTGCGACATGCTCCCGATTGAGCTCCGATAAGTACGCATCAATGCCCCTTGGTTGGAGGCCTCCCAAATGCCTACGAATGCCCCTAAGGACACCCCGATGCTTCTTAGGGGTTACTAAGGGCACACGAGACACACGTTGTGGTCCTAGAGCACTTACATCCACACGTGGCCGCACGGAACGGCGTTGAGGCACGAGGTCATCTTGGGTGCTTGGTCCCTCGCCAGCATCCAAGTCCAAAATACGTCTCACACGATCCCTTCCGACGGGTAAAACGCGCCTTTCGCGTTCCATACGTCGTTGAGACTTCTCTATGTACGTCCTGTACCACCACAAATATTCAAACTCTCGCACAAGTTTGGCAAAACACGATTGCGGCAAAAGATCGCTCTCGGATGACGCATCGCTGATGCTGGCTGATGCGAGAAGGAGGCATTTCGTGCATGCGCACTTGGGTCACGCTTCTAAACAACACCTTGATATGTGAACTCCCAGCATCCCCCAAGGCGCGTGATTCAAACGTTTTCGGCTGGTAGGCCCATAAGTATTTTTCCACGAATTTTTAAAAAACCTTTCTATGTCGACGTACGATACGTCCAATCCGCACCCGACAGACAATTTATCTCGATGTATAATACGTCCAATCGGTGTTAAAGGGTTAAGTATTTATGCATTGCCCCCCATTTGAGCCCTTGAGCACAACCTTCCTTAAGGATTTGACAGTGAAGACTGTTTTTGTTAGCCTTGGCTTTACTACCAAAGGGGCAATCCTTTATTTTCTAACCCTTTTCAGGGCCAAGAATGATTTTATGTCCCTTCCTGTGCCTTGCTCTTGTGTGATCCCTATTCTGTCCTCTTTGATATTGGTAAAGAACTAAGGAAATCGGGCAAAATGTCAACAACCATTTTTGCAGCCTTGGGAAACCTGACTTACACTTGTCAAAGAATGAAATGTTTTGTCTTTTCAAGGCTTTGGTCAGAGAAGGATAAGAAAATCTAGTGTTGACTCTTTTGCCATTAGCTTAAAGTAAGATTCCACAATGTGCAAGCAGTAGTAACCACTTTATTTCTCAGGAGAAAGTTTTCAATGCAGCGCAGTGGCGGCGTAACGAGGTGGAGCAGTCTCTGTCCCACTTTAGCAACTTGGCAGTGCAGTAACATACAAGAGTGGACAGTTTGCTACACCTTTGAGCTCTGCCATATACATACATTCCAGCCAAGCTTAATGTTCTGGAGACAAGTTCAGTTGTCAGGGTCAGGTTGTTGGGATGGGGTGGAACTTAACATCCTTGAATAGCAGAAGGGCTGTTCAAACTCTGAAATTTGTCTATGCTCAACATGTTTGCCAACAGGCAGAGCAGACAGCATCTGGTGCTTTGTTCTCCAGTTTTGTATCCACAAATGGTGATGGAAGATGCATTCAGTCCAACACCTTTATGTCTTTCTGCCATTCAACCTGATTTGTTAAGTTGTCAACAGAATGGTGATCACTCTGGGACTCTGAATGACCTGGGTTGCTCGTGATTGGCCTCGAGCTGTGGTACTAAGATCTGCTAATTTGCCTGGTTGATGCTCCAACAGAAATTAATCTATGGCTCACTTCTCTGTCAACACACATTTAAAGCTACCACCAGGCTGTCCACTCCCTTCAGCTTAATGCATGGAGGTAAGCCTGCATGTCATGGAAGAGAGGCTTTTTGCTTAGGACTATGACTGTGAGGAAGATGTCTGGGTACTAGTGGTGATTTTCTGCATGTATATACCCAAGGATAGTGGGCCATCAACTGTGGTTAGTGTCACAGAAGGGGAGTCTCTGTGGTTGGAGCTTCTGTTCAGCAGGTTGAAGACTACCTCATTCATCTTTGCTTAGACATTCATTGCTGTTTCTCATCTGTAAACTTGCCTATTGTTAGAAATATCTGATTTAGAGTTGTGAAAAATCATGCCCCCTCAGGAACTTTGTCCGCAAGAGTAAGATGTGGTCATTGTCTTCCATAACATAACCCAGGCACTTTAGTAGCCCCTTGGTGAAGCATCGGATAGAGATCTCATTATTACTAATGTGTCTCTGCTAACTTTTACCTCAGTGAAGCTTGTGAGGGAGTCATCTTGTTTGTCTCATGTAGTTTGGCACTTGGTGGGGTGGGAACATTTCCTTTTCTCTTTTGTTCATGATGAAAACTCAGAGTCTTAATTACTGATGAGAGATTTGAGAGTTTTTCATTCCCTTCCTTCTAAGACTTTGTTATTGGTAACCTAGATGGCTTGCTATTATGCTCAGTATGAGCAGTAAGAGACTTCCTGAAAAGGGTCTGTGCTCTACCCAGTGTCAGTGCTTAGTTCTTAGTCCCTGAAAAGGACCTGTGCTCTTTACCCAGTGTCAGTGCCTAGTTCTTAGTCAGGAAGCCATGAGAAGGTGTTGCCTGGGACCACTTTTTGTTTCTGGCTTTGTGAAGTAATCAAATGAGATCATGACTTCTGAGGAGTAGGTATGTCACTCTTCATAAGATTGGGTCTGTACCTAGCATTTTGCAGGAACTTCTCAGTTTGTTTGATAGTGAGGGCAGGTGTTTGGCATAGGCAGACAACCTTTACCTCATTCTACCTGAGGGACATCACCCATAAGTCCCTGGATATCTTCTTGGGACCTGTAGTGACTGCTCAACAAGTTGTGTGTGCTCTTAGCTCCATTCAGACAGTCCGGTATCTAGCCATGTAATTTTGGCTATTGTAGTCCTGTTGGTGGAATTGCAGATTGACTGGACTCTCTCCCTTCCGTATCTCCTTCTTGGAGAAGAATTTCTGCAGAAATATTACATAGTTGGTATCAGGCTAGATATTGGTAAGTGCACTCTCTCCAATCTTCCCTTAAAGGGGATGGAGGTGAGGTGTACAGTATAGGTACATACTGACCCCATCATTTTATTGTTAGCCAGAATTAGTTACTACCTCGCAACTTGTAATTCCCTTATGGGTGATTTCATGGTTCCTCAATCCTTTCCTCACTTGAGTGAGACTCTTGTACCCCGACTCAGGCCCAGGGTACTACCATTTTGTTATCCATAAACCAGACTGAGTAGGAGATTGCAAGAGTCCTTCATACCTGGCTCTCAATTGCAACCAGGATTGTGGTGATTCCAGGTAGGATTAAACTCAAGTTTATTGTCAGAGACTACCTCCCACCAAAGGAGTGAGTTTATTATATGAAGGGCAATGGTTTGTATTTCAATTAAACAAATATCATATTTTAAAATATGCATTTTCCTAGGTATACAAACAAGAACCTTTTATCATCCACTCTGCTTTGTCCCTGAGGCTGAATGATAAAGTGCTTTTTGATGGCACGTTGCGAGAGGTATTCCGCTACTTACCCCTATAACCACTCGTTAATGACGTTGTTACTATGTCCCCAAGGCAAAAGGAAAAATTGCTTAGTGATGGCAGGCAAATAGGGATATTATGCAACTGACTTAATAAGTTCAGTGACCATCTCCAGCTTGTGATGAAGGATGCTTTCACATAAAAGACACTGATTTGTATACCCAATAAAAATACAAAATATGTACATTTAAAAATTCATTATATTTTACCACATGTTGTTAAAATATTTTTGGTTTAGTTTCACCTCAAAACTATGCTCTCTCTCTCTCTCTCTCTCTCTCTCTCTCTCTCTCTCTCTCTCTCTCTCTCTCTCTCTCTCTCTCTCTCTCTCTCTCTCTCTGTAGATGACCAGCCCATACCATTTGCTGGAAAACTAATGGCAATGGTTTGGTAGTTTATATAATTATTTGGTGGGCAGAATTGAATGGTTCTAAATTTTCCTTGAGTAAAACTTTTAGTACACATTTTCATATTTGTGGGATATATATATATATATATATATATATATATTATATATATATATATATATATATATATATATATATATATATATATATGTATATGTATATGTATATGTATGTATATATATATATATATATATACACACACATACACATACACACACATATACATATACATACAATAAAGGCCAGGGATCTAACATGTAGAAACAACCTCGGTCTTAGGATTAACTTTTGACCATAGGATGATGTGGTGACATGGATTCCTCATTTGAAAGACCTAAATGAGGTCGGGATGCCTTGAATATATTGAAAGTATTGGCACACACATCATGGATTGCTGATGGCAAAATGCTTTTAAAATTATGAAAAGTACTCATCGTTTTTAAAAAGAACTATTGTTGAGGAATATGTTGAACATAAATACTCAACATTGATATTTACTGACAGCTCCAAATTAAGTGCTAGCATTGGAATTGGAGTTTATAGTGATGACTATTATGTACAGTAGTAGACTACCAGTCTTGATGTTTTGTTGCAAAAATGTATAAAATTTTAACTGGTGTTGAGAGGTGGTGGGGAAATATTAGACTTTCGTCATCAGTCTTCCATTGCATGATGCTGGTACAGACTACAAAGACTCCGTAACTCTAACAGTGTTTTAGGTTCTGTGAGTACAAAGACTCCCTAACTCTTAACAGTATTTTAGGTCCTGTGAGTCCCAACATAGGTATCCACAACCCTACAGATATTGGGCAAAACAGATTTTGAATAATCTTCATATTGCCATGAATGAGCTGCTTCCATTCAAAATAACAACCATCCCTTCATGTAAGTCGCCCTATATGATAACATTTTTCCATTTATTGGCATTAAAAGTAATGTGACTGAGGTGGAAACATACCCTATTTTTATGGGACGTGTTGAAAATGAACAGAACATTGATATTTACTGACAGCTCCAAATTAAGTGCTGGCATTGGAATTGGAGTTTATAGTGCTGATCATTATAGAAGTAGACTACCAGCCTTGATGATTATTTTTGTTGCAGAACTATGGAATTTTAACTAGTGTTGTGAGAATAGCGACCATTGTTGAAGGAAATGTTACTGTTTTTAGTGGCTCAAAAAGTGTTTTACAAAGTCTAAAAGCTGTTAATTTTAGAAATCCATTATGTAGAAACTCGAGAGTGGCTTTATTTATCGAATTGCAGAGGGATACAAGCAAAGTTTTGTTGGGTGCCAGTATATGCAGGTGTGGTTTGTAATGAAAGGCTGACAAGCTAGCAAAAGTTGTATCTGATATGTTTCTAACAAAGTATAAACTTCTTTGCAATGACATCTTACTGGATGTCAGATCACTTGTTAGGAGTGTATGGCAGGAACGTTTGAATACAGATTGGGAGAAAAATAAAGAAATTACAAGTCACATTTCTGTGGAAATATAGAAAATGCCAACAAAATGGGAAATCACTGCCTTGTAGGAATAGGGCATACCCACTTCACACAAGTTTTTAGTAGTACGTAAATGAAAATCAACCATATTGTGAAGACTTCTAATTGAATGCCCTAGCCCTAAGGGACCCGAGGAGAAGCCTTCTCTCCGAGGTCTGAGACAAGAATGGGTTGTACATTATAGCTAAAGTCATTGGGGAAGAAGTTGTTTATGATGCCAGTGGCATTTGTTGATGTTTATCAGAAGCAGGGCTTATGCAAAAGCTATAAATTTTAATGTTTTTTTTATATATGATCTAGTCATCATTTCCATATGTTTTGTATAAATTTCATCTTTTTCAAGAAATCAGCATCTTTG